>NW_028270183.1:16473161-16809723 GCF_037043375.1 Chiloscyllium plagiosum
TACAGTTGTTTTGTCTCTAACCTGGTTCCAAAACATGCTGGTTTGAGAAAAACCCTACCTCAAAGGCATTCTATGAACTCCTAGGTTACTATTGCTAATCTGATTTTTCTAGTTTATATGTAGATTAATGTCACCAATAACAATTGCCATTGCTTTATCACAAGCATCCAATATTTCCTCTTGCATATTTTGTCCTAGTTTTGTTGTTACTGATTGGGTCCTGTAGACCAGTCCTGCCAGTGACTTCTATTCCTCATTTCCACACAAAGAGATGCTACATCCTGCTATCCAGAACCAGTGTCATCTCTAACGGTTACACAAATCCCTTCCTTATTTAACAGTGTTATCACTCTACTCTTCCCCAGCTTCTCATTCAGAACCCAATCCCAGTCAGTCTGGCCCCATGCCTCTGTAACGGCCATTTTATTTATCTACATCAATGTGTGCCTACAATTTGTTTACTTTGTTATCAATGATGTGTACATTCAGATACACAGCCCTTGGTTTTACCTTCTTGCTATCTTTGGAATATCTAGCTTTCATTGTTGGTGTATTCCTCTCTGCCACTTCCTGGTATCCTCTTGACCCTCATTATTATTTTCCTCGGATTTGTTTCAACTCTTTGACATACCATATCTTTCCACATTTGCTCCTTTGCCCTCCATCCCTCTGGTTAAACTCCTCTGCACTTTCTTAGTTATGCGGTTGGCGTGAACACTGGCCCCCACATGGTTCCAATGCTGCAGGTCCCATTTTTCCCAGGACTGTAGCAGGTGGCCCATGAACCAGAATTTCCTTTTTCCATGCCAATCTTTGTGCTTTGTATTAATTGCTCTAATCTTGTGTTCCCTAACGCAAAGCAGGCACAACTCTGGTAACATTGTAGAAATTATAATCTGAAGAGCTCTGCTTTGTAGCTTGGTAGCTAGCTCCTCAGAGAGACAACTAGGAAAGAGATTCTGCGTAGAAAGTAAGTCCACTATGATCATTGGATCCTCCCCATCACACAGCCATTTCTCTCTCAGCTGTCAGATTCTCTGTTGTGGAAAGTGGTGTCAACCCCCGCACTATTGCATCCTATACAACTACCTTCTTGCTGCTACCCGGCATGGCAGTTGAATGGCTTCTTTTACCATGGTACCATAGTCCTTTTGTTCATTCACCCTATAGCCCCCACTCTCTAGAATCTCACACTGGACAAATGCAGAGACTGATACTCATGCTTCTTGTTCCACATGAGAGATGGGCAGAATTAGCCTCGAGTGTCAAGCCCAATGGGGAAGAGTTCAAATCCACTTTACACATCTGTACATCAACACGGACAGGTGGGATGGGTGCCAGGAACTGAACAAACCAGTCAGACTCACCACCTTCCAGGACACAATTAGGAGGCGAAAACGCATTTTTTTTTTTTAAAAAAAGGTATTTCTTTATTTTGAATGGGTCACTATTAAAACTATTTTTGAAAATAATCAGCTATGGGCTAGGCACAATACAAACAAAAAAGCTTTATTAAAATATAAATGTGCAAAGGATTGGTCCAACAATGCCAATATTTTTAAATAAATAAAAATATACAGTGTCAATAGACATCAATTTAAAAAAAATTCAGTGATTAAGGTGGAGGGAATACAATCCATCCTTTTAGCTAACTGTCAGGGTACACAGTAGCAGCTTTCTACATGACTTACTGGTTAAAAACCACACATTTTAATTTTATGGATTGTGCGAGGTTAAGGGAGGTTAGTACTACTGGATGAAGCACATTCTTGTTACAGGCACCCACTGTGCCAGTCTGTCCCAAACAGGCTATACAGAGGCCAGCATGAGGCATCATAAGATCTTACAATCCACACTGCAGAGAGCCTATTTGGCCCATCGAGTCTGCACTGACCCTCTGAAATGTATCCCCACTTCTACGAGAGTTAACCCACCTAACTATGGGGCAATTTAACACAGCCAATTCACTTGCACATCTTTGGACTGTGGGAGGAAACTGAAGCACCATGCAGGAACACATGGGGACAATGTGCAAACTCCACACAGACAGATAATTGTCCGAGACTAGAATCAAACCTGGGTTCCTGGCACCATGAAGCAGCAATGCTAACCGCTGTCATTGCAGAGGTTATACACACAAACTGGGTGAAGTACGACAATAACATGATCAGGTAGCACCAAGATTAAATAAAAACAGTGGCCAAATACATCATTGGTCAGTGTTACAACAGCAAAGTTTATATCGTTAAAGTTTTCTGACTGTGTCTAGGATTGTTAGAGTGTTATACAACTAAATGAAATGGACCAAATGATATACACTGGAGTCTGACAGTAAACAGTGTTTTTAAATTGTGAGGATCATAGAGAGAATCAGATTATTTTTTATTAAAATGAAGGTATTGGATGCTTATACCTGGGAACAATAACAACTATTTCCAAAGTCCACAATCTAGAAAGCCCCTTGATCCCTGAAAACGTGTTCTGTGGATCAGCTTGTAAGTAAGTGTGCTGGAATCTATTACTTTGTTTATAAGATGAAAAACAGGGGTATGTCTCAGTAGCTGGTTTAATATTTCTACTTGGCAGGAGACTTGGAGGAAGGTAAAGGAAACGATTGTGAAATCAGTCGACAGGCTTCGCTATAAATCTAATCACTATGATCTAGAGATATCACAGATGAGAAGGCAAGTCCAAAGACTAAAGTTATTTGTAGGAAGAATCACATCAGACTTGAAACATTAACTCGTTCTCACTCCACAGATGTTGCCAGATCTGAGTTTCTGCCGCATTTTGCTTTAAAATTTAGATCTAGCAGATTAAACATTTAGTTGAGAGACACAGGTTAACACCACAATTGGGGTTTTCTGATGTCATTAAAAAACAGAAAGAAACTGTATAGTAGTTTGGAGTTAACACAGTTTTCCATAGGCAACTAAGTGATTTGTTTCTCAGCCACTGATACATCACTAGTTGTTTTGATACCTGATATCTTGACAGGTCATAGTCTCAGCTAATAACTGGACGTTTGAATAGTCTCTGTAGAGATCTTAACATCTGATTTAAAAGTAGTCTAGCACAAGGAGGCCATTCTTTACAAAGATATGCAACACAAAATCAACCTTTATCTTGCTTCAACTGCTGAAGATTGCAAAAAGCACACCAAATGACACTTGTATATCTCCAACATTAACCATCTTGAAGACTGCATGTTATACTGGCAATTCAGATGAGTCATGACTACAAGAAGCTGTTCATTAACAGCAATGGTAGTGTTGAAAATAAAACAAAAACATCACAGAAGTGGTCGAGTGCAGGAGCTGTGTTTTACTAAGGAAGTTGAATCTCTTGTCAAAAGGAAGAAGGCGGATTATGTTAGGATGAGATGTGATGGCTCAGTTAGGGTGCTTGAGTGTTACAAGTTAGCCAGGAAAGACGGAAAGAGAGAGCTAAGAGGAGCCAGGAGGGGACATGAGAAGTCGTTGGCAGATAGGATCAAGGGAAACCCTAAGGCTTTCTATAGCTACATCAGGATTAAAAGAATGACTAGAGTAAGATTTAGGGCCAATCAAGTATAGCAGTGGGAGGTTGTGCGTGGAGCCAGAAGAGATAGGGGAAGCGCTAAATGAACACTTTTCATCATTATTCACACTAGAAAAAGACAATGTTGTCGAGGAGAATACGGAGATACAGGCTACTAGACGAGATTGAGGTTCACAAGGAGGAGGTGTTAGCAATTCTAGAAAGTGTAAAAATTCTGGAAAGTGGCTTTGACCTTTATATCATTGTCTACAGGAATAGTGCAGGAAGACTAAAGGATAGCAAATGTTGTTCAAGAAGGGGAGTAGAGACAAACCTGGAAATTATAGGCCAGTGAGCTTTACTTCAGTTCTGGGTAAAGTGTTGGAAAGGGTTATAACAGATAGGATTTATAATCATCTTGAGAGGAATAAGTTGATTAGGGATAGTCAACACAGTTTTGTGAAGGGCAGGTCATGCCTCACAAACTTTATTGAGTTCTTTGAGAAGGTGGCCAAGCAGGTAGATGAGGGTAAAGCGGTTGATGTGGTGTATATGGATTTCAGTAAAGTATTTGATAAAGTTCCCCATGGTAGGCTATTGCACAAAATACAACGTCATGGGATTGAGGGTGATTTAGCGGTTTGGATCAGAAATTGGCTAGCTGAAAGAAGACAGAGGGTGGTGGTTGATGGGAAATATTCATCCTGGAGTTCAGTTACTAGTGGTGTTACCACAAGGATCTGTTTTGGGTCCACTGTTGTCATTTATATAAATGACCTGGATGAGGGCATAGAATGTAGGTTAGTAAATTTTCAGATGACAATATGTTTGGTAGAGTTGTGGACGGTGATGAAGGATGTTGTAGGTTACAAACAGGCGATTCACTTTGGAAGGAACAACATGAATGCAGAGTACTGGGCTTATGGTAAGATTCTTGGAAGTGTGGATCAGGAGTGCGATCTCGGTGTCCCTATACATAGATCCTTGAAAGCTGCCACCTAGGTTGACAGGGTTTTAAAAAGAAATATGGTTGGTAGCTTTTATTGGTGGAGGGATTGAGTTTCAGAACCATGAGATCACGCTGCAGCTGTACAAAACTCTGGTGCGGTCACATTTGGAGTACTGCACACACAGTTCTGGTCACCGCATTATTGGAAGGATGTGGAAGCTTTGGAAACAGTTCAGAGGAAATTTCCTAGGATGTTGCCTGGTATGGAGGGAATGTCTTACAAAGAAAGACCGAGGGACTTGAGGCTGTTTTCGTTAGAGAGAAGAAGGTTGAGAGGCAATTTAATTAAGACATACAAGATAGGATGGTGATGGCTAGTACGAGGGGACATAGCTTTAAAATTGAGGGGTGATAGATATAGGATAGATGTCAGGGTAGTTTCTTTACTCAGAGTAGTAGGGTCATGGAATGCACTGCCTGCAACAGGAATAGACTTGCCAACTTTAAGAGCATTTAAATGGTCATTGGATAGGCATATGGATGAGAATGGAATAGTGTAGGTTAGATGGGCTTCAGGCTGGTGCAACATTGAGGGCCAAAGGGCCTGTACTACGCTGTAATGTTCTATGTTCAAGAGTTTATCTGCAGCAATAAGAAAGGAAGACGTTAATGCTACAGTCTTGGGCAGGCAAAGAAAACTTGACCCTGGTCACATGTGGTAAATGGAATATAAAAAAAAAATCGACTAAGTGTCTTAATTAGAACCAGCCTCTGGCTCAGTCAACTGGAGGTATCAAATAACAATGTGATTCAGTCAGTCTCAAAGCAGATCACTGGCTCAGAAATTGGAATAATTGATGGAGTGGTCTGTCTAACTCCAGACAGAGAAACTGTAACCCTGTTTAGCACCGGTCACAAACTCAGGATGATCCAAAATGCCTTAGAGCCAGTCAAGTACTTTTCTGAAGTACTGGGCACGATTTTCCCCATTTTTGGTTGAAGTATCGGAGTGGGCCTGATGGCTGCTGGCTAACACATCACTTTCACCACAGGATAATGCTCTGCCTAATGCACATCCCACTACTGGCATTCCGGGTTGTCAGAAGCTGCTGGTCAATAGGAAGCCAATAGCTTCTGGATATCAACTGACCACGCGAGGGCCTTAACTGGCGGTGAGTTGACAAAGACCCCAATGGAACATCTCAGCTAGAATGTAACTGGGGAGGTGGTGAGAAGGAGGTCACTATCTCTCCAGGGACAACACGGCCCATCTTTCCACCTTGGGAGAGAGGAAGCCTCCGCCCCTGGTCGCCATTACAAACCGGCTGCAAAGTCAGTAGTCAACAGAAGATTAGTTCTTTGTCCCCCACCACCCCTTATTCTCCTCAGCTTACCACTCACAACTGGACATAAATATTTCGGGGGCAAGGAATCGGGATGAATCTCAAGCTTGATGGCAGAGCCAGAATGTGAAGGTTAGGTGGACCAAATTTTTGCTTTAATCAGAAATTAACTGCGGGCTTTCAGGGCGTGTTTGGAATACAGACTGACTAATGCAGTTGGTACAGCGGACATTAAAATGAAAGGCGAGAAGCTTGGCTCTCAACAATGAAGCAAATGCAGCTTATAATTTTACAGTCAAAGGAGGTCTATAGAAGAGTCATTGGACCAGAAACACAAACTGTTTTTTATTGTCTACAGATGCCGAGACTTGCTTAGTTTCTGGACAGGATGGGATGGATACCTGGAGAATGTTTCCTCTTATGGTGGGGAACTGAAACTAAGGGACACAGTTTATGAATAAGAGGTCCTCTTTATATTAAAAAAAAAAGAAATAAGAAGCATGTTTTTCTTCCAAGGTCAGAGTTTAGAATCCTCTTCACCAGAAGATCACGGAAGCTGGATCTGTACACTTACTCAAGGCTGAGTCAGAGAGATTTTTAGTGTACAAGGGAATAGAAAGTCTTGGGGGCAGACAGGAAAGTGGTTATGACACCACAGCCAGATCAACCCAGGATGGTACTGAACGGTAAAGTGGATTGAGATGGGGCAAATTAGAGAGAAAACAAACTGCAGATGCTGGATTCCAAGCTAGACAGTCAGGAAGCTGGAGGAACACAGCAGGCCAGGCAGCAGCAGGAGTTGGAGAAGTCAACGTTTTGGATGTAAACCTTCTTCAGGACTGTAAGGGTAGCTGCATAAGGGAATGGCCTATTCCTGCTCCCAAATACTACATTCTGTGCAGGTAAACATGCAAATGATTTTCACATAGCAAATAACTGAATATTAGTGGTTTTGGATAGGGACCAAGGCATCATAGGGAACTTCCTTTTCTTTTCTTAAACAGGCCAGGGAAATGTTTTATTTATTGCAGCACTTGAATCACTGGAACAGAGACACACAGCCTCGGTTTTCTTCCAAGGAGATATTAAATCATCTTCAACAACTTAAAAAAACAACAATGACACCAAGAGCCAGCTGAGAATCTAAGTGCTCATCCGAAAAACTGCTTGCCGTTTTACAATATTTAACTTGAAGGTAATTTTCTCCATGCCAGTCATGGATACCACTTGTTTAAGGTCGTCAACATCCTGAAGATTTGAATCACTCCAATTCAACTGCTGTAAACAAAGCTTCTCAATCCTTCTTTTACCGCCTATTCTACACTACATATTGGACAAGGCGACTAGACATTGGCTTTGTTGTTGAAAATGGATGGAATCATAGAAAATGACCCAACAAAAACACTAAAGGTCCCTGAATACCACAAGTTAAAGAGAATTTGATTTATTCGATGTCTGTAAGACAGGAATTTAGAAGTCTGCCTTGTGATATACCAGGAACCATGTGACCAACCAGAGGAAACTGCTTTAAAGAGAGACCCTCAGGATATTGTTGCTGGTCAAGCTGCAAATACATAATCATCTTGGAAAAAGAAATGACTACAGGCTAATGGTCTCTGAACGACAAGCTAGACCCAGACCTACAGATATCACCTCGGTAAGTTACAACATGGAAACAGGCGGACTGGTCTAACTCATCCATATTAGTATTTATCCTTCACACACCAATATATTACTGCCCTGTTCCTACATCTCCTAATTTCCCCTTCTCGAACTACCTAATTAAATTCATCCTTGCCATGGCCTTTGCTTCAACAGAATCAGTAATAACAAATACGTATCTATCATTTTTAATGGAGAAACGCATCAGGTTCCAAGCTGCACTATTAAACAGGACTCTGCTTCCTAACCGGCACCCAAAAGAGGGGTTAGGATCAAGGGCAAGTTCAGGACAGGGTCTGAAGGGAGCATGATCAGATAGGGTCTGTGACTAGCCTCACCTGCCCAGGGATTAGCTAAGAATCAGAGCCCAACTCCTGGCCTTCTGCTTTTCATCCAGTTTGCCAAACTCCTCTCAATTCCACATCCCTTTAACGTTCTCTAATGGCCATATGGAGAAAGGCTCTCTGAAAGTCCAAAGCTACCACATCAGCTTCATCCAAGAGTCTAGTTAACTCCACAAAGAGAATTTGAAAATGTCGATCAAACCTTTCGGAAGTTGGTGTTGACTGTTATTTTCTCTTAATCCACAAATTTCAAACTATCTCCCACTACAGTTTTAAACTCTAACAATCCATAATTATTTGGGTTAGTCATGTTGCTACAAAAAAAAGAGAAAACCAATGTGTGCTGAAGCTCAGAACAGGGACTAATCTCTCTACAACGCAAATGTAATTTCTAAGACTTGTGATGTTTTGTTGTCAATTCCACAAGGTCCTTGGAAGAATCGAGAGAGGTCCTGCTTTTCTATTGGAAATTTCAGCTCTGTTGCTTGAACAAACCACTATTTGCTTCCTCCCCAACATTCTTTTCCTTTGTGAACATGGTTTCATATTTGTAAAGTACCGCATGCTAGTTTCTATTCAGCCATGAACCTGCGCATTCAATAAAAAAAGTCAATTTCAATATCAACTTTGCTTGAATCAAGGCACGTGTAGAACACTTGATTGCACCCTAAGCATTTTCCTACATCACATCAGTGACTATACTGCATCAATAATGTATTGGCTGTAAATTGCATTGGGACGTCCAGAGAAGAGGACAGGGTCTAAATAATTATTATTTCTTCCTGCTTACATTAGTTTCTCTACAGCATCCACCGTTGCAGAGGACTTTTCTTTCATTGAACTCTACAATGCACAGATTAAATAGCGAGCAGTAATAATATATACTTTTTAAAC
Organism: Chiloscyllium plagiosum; assembly: GCF_037043375.1. NCBI lineage: Eukaryota > Metazoa > Chordata > Chondrichthyes > Orectolobiformes > Hemiscylliidae > Chiloscyllium > Chiloscyllium plagiosum. The sequence continues at coordinate 16,481,873 of NW_028270183.1, forward strand.
TGCTGATTGGGTAAGAGAGAGCTCAATGCTGAGACTCAAACCAACGATATCCTGCACTGATATACTTTAATGAATGTTGGGAGAGCTATTAAAGTTGCGGTTAGAGAGATCAATTTGGAGGAGGTGTCAAGAGACGGGCAGGAATACAACACAAGGAAGTTTGCAGACAGTGTTTGAAGATTTCCATCAAGAGTGTCTACTATTACATTATTGAGAAGAATGCAAAGTGCAATTATTGAGAAAATCCAAAGGCTGCTCTGTGAAAGCAAGCAAAATGAGAAAGGCTGTTACAAAGGAAAATAATTTGTATGTACACATGACCTCAAAACATCACAAATACTTCGTAGCTAAATGAAGAACTTTTGAAGTTTAAGAGTTCTTGTAAAACACTGTCCACAAATGCAAACAACAATGACCAAAATACTGTATTTTTCCCCCCGAAGTGATATCAGTCAAGGAGAAAATATTGGTCAGGATGATGGGGTGAATTTGTGTGTCCTTTTTCAAAGCAGTGCTATGGGATTACTTTACCTCCATATAAGGGGGTAGACATAACCTGTTCTTTTCGACAGCACCTGTAACACTGAAGGACTCCCTTCAGAAATAGCCTGAAATACATGCTGAAATTCCTGGACTGAGACTTGAACCCATGATCTTTTGACCCAAAGCAGGCCAAGCTCAGATTGAGGTGAAAATAACAAACCTGTTGAGGAATCTACAGATGAGAAATTTGAAATCTATAAATTGAGAATTGGGGAGGCAATTGAGATTCAGAAATATTATGTGTTAGGGGAATATGTTAGTGTAGAAGGAAGTGAAGTGAAAATTCCCTCTTCAAAGCTTGCCCTTCTTTAGGTCACACTACACTGCCCCAGTTTACAACTGTTACTTTAATCTTCACTATGCTTCCAGAGAACAAGGAACTAAGGATATGGAGATTCAGCTGGGGAATGGGACGAGTTGGTCTGCACTACAAAAGAGCCAGCATTGACTCAATGGGCAGAATGGCCTTCTTCATTCAAAGTGGTCAGCTAGGCTTCAGCTAGGTGAGAAAACTCGGGGCAATTTAAAGAAAGGCAGACTGTTTCACAATTAGGACAGGGTAAGGCAGAGGTAGCTTTTTTTAAAATAACTTATTTATTGGATGAGGGTGCTGCTAGCTGGGCCATCCAGCATTTATTGCTGATCCCACGACAGATGGTCATAAACACTTACTCAGTTTACTGTTAAGAGGAAATTAAATCAAGCGCTAACTTTATATGTCACTAAAATCACTTAATGGATGTTCTACATAATATCAAACTCAAGTAAACAGATGCCTGACTAATAAATTAATGAAATAAAGAATGTTGGAACAAAACAGCTGTACCACTTAAACACACTATCTATTTGTGTAGAAAGTCATATATCAAACTAGAAACACAATATAAAACAGATACTTTCTAATACATACTGCTGCTACTGAAAATAGGTCTTGTAGAAACTAAACAGTTAATTGCTCAGGTGAACTGGATGGTTAAGTATTCAGTGGAACAGGGATGAAAACATCACAAATGATTAAAACTCCATGTCTGAACTGTTTGGCCAATTCTCAGTTTCAGGTGTTTGCTGGATACTTGCAAAATAAATCAAATGGCTCTTTCGAGTCTCAAAAATGATTCAAAATAATTATCCATGGCTTGTATTCTTCCCTGGAAATTTTATGGTCAATACAGATGCCACAGTATAATGCTTATTGCAATTGATTAAGGAGGCTGGACAACCACTGGACAAATCCTTGCATCTGGATGAGAGGAACAGAAAATACCACTACTATATTTGCAGCACTCAGTGGAAATGACTTTGTGACTTCTACATACAATGAGTTAGCCAGGAAATTTGTCCTGCCTTTCTTTCCGATGTACAGTCTCAAGAAGAGGTGTTAACCTTCTCCCTAGATGTTGATTAACCTGCTTCCTAATTCCAGAATTTTCAACTTCTATTGTACAGCACTTGCAAGGATGAATTAAGATCGCGTAAATTGCAGTAGGATTGAGAAGCAGTGCCTGGATTTCTGTTTAGTGATTCTGAACAGACTGCAATTTCCAGGGAGCTGTCTTTCTGGATTTGGGGCTTCCTTCATTGGCTCCTGGTGCCAGATGGAAACTTACAACCTCTCAATTTGGATCCAAGAAAGTTGTACAAAGTGTAAAAGGGACAGCACGTGTTACGGAGGATTGCGAGAGAGCTGGCTCAGGCTTTCTTTTTACATTAAGTTAAAGTGCAAATTGAGGATCTGAAAAGAAAATTTAAGCAAAAACGAAAACGTGAATACTCACTGAACTCAACAGCTAAACTCAGAACCAGACAATTCTCTAATTAGAGGATTTTCCTGGAAATGGCTTGAGTCATTGCAATGGTGTATCTACAGGACAGGAACTCCCAAAGATTGTAAAAGAAAGGATTTATGGAATCAATGATTTAAATCATCAATTAGGACTCTCCATTCATCTGAGACTTTTGCACCACCGTTTATGTAGGTACAAAAGGTCAGCCATTCAGTCCTCGGAACCTTTCATTTAATCAGATCAGGTCAGTATTTTAACTCCATCTACCTGCCTTGGTTCTGATACTGGAGAGATGTTGCAGTAACCATCACAGCCCTGTTCCTGGCTAGGCAGAGGTAATGGTCACAAAGCCAGACTCCAACTAATTGGTAATTGTAGAGAATGGGGACTGTCCCCGTGAATAAATTAACAGCAACGACTTTCGCTACTTGCTGGTACTCTGAGGACTGCATTCAAAAAAGCAAGACAAAACCACAGACGGAAACATAATACCTCACAAGAACAAGTTTGTTGAGTTTCAATCGGAACAGGAAGCAGTGAATTAGAGCACCCTGTGTGGGTTTTGTTTTTACTTATCATTGCTATATCGCGGCTAGACATCAGAACAATTAAAACAGCTTTACTACAGCTGTTCAAAAGGTTTGTACTTGGTTTTCCAAGCAATGATACTGAACATTATGTGCTGATCTAAAACGGTTGGAAGTGAATGTTAATCACACATCAGAGTTCCTAATAAAAGGAAATAATGACAGAGGCTGTGCCTCATAGTTGAAGCTAATTTGTTGACAATTCTATGGAATGGGTGCAATTATACCTGTGCCTGTTTAAGATCTGTTTCATAAAGATGACCACTCAATGAAGTGAACTGGATTTAACCCTAGATTCTGGCTATACAGTAACTCAGCAAACAGCTGACTAACCTACCAGTCAATTGACAGATAATGGCAAATTACTTCTACATTAGTTACTATGAAGCGATGTCTTACAATTCAATAAACAATATTATCCATATTTTATTAGTTAATAACTGTTAAAAAGACAAAAACATATAACTGATGGCTTAAACTAGAATATGGAAAGAAAGATTATACTCAATTATACTCAATTTTGGGTGGCACGGTGGCACAGTGGTTAGCACTGCTGCCTCACAGTGCCTGAGACCCGGGTTCAATTCCCACCTCAGGCGACTGACTGTGTGGAGTTTGCACATTCTCCCCGTGTCTGCGTGGGTTTCCTCCGGGTGCTCCGGTTTCCTCCCACAATCCAAAGATGTGCAGGTCAGGTGAACTGACCATGTTAAATTGCCCGTAGAGTTAGGTAATGGGTAAATATAGGGGTATGGGTGGGTTGCGCTTCGGCGGGTCGGTGTGGACTTGTTGGGCCGAAGGGCCTGTTTCCACACTGTAATGTAATCTAATCTAAATCTAATCTAATCAATTCATCCATTTTAAAATCTGGATTCAAAATATTAGTTGATGGGGAAAACCAAGCATTCTTTGAAAAAGAAAATTAAAATGGCGTGCTGCTGAACAGTCTGGAAATACAAGTTGAGCAGGATATACAAAGAAACAAAAAAAAATTTCAGCCTCATATCATTACGTAATTCTAGATTCAATAGACTGATACTGAGTGGAAAACCCTGTGCTGGCACACAACGATCATAAGCCAGATTGGCAATCAGAAAAAGGTAAAGCAAGTTATCACTGGCAAGAGTGCTGCAATGATTGTGTAGCTCCCTGTGCAGAACTATTGGGTGAGGGAATATCTGCACCAACGAAACTAAACCAGTCACAAGAAATTGTTGTAAACTTCAGGCTTTGTTTGAACTAAAAAAGAAACGTAGGTCAAAATGGTTCATGGGCAAATTACATAGGGTGTCTTCCAACGGCAAGAATTGTGCTATTTGCTCTGTATCATTAATTGAAAAAAACAAAACTGTGTGTGAGAGGGGGAAAGAGGGGGACCGAGAGCAAGCGTGAGAGAGCGAGTGTGAGGAAAGAGAGCGTGAGAGAGAGAGGACATGGATTGAAGTTTCAAACAACACTGAAAAATGAAAACTCCTTCACAATGACAAAATACTTGACATACATCAAGTTTAGTAAATGAGACAGTAAAACATTGAAAACGATTTGGCTAGGAAACATCAACTTTCCTCTTTTGGATGCAGGCTAGCTATTTGGTGCATTCAATTTATTTTTTTTGAATGACAGTGTTTGCAAATACAGTAGAATTTAATCTGGATATTTGTAAGAGACAGATGCCAGGACTGATTTATTGGGGTGGGGACTATGAATTATCAGGTTATGCAGTCCCAGTTAAAGTGCTACCATTATTACTCAGTGTGTTAAAGAAAACACAAAATGTCCATAGACCATGAGCTCTTTACTCCAAAGCCAGTAAAAGATGCACCTGCTCCTTACACTTTCCACCCAGCACAGTCCGATATGCTGCAAGATCCTTAGCTTGCAGTTCCCTAACAGCCTCCAAGAAATTGTTGCATATTTCCCTCTGATCCATGAAACAGTAATGTCTAGATTGCAGTGAAAGAAGGTTGCACAAATCTGTTGCAATGATTGATCACGTTATTGTAGCTTCACGTTAATTTACAAAAGTGAATTCACAGAGGGCACAGGAATGACCATTCAGCCCTTCCAGCCTGCCTGGCTCATTCAACATCATAGCTGATCATCTCCTGAATCCCACTTTCCACACACAAATTTCCACATCACTGGAATATCTTCAAAAAGGTATTGATGCGTCTTAAAGATAATCAAACGATTGAGTTTCCACAGCCATGTGGAATAGGGAAAGTTTCGAAAGATTCATCGCCCTTTGAAATCAAGACCCTCCACCTGATCCATATTACTGGCTGTCCCATGCTGGGAGGTTATGCCTCAAATAAAAGCAAAATACTGCAGATGACGGAAATCCAGTATAAAAACAGAAAATGCTAGATAACCATGTCGAAAAAAAATCTTTCGAACTGAAAAAACATTCCTCTCTCCAGAGATGCTACCAGACATGCTGAATTTCTCCAGCATTTTCTGTTTTTATACCCAAGAGTATGTCCTCTGGTTCTAGAGTAACCAGCCAGAGGAAACATCCTGCATCCATCCTGTCATACCCTGTAAGACGGTTGGAAGATCTCCTCTCATTTTTCAAAAAACCTCTACAAAATACAGATTCAGTTTCCTCAAATCTTCCCTCATAAGAGGATTCCACTATCCCAAGGAGTAGTCTGGTGAACCTGCACTTCCTCTATGACAAGTACATTCTTCCTTGATAAGGAGAGCCAAACACTTTGCACTTGAGGTGGGATGTCATTGATGCTCTAAACAGCTGCAATAATGTATTTATTTCTGTACTCAATGCACCATTAAATAATTGTCAACATACCATTTGCCTTAACTGTTTTCTTCGCCGACACGTGAGATTTTAGTGAATAGCCAAGATCTTTTTTCTAGGGTGGGGGAGTCCAAAACTAGAGGGAATAGGTTTAAGGTGAAAGAGGAAAGATTTAAAAGGGAACTAAGGGCAACATTTTCATGCAGAGGATGGTGGGTAAATAGAATGAACTGACAGAGGGAGTGGTGGAGGTTGGTACGATTACAACATTTAAAAAGACATCTGGATGGGTATATGAACAGGAAAAGCTGTAGGGGGATATGGATCAAATGCTGGCAAATGGGACTAGGTCAGATTAGGAAAATCTGGATGCAGGTTTGCTCACTGAGCTGGAAGGTTCATTTCCAGACATTATGACACCCTACTAGATAACATCTTCCGTGGGCCTCCAGGTCCGGAGGCTCACCGAAGATGTTACCTAGTAGGGTGACAAAACGTCTGGAAATGAACCTTCCAGCTCAGCGAGCAAACCTACATCCAGAACCTCAACCTGAGATACAAATCATCTCAAAACTCATTAGGATAACTGGTTGGCGTGGATGAGTTTCCAGGCTGTATGAATCTATGACTCAGAGTCAAAGAATACTCCAATCTCTTTGGGCACTCACACTTCCTAACCTCTCACTGTTTTAGAAACGTTCTGCCTTTCTGCTTTTTCTCCTAAACTACCTTCACCCTTGTTCCAACATATTCCATCTGTTATGTTCTAGCCCATTCACTTCACTTATACAAGTCCTCCTAAAGCCTCCTTGCACCTTTCACACAACGTATACCCCTGCCCAGCTTGGTATCATCAACAAACTTGGAAATATTACAATTGGTCCCCACAGCAAGGTTAAATTATAAAGATTGTGTACAGCTGTGAACCTAGCACTGACTTTTGAGGTACCCCACTTGTGACAACCTGTCAACCAGAGAATGTCTATTTATTCCCATTCTCTGTCCATACTGGTCTATTCCTCCCAATCCCATGTACTCTCATTTTATTCATGGGCCTCCATTGCAGGACCTTATCAAAAGCCTTCTGAAAATCCAACTTCAGCACATCCACTGCTCCTTTATCTACGTTACAAGTAACATCCTTAAAATACTCCAAGTTTGTCAAACATGATTCCCTTCATAAGTTTATGCAGACTCTGTTCAACATTACCTTTCTTTTTCTAAAGTATTCAGTGATCACATCTTACATAACAGATTCTAGCATTTTCTCTACCACGGACATCAAGCTAACAAGTCTCGAGATCTCCTTTCTTAAGGAGTAGAGTTACATATTCTATCTTCCAGTCAGCATAAGCCTTCAGAGAATTTGGAAAATTAACAGAACCACCAATGTATCCAATACCTTGATTGCTAATTCCATCAAATACTCAGAGATGAAGCTCACTTGATCCAGGTGATTGGTCAATCCTTAATCTAGCTAATTTTTAAAGTACTACCACATTACTAATGCCAATTTTATATAGCTCTTCAGTTATGAGAATCCATTGATCACGTGATGTAGCTGGGAGGCCTTTCTTCCATTCACTGTGTAATTTCCTCAGAGTTCCCTGTTCTCTATTGCATCTTTTCCTGTGCCCACATGCGTCCGTGCTAACCTTTTCCCTTTGACATATCAAGAGAAACCCTGTGTTTAATGTTCCTTGTATTTTATATTCTTGGTCTTCCTCTGCTGGGTCCTAAATCGCTCCCATTTCTCAGGCTTATCACTGTTCCTGGCATTCTTATAAGCTACTTCTTTTGGTCTAATACAAAGTTTAACTTTCTTTTCAAATTAAGCATGGTCGACTTATATAAAAAAAATTGAAGAATAGAAAAAAAAGACAAATGTAAATTCAGAGCAAGTTAAACATCTGGCCCATCACTTTGCTGTGACAACAGCCATAAATCACAAAGGTGCCTTCATTATCAATACAAGTGTTTTCGATTCTCACAGCAGCTCCAGACAAAAGTGGCTCAACTGACGCTGAGAAACCAGCCCACAATGTCAGTAATATCCTCTTCCCCAGCACATCGACCAATCCCCATTGCTATTTTAAGATCATGGGACACCAGGTGATTTCATTCCTTTGGATGAACAACTGTACCAACATGGATGTGAACCTACCTCCCAGGTCCCACCTGCAGAGGTTCTCGTCGCTCTTTTGACTTTGGAACCGCAATCTGAAAGGAAACAAGTTTGGTTTTATTGCCATTTTCAGCAATGGGTTCCCGAACTCAGCAAAAGACAGTATCTCAAACAACAGCACGCTGAGAGTCCCTGCCAGAAATGCTGCATCTTTCAGCATGGGATACATATCCAGGCCTAACATTCTCCCCCAGTAATTCCAGCCATGGGAAACAGAAAATAAACTATGGCAATAAAAATGGAGGACAAAACAGTGATGTAGTGATCAACGTCACTTGGCTAGTAATGCTCCAGGGACACAGATTCAAATCCCTTCCTAATAATCAAACTAAATTTAACTTAGGACAAAGCTAGTCTCAGCAATGACAATGAGGAGAACCATCACAGATGATTGTAAAAACCCACATGGTTCAGCAACATCCCATTAGGGAAGTAAATCTGCCCTCCTTACCTGGTTTGCCCAGTGTGACTCCAGACCCACAGCAATTTATTTGACTCTAAACCACGCTCTGAATTAGGAGAAAGTGAGGACTGCAGCTGCTGGAGATCAGAGCTTAAAAATGTGTTGCTGGAAAAGCCCAGGTCAGGCAGCATCAAAGGAACAGGAGAATCGACGTTTCGGGCATAAGCCCTTCTTCAGGAAGAAGGGCTTATGCCCAAAATGTCGATTCTCCTGTTCCTTTGATGCTGCCTAACCTGCTGCGCTTTTCTAGCAACACATTTTTAAGCTCTCACGCTCTGACTTAGCCTAACAAGTCATCAGTTCAGTGACAATTTGAAATGGGGGCCAATGACTGACCTTATGAACATCTCATTAAACAAAAAAAACTCAAAGTAGCTCTACTCCAGCAGGGACCAGTCACCTGCTGCGTGGAAATTTCTTTTGACAGATACATGAATATGTAATTTTCGGTTCCAATAGTTTGCCACCTTTTTAACCAGGTTACTGCCCTCTCTTTAAATACTGCAGGCAGCAAGCTAATTCTGGTTTAACTGCCAGCTTCTTCAATCTGGCTGATGGTTCACATGACATGGATTGCTAAATCATGTGGAATAGCTTGTTCAACCTTCATCTTGCAGAAAAGCAATCACCATTCAACACGCAATGGATCAAAGCAAGCCAAAAAACCTTCACACATACATTTTAATAGATGTTAATGTTGGGTTATGCAGATCAATACTGCACAGTGTCTGCTCTCCGTCTACCTCACAGAGCTGCAACACAAGGGGCTGCTCTATACAGCTTTTACAATGAGATATTGTACACTTTCCCATTAGCAGAAAATGCACCTTCAAGGTGCAACATTCAGACAGTATTAATCGAACCTCACAGGAGTATAACCATACCACTGGCAAGCTCTGGGGGTCAATAACCAGCCACTTCTCTGTCACTTTCACAAGTTGCTGGGAGCTCAGGGGCTCTCTGATTTTGACAATCACCTCCAGCCGACCTCCTGTCGTCTTCCTGCCATCCAAGACCTGGGAGGAGTTTATCAAAAAAAGTTAATGACTTAAGGAACTCCATCAATGAAAGCAGCAAATGTATTATATTCTGTAGGAAGTAGATGGATTGCGATGGGATGGACAATTGCCAATAACAAAAATACCACGCAGAGAAGGAAAACAACTATCAGAAAGGATGATTGATACAGAAGGCTTAAAAAAAAAACCCCATTAATTTCCGCTGAAAATCTCCTCACTTGCCAGCCACCACATATTGGAACTGTTTTGACATCCAAGACTACTAATGCAAAAGATTTTAGCCCTGTGCCAGAAAACAGTGAGGTTTTCTTGCAGTCACTGCCTGATCCCTCTCTACCGGCTCATCGCCTCCACACTAAAAACAACCCAATTAATATTCCTTCCCACTGTCCTGTCTTGATGGCTTTGAAAATCTTTGTTTGAACAGTGCATTCCATTGATCGTGTGCAGGAACTTGTAAGAAGAGAAAGCTGGACAGAGGGGAAGGATTACAAGAGCCATCGCAGGCTAGCTTGGCTGACAGACGAGGTAGCTTGGCAGCAGCAGCTGCTTGAATTACTATTGCTGTGCCAGTTTGGAATGTTGGCATGTTGTTTAATGCACAGTGCTCCATTCTAAATCACACACAGGGTGGAAGGGAGGCAAGGTCTAACTGCAATTCAATATCCTCTCTAATCCCCATGTGATCTGCTTGCTCCAGCCATGTCTCAAAGACAGGTCTTGTGCATCCACTAACTGATAGGAACTGAAGTAGCTGATGCAATCAGCATGAAGTTTGATCACAGTTGATATGTACCTTATCGCTATCTAACAGCTACTGATGTGTATCCATCGATACCCTGGCTTCTCAAAAACTCAAATAGGAGCTCAATAGAATAGAACTGCAGTGGTTAGAAATAATACCTCCACTAATCAGAATATACTCGCCAACCAATTAATACTCTCCTGTCATGTAGTGTAAATTTCATTTTCCTTTTACCTTGGTATTCTTGTGAATTGTTCTAATGAGTGCAAGATGAAACAAAATGTCATTTCTCAACAACACTCAAAAATCTATCAACTTCAATATTTTAAATTTTCAATTAACCTGCCCTTGACAAGTGCCACCAACTCCCAGCCTCCCAAACTAAGTACAGGTAGTTCTCCAATAAGACTAAAGTTGCGTTCCAGTGAAACCTCTCTTAATAGAAGATTGCTGAATATAAATAATGGGGCCTATGGGGTTGGGGGTAGACCAGCAAAAACTCTCATGATCACTCAAACAAAAAAAATCAGCCAAAAGTGTAGCAGAAAGTACAGCGCAGCCTGAATGAAGATTGAAATCATATTCATTAATGAAACAAAAATAAATTAAACACAGTACATGTAAAAAATGTAAGAAAGCTGCTCCCTGTACAGTACCCATCCCAGAAAGCTGCTCGGCCTGCAGCTGACATCAGCACATGCACAGCACAACTCAGACTGGCGGTGACATCGCGCATGAGCCGAACGGCACAGAGACTTCAGTGCAGACATTGGCACATGCACAGAACAAAGTGTGTAAACCGATCCCTGCTGGGATCACGTTATAGTGAACACAGGTAAGCGCTCTTGAACATACCGCTCCCCAATTTTTCAGCGATTTTACAGCCAAATCGCGTTGCCAAAATGCCTGTTCTCCCAGAATTACCTGGACACCACCTCTTAAATTTTCCGTTCTCAAAGTAAATACCTAGTCAGGTCCATCTAACCTATCCTCATGGTCCCAGTATCATCTTGAGACATTGGTGCTGCAACCCCTTTGAGATTAAATATATTTCTCCCAGAGTTGCAGTTCTCAAAACTGAACATAAAGTAATTCAGACAGGGTTTAACCACATTGAAAATGACTTAATGTAGAATCACAATGGCTACAATACAGAAGGAGGCCATTAGGCCCATCATGTCTGCATTAACTCTCCGAAAGCAATTCACTTATATCCCTTTAGCCTAGCAGCTCCCGAAGGTAGCAGTCAATATCCCATTAGCCTTGTTTTGTACCTAACAGTAGTTTTTAGTGATATTTGCACTTGAGGTTATTAGCTTCACACCAATCAGCAAACACTAATCTCAGATAAACAAACCGGCCAGCACAGTGCTCGTTGTCAAGTCGAGGAGGAAGACGACAGAGCTGGGTGCCATTTCTATATAGGGTGAAAACTATTGCCATAATAATAGTGATGTTGTCAAGAGGTAGACAAACAAAGGAGGCTAAGGATGTTATCCTGGTCTCAGGCATGGCAGGGAATAGGAAAAGTTATGCTCTTGAATCTGAGAAAGTAGGAATAAAATTAGGGGAGAGTATTGTCAATAGTTACAGCTATGATTAAAAAGAGAATAATACAAAATGATGGTCATTGAGTGACAAAATTACTGGGTTTAGTTCTCTTGATGGATGTAGAAATATCATGGGGCATCCATCTTTCTTAAACCCCAATTAGTTCATTCATAAAACAACTATCCATTTTTGTGTTTGGAATTCACTGACTCGTGTTTTCATTGCCAGAGGATAAGGAAACCTAAAGCAAGCCTAAAATTCTGTCTAACGATCTTCCCAGATACATACAGTTCACAATTTTATCAGATGATTTAGTGGGGTTTTAATGGATCCTAAAAAAAGTTTCAAGCAAAACGTCCACTCAATCCCAAAGCCCCAGTTTCCGTATCTGCAGGTATCTAACTGGTAATTAGGAATGAAACAGAGTGTCTTGGTATGTTGTCCATATACACTCGTCACTACGTTTTGAAACCTCACCTCCAGAATTTCACGAATCTCACATTGTGACTCCAGTTTTTCCAACTTAAGCTGAGCTGTGCCCACAACTTTGTCATTCTTGAAAATACCCCTGTTAAAAGAAGAAAGGAATCTTATCTTCCAAATGCTAAAGTTGAGTATTAAGTTATATGGAAATAGAAAATGATTGCTGAAATTAGAGTAGGGACATAGATTAAGTGTGTATTCAAATCTGACAAATGGGAATCCAATGGGGGGAATGTGCTCAATCATATACTTTCAATTTAAGACAGACAATCTGGAACCAGTGCTTAATGGCGACAGATTAGGAATTGTACAGATGCAAAGAAATCTGGGTAGGGTTAAGAACACATCACTAAACTACAGTGGACTGATACAAAAAGTAATCAAAACAATCTTATACAATTTCATTCTCGTTTAAGAGGAATGGGTATATAAAAATGAGTGGAAATGTAGAGACTCAATCGAACGTCAATCAGACAACAGCATTTAGTTCCAGAGACAATACTTTAGGAAGCAAAATCAGTTATACAGCACATCAAATGACCTTTCTGTCCACACAAACCAGACACTCCAATCTGTCCTAGTCCCATCTGCCAGCATTTTGCCCATATCCCTCTAAACACGACCTTGCTCTGACAGAGTATTCGGATTTGTATCAGCCAACAATTAAAGCTACTTAAAAGAACCTCTCGACGAAAGTAGAACATTAAAAACATGCTCATACCCTTTATGGAGTATTTCAAATTTAATTCCTTTGGTCTGTACCACTCGTTTGAATGCACGATGTCCTCGGTTGATGTTCAGCTTAAAGTGCTCATTAAATTCTAGTAGACAATTAAAAGCGATTATTACAGTAGGATTCTCACAATGAGCAGCATTTGAGAGTAAAATACTCACTCTTCAAAACAGACTGCAGTGTTAAATGTTTGAAATGCCCCTGCAGCCATTGTTGTTAGAGAGATCAGGAATTGCTCATTTCATAGAGAAATAGAAAATCTTCACGCCCATTGTTCATCACACCCTCTGACTGCCATCCTTTGGCTTAATTCCGCTGCCACTAAGTTCCAGTGGGTCACTCTGACTGACCCCTGCTCTTTCCCAGCTCCACTGCCAGTGAATAAATTCAGCTGCTAGCCTGGCACTCTCCTCTAGCTCCGGTAATTGAAACTTCCCTCCAGCTCACACCCCAACAATCCAGTTGAAAAGATAGCATTTCTTTTAATGACTTCTGGGTGCTTCAGAACACAATGAACCACTTCATGAAGTGTAGTCTATTGCATTGTAGAAAAGGGGACAGCCAATTTCAACACAGCAAGATGTCTCAAACTGCAGTGTGACAATGACCGGGTCATCTGTGATTGAGAAACATGGGGAAGAACCTTTGTGAATGGTGTCACTAGTTCTTTCGCATCATCTGACAAGGCACATAGGCCCTGGTTTTCCTTCTCATTCAAAGTGCTTCCTCAATTCTGCACTGCAGTATCAGGCTGGATTAGGTGCTCAAGTCTCTATAGTGAGGTGTGAGCACAAAGTTCTCACCCAGAGGCAAGACTGTTATGACTGAGACCTCACTCAGTCCATTCTGATTAATCAAATTAGGAGCAGAAAAAGAACATTTGGTACCTTCAACCTGTTTGATCATCGAATGAGGATCAATACCTCAACTCCACATTCTCACCTATCCCTGATAATAACAACTTTTTAATGAACAAGGGAGTCAAATCTACTTCAGCCTTAAAATATTCAATGACCCTGCCTCCACCATTTACTAGGGAAAGCATTCCAAAACCCATAACCACTGAGAAAAAAAGAAAATTCCTCATCTCCTCCTTAAACCTCCTCATGTTTTAAAAAAGGTCCCCTCTCCCAGTTCTAGCTTCTCCACAAGAGCTTTCAGCATCCACCCTGGTAAAGTCCCCTCAGAACCTTGTATACTTCAATAAAATCACCTCTCACGCCTCTGACTTGCAAAGGCAGAACCAACCTATCTAACTGTCTCATTAGATAACTCACAACCATCCCAGGCATCAGTCGTATGAACCTTCTCAGAGTCACTTTCCGTGCACTTACATCATTTCTTAAATAGGAGACCAAATTATACACACAGTAAAGCGGCCACGCAGCTGTCATTAACTTATTGCTTTATGCCAGATTTGCTAATTCAGATGGTAGCTTTCCAGCTGTACCTACCTGGACAGTTTGTATTTTTAATCACATTGGTTTTGTCTTTCTGTGCCTCCTCCTGTTGAATAAAATATAATGCAAATTGTAAGCTGCAGCATTAGACAGAGCTCAAGAAAATAAGGGCATAAACTTGCTTACACAAGGACTAGTGGGTGCTTATAGAACTAAAATTGTAAAACAAAATCCAAAAGAGGACAAAATTTGTTTAATTAGGGTTAAATTTCAGACAATTACAACTTGTATTTATAAAGTATCTTCAACCTAGTACAAGTATTGCTAGACACTTCACAGAAGCATAAATCAGATAAAAATTTGTTACTCAAGTTACGTAAGGGGATATCAGGACAGGTGACCAAGAGAAAGGTCAAAAGGAGGCTTTAAGAATAACTGAAAATGAATATAGAGGTTACGAGAGAAAATTCTACTCCTTCAAACCTCGGCAACCATGTCTTCAGTTGCCTCCGAAGGAGGGAACCGTTGGGTACATGCAAGAGGCTCAAATTGCAGAAGAGCAGACATCGCACAGGGTGGTAGTGTGTAAAAGGCTGCAGCAATAGGGGGATGGGCAGGCCGAGTACAGTTTCAAAAAAAAGAGAGAAGGATGAGAAGTTTTAAATGGAGGCTTTGCCAGACATTATCCATGTAGGTCAGTGAGTACAGGGGCCTGTGTCACTTCTCTATCTTCCAACATGCTCTCCATTACTCCCATGAGTGTTCCCTATTGGGGTTTGTTCATATTCACTCCTCCTCTCTCTCCCTAATGTAGAGCTCTCTGATATGGTCGTCAGAAACACATGGCCCACAGTTCCTAATATGCCAAGCCACAAACCATGTAGCTATAGGAAGAGGCTGAATGGGCTGGGGCTATTTTCTCCAGAGCATCAGAGGGGTGATCTGATTGAAGTTTATAAAATCATGAGGGGTATGGATAAGGTGAATAGTCAAGGTCTTCTCCCCAGGTAGGGGAGTCTAAAACTAGAGGGCATAGATTTAGGGTGCGAGGGGAAAGATATAAAAGAGACCTAAGGGGCAACCTTTCCACGTAGAGGGTGGTACATGTGTATGGAATGAGCTGCCAGACGAAGTGGTGGAGGCTGGTACAGTTACAACATTTAAAAGGCATCTGGATGGGTCTATGAATAGGAATGGTTTGGAGGGTTATGGGTCAAATGCTGGCAAATGGGACGACATTTATTTAGGATATCTGATCAGCATTGTACGTCAGGGTCTGTTTCCATTTTGGACATCTCTATGACCACATCAGTGATATTAAGGCTTTGAGACACTTTATGTAATGGTCCTCACAATGTTTTTTTTAAAATACTGAATAATACGCCTCTTATCAACTAACTTTTCTAGGGACTAAAAAAAAGAGAAACTGCCATTCTTGATCCTTCTTTTCATGAAAATAAAGCAGTCTCCTAGAGCAAAACTGCCTTGTCAACGGGTGCAGATTTATCTTGTCTGATTACGTATGCTTTTCAATCCAAATAATACATATCTTCGTGGGATATGGCCCTTCATTCAAATTCATAACCAGCTAAACCAACAAACTCTTGCAATACACGATACTTACTGAGTTTGGGAAGGCAAATTCAAACTTGACAAAGGCATCAAGATCATTCGGTGCAACACCTGAACAGAATATTTATGTATTGTTATTTATACAGATTAGATTCAGCAACAAAGGACAATTTTTTTTTTAAATTATGGAGCTCATACCCAAGTCTGTTAAGAGATAGTGGTACACACAAGAAAGACTGGCTGTTCACAACACAATGCTTGAAGGAAAATGGTGTGTGAAAGTGAGCATCATTCTCTGCTAATGCAACATACAGACGAATTTATGCAAAACACATTTCGCAAACTGCAGGAAGTCTGCTTGGGATTGCGTGTATTGTATTATTCAGACAAGAAGCTCTTAAAAGCTCAACAAACAGCCTTGTTTGGAAGCAAACTGAGCTGGAAGGAAGGTCGAGGGAGGGAGAGTGGGAGTGCAAAACAGTTGGCACTGGACCGAGTAAGACAAGCAACTATATAATAGGAAACAAACTCTGCTGCGGGCGGGCTGGCTCCCTGTCAGACTAACAGTTACAGCAAACTGTAGCTGCACGTGGCGACACGTCTTTCTCTCATACCCCAGTAAAGGCCTCTCTACAGCTAGAGCAGGTAACAGGATTGGAAATTTCACAGCACATTTAATTACCTGAAGGAGCAGGCAGGTTGATTCCTTTGACAATGTAAAGGACCATGTCACTGTTTGAGAGCTGGGGAAAAATCCTGAAATAAAGCAAATACCAATTTTAAATTGTATTGGTGCATCAGTTATTGGCCACATTAAGAACCGACTGTAGCGGAATGCCCAAATTGTACAGTCACCTTACCGTTGGAAAAGAAGTGGTAAACTGATACACTGTCTGTCTTTTCCAGAAGTTTGGGTGGACACTAAAGGTTCCATGACTCCAATGATTGGGAATAATAGGGGAATAATCACAGGGTGTCATTCCCACCTCAAATTAGTAAAACCAAAAAGAAACCAGGTTGAATTGCTCAAACGCTTTAATGTGATTGTGATCAAAGAATAAATGCCAATTAACAACTGCTGTGATCAAGAAAATGAAACACTTCAGCATAGTAGCTGAGTTTTTTTGCTTCATTAGTAGTTAATTTATAGATTAAAAACATTAAATTTATATTTTACTGTAACTGAACAGCAAACATCAGTATTCCTAACGTCACACTTGTTCTTCAATGTAAAGGTTTTAAATACACAGCTGACCTGAATCCCCACATCCCGCATTCTGAGTTCAAGCATAATGCTGCTACTATACAAATATGTAATTATATCCTCCTTAAAAAGACTACATTGCACTGTGAAGGAGGTTGTGGCTAAATTTAAAGGAATTAAAAGGAAAAAAAAAGACCTGTAACGATACATCACTTGATCAAATAGCTGAGAAACAATCCAAGCCATTCAAATAAATTGGAGTCACTGTTGAAAGCAAATTCAGCACAAGCAGCAATGGGATAAATAAGGTAGGAACATTGGTCAGGGTTCCAGGAGAATTGCTCTTCTTCATGTAGTGTTGGCTGATATTTAGCATCCTCCTAAACCCACAAAAACAGTTGCTTGACAGCACATTCAAAATACAAACTCTCTGCTGCCTGCAAGGATGTCAGGTGGAGTCACATTATTTATCCAAGTCCTGAAGTACGATGCATCTGTTTAATTTTGTTTTGAATGGTTCAGCCACCATCACTCAGATAATGTAATTTTATGAAGCTGTTAAGTGCTGCAAGGAAATACCACTCAAAGTTGTCCTATAAAGGTTTTAAAACTTCGTATAAAAACAGGACTTAAATGCCTGCTATAGTTGACCTAAAATCTCTATAGCTTCTACTCACTTTACTACTTGAAAGGTTCTCTCCTCCTGATGACACTTCGGTGGAGGATAGCCTTGGGCATGCGCCTGCTTCAGAACCTCAATGTTCTTTTTGCAATCTTCTGCCATTTTCTCAAATCTTAAAACATAAGCATACACACACAGACAACAAAATGATTACAAAGGAATTAAATCGGTGTCATAAACATGTTGCTTATCACTCACTTGCCAAAAGGAACCATGACTGGAAATGTGTTGCTGGAAAAGCGCAGCTGGTCAGGCAGCATCCAGGGAACAGGAGAATCGACGTTTCGGGCATAAGCCCTTCTTCCTGCGCTTTTCCAGCAACACATTTCCAGTTCTGATCTCCAGCATCTGCAGACCTCACTTTCTCCCAAAAGGAACCATGACCCACTCTTATACAACTTCCAAGTTACTGAATCAGTACAGTTTCAATTTGCTTCTGCTTGTCTTCTGAGGCTTCGAAGCAATAGCATTTCAGCCCCAACACTGATCACAGAAAAGAGGTAGAATCTTTAGAAAATAAAACTGAGCAACCATGGACAACTTTTGACAAAATGTAAAATAAAAGCGCGACAGTTTGGAATTACAGCGATGAAAACAAAGTAATTCATCAAGACTGCCTAACCTTTCAATAAATAATCAAAAGACCCAAGGCTTCTTGGTTAACTTAATTCATTTACAATACTTTCACATTCAAAATGACCTGTGAAATTTAGGTGAACAATATTAACGGATCCAATCAGGACTGCTTCTGAAAACCAGGAACATTCAATTCCACAAATCAAGCATAAAATCACAAATTCTACAATTAAAGTGCACTGCATCCAGGAACTAATTTCTCATTTGTTAGAAATTCTAAGTTGCCATGTTGGAAATGTGAGAATACTGCAGTAACAACCTGGGAAATTAAAAGGCAGGGAGTCAAAAGCGGACAATAATATGTTGTTAAATATAAAAATAAACTTGATCTTGTTTGTTAAGATTTCTTAATTTTTGGCAAATCCATCATCTTATCTAAGGTGACAGTGTAAAACACAGCAATTCTCACTGCTTTTGGGCAGACAGGATTACGTTTCCCGACCCAGTCCAACAGCAGTTCACCTGACAGAAGACTGATGTCTTGTTTCACCATTACTGGGCAAGGATGGAATAGGGCACACAGCGTCAGGTACCAGAAGATTCTTAGAAAAAGACTTTTGCTCATTGTTCATGATTCCATTGGAACTGCCATATTAAGTAATTTTTTTTCATCTCACTCTAGATGGCTGAAGATTTTCTACTTTGCAATCCATTGTCAAGGATTTAAATCAGTACTCACTTGGTGGTCTCTGATACACTTCCAAGATGTGTGTATTGCTTTGAGTACTCCATACACATCTAAGAAAAGACAGATAATACAAGACCATTAGTAGGCAAGTAATCAAAAGAGCTTTTCTCAGATTACTTTCATCTTCAGTAAATACCTATCTAATTGTAATTACAGTGAATGTAACTGTAATAGACTATATTACTGAAAGAGGCATAAAGTTTCTGCAGCACAGAGGGTAATGTCTAAATTGGCTCCAAATAAGCAATGAAGTATTTCAATAAATTAGAATAGAACTTTCTTCATTTGAGATAGTGTGACTTGACATATTCTCCTCACGTACCTTGCTGCATGGTTGTAGGATAAGATCTTGGAAACTGATCTGATGACATCCATCTAACAAAGAAGTTAGCTCCAACGCTTCTAATTGAGTTACAGTTTGTTCAAATGTTTAACTTAAATGAAGTTAACGTTTACTAACCCGATAACAAATATAAACGTGAAGATTTATAGTTTCTTACCACACCTCCCCCATAATTATTCGTCACATCCACCACTTCTACTAAACATTATCTAATAATAGCATGAGGCGCACAGTCTGGTCACTAGCTTTTCTGCCTCAGAGCAACAAGGTGATTCGGTCAGTTTTGAACAGGCGTGCTTTTTTTTTATCCCTCTCCTTCCCACGCCTCAATCTTTCCACAGGCTCTGGTCCCACGCATGTCTGGCAACCTCTATTTCCTGACCCAGGTATACAGACTGAAAACAAAACACGCTGGAGATCACAGCAGGTCAGGCAGCATCCCTGGATAGAGAGCAAGCTAACATGGAGAGACTCTTCAAAGTTTAGAATCATAGAGACGTACAGCACAGAAACAGACCCTTCAGTCCAACTCACCCATGTCGACCTGATCTAGTCCCATTTGCCAGCATTTGGCCCATATCCTTCTAAACCTTTCCTAATCATATGCCCATCCAGATGCCTTTTAAATGTTGTAATTGTATCAGCCTCCAGCAGTTCCTCTGGCAGCTCATTCCATACACGTACCACCCTGAGAAAAAGGAGCCTCTTAGGTCCCTTTTATATCTTTCCCCTTTCACCCTTAATCTATGCCCTCTCGTTCTGGACTTTACCACTCCAAGGAAAAGACCTTGTCTATTTACGCTATCCAAGCCCCTCATGATTTTATAAACCTCTATAAGGTCACCTGTCAGCCTCTAACACTCCAGTGAAAAGTGCCGCAGCCTATTCAGCCTCTCCCTATAGCTCAAATCCTTCGACCCTGGCAACATCCTTGTAAATCTTTTCTGAATCCTTTCACAACATTCTTTCAATTGCAAGGAGACCAGAACTGCGTGCAATGCTCTCTCGCCATGGATGCTGCCTGACCCACTGTGATTTCCAGCACTGTCTCTTCAGTACAGATTCCAACATCTGCAGCTCCTACCAAGTATTCACATGACCATTGCAAAATTATTTAATCATGGGAGTGTGGGATGTGGAGAAGCATAGTTCTAGCCATTACTGTCTCTCAAACTGCTGTCTAGCAGTAGCTCCTGGAGATCAGAAACAGGCTGTTTCCTCAGGGTAAGCAGCAGGATCAATTACTGTCCTGGAGGAGTTCACCTTTCTCTGACCCCCTTGACATCTTACAAGCTTCCAATCAGAAAATCCCTTAATTGTCTAAATTCTAGAGCATGCAACACTCTAATCTTTAATCTTTCTTTGTAAAGGATTAGAATCCCTTGAAATTAATTCTGAACATTTCAAATTTACAAAAAAAAAAATTTGAGACTGAAATGACTGCTACATGAATGGCTGCATTTACCCATCCCAGGCAGTGGCATAATGAGAACTATAAGAACAGAATAGACCATTCAGTCCCTCAAGCCGGATCCACCACTCAAAATCATAGTGGATCACCTACCTCAAAAATTAAACTTCTCCAAAATATTAGAGTTTTGTTGACTCTGCAGTTTAATCTTGATGTCTCCTAGGAACTGATAGTTAATATAACTAATCTAACAGGGAACAAAATCCTGAACATTGGGAAGAATAACATCTCTGAAATTTAGAGGAATAAAAATGGGTGTCAAGTGAACTTCATAATGTCAGAAACCTTGTTCACAAAGTCATTCAGAATTACTTAAATAATACAAGTTAATTCTTTTATGATTACCATGTTTTATAACAACTGGAAATGCTGAACACAGCTTTTGCTCCAGCTCTATATTACTAACAAATTTACCTCATATTGCTGTTTCAGCACCTCCATTAGTTGATGGTATTGCTGTGCAGTTTTCTGGGGTATGTGCACTCCTCGATTCTGCACCAGTACAAAGTCGTCCTCATTTTCAGGGGGTGCAGGTACCTAGAAATTTAATGTGAGTCATGAGTCATTTACTTTGCCATCACACTAACAGGTGCAGTAAGCATGTGTGCCAATCTGGCACTATGAATCACCACCTACTCTCCCTATCACAATGTGGGCATGGGCATTGTTTGTAGATGCATTTACATGATAATGAGGTCTGGCTGCCACTAGAAACATTCGACGAGCTAACCAACTTGCTTAACACTTCCTTGGTCTCAATTCCATGAGGTGCTGTCCAGCAGCACAGAATTTTAAGTTTTTGAATTTATAAACCAAAGCCAGAGTGGCCGTGCATTGAATGTCCAGTGATTCATTCTGTCAATGTACGTGGATGAGAGAGTTTGGACGCGAAACCTTCACACTGAATGGCCTACTTATATGCTACATAACTCCTTTATAAGGTAAATCCTTGACTTGCTTGTCCTCTCTGTCGATCGCAAATTTCTCAACGATGTCATCACCTGGCTGGCTCCACACCCAATTCAATAAAAGATCCTGTCTGATTAATTTCAGTTCATCGCACACTCGTCTCTCAACAAAATTTCCACCCTGGCCAAATCATAGACAGCACCTTTTGTGACTGTACTCCATTGTTCCTCTGCCCTCCTTGTTTTCTCTGTGCATTGCTCAATGTTTTGCGATTTCCCCAGTGTGGTTCCATTCAAAGGCAGCAGCCACACAAGAATGCCTTTTCACTGCCCCTCTACATATCAGTATGCTTCTGGAGTTCCTCAGGTATATTCCCTTTGGCCCCTTCTCTTTGTCACATTGATATTATCTCCCAACTGGCATCACCCACAAACAGAGAATCCATTTCTCGAAGTGCGCCAAGGAGACCGAGCTCTATTTATCCATCACCCTGTCAACCTCTTGTACGATCGGACTCCTTGTCTAGATATCCAATCCAAATTTTTTCCAACTGACTGTCAGAAAGACTACTTATTTCTTTCAGCTACCCACCCCATGAAACTCAGGCCTCGCCTCAGACCCTGGGCTCACTCAACCCAAACCAGGTTCTGTATATTTTGCAGTTCTGTTCAACCCAGGGCTCAGGTACATCCTATTGTCAAAGCTGTGTGCTTCCACCCCCGCAACATTTCCCACACCCATTTCATATCACTCCCAGAAGAAATGAAGGAAAACAACTACGTTTAAGTAAAGTAAACAAGAGGGCTAGAAAATAATCATCAGGTCTGGCAGCACCTGTGCAAGAGAGAGAAACAGAGTTAACCAGAGTTTCTCCAGCACTTGCTGTGATTTTTATTTCAGACCTCCAATACCCACAGTATTTTGTTCTGGATGAATTGCATTTATGCAGTGTCTTTCACTACCCTGAAGATACCAATGAGAATGACAGTAAATTCAGTAACTCTGAAGGGTTTTGCTTACAGAAAACAGAGTGGCTGATTTGCACTTCGCGAGGTCCACCAATGGGCTAACGAACAGTAATATTTAGTGATGTTGACAGAGATAAACGTGGAGAAGAATGCTGCGTGCAAAGCCTTTTTCCACTCTTCCCCACCTTCCTAAACCATTACTCCTCCTCTCCAAGTTTCAAACTTGTCAAAGACTTGACACATTGGCCAGATTTCCACATAACTTTATCATTCTTATTTGCTTTTCATGCCTCTCTTTTTTTTTAAAATCAAGTGTTTTGTAATTTGTTGCATGATTATAGGTGCTCCAGAACAACAAGTTGTTTTTGTTGAACTGTTAAGACTCAATGACAATTCGAATAGGGTACTGAAGGGCAAATCCATTTGTTGGAATTGTACTTTGGCAGGAGGAAACAAAACTTAATTAATTACTGCACAGCAAGTGAAAATCTTCTGAAAATCAAGAGCACCTGAATTCCACTTCCAAAGTAGTCTACAATGACAGTGCAAGACATCAAGTTACATTGTTGGTTCATTCTTGAGAATAACACACTAATATCATTTGCATTTCAGCAAGTATCAGTTTTCTTTTAAAATTCTTCTCCACTTCTTCATGCTTGAGAACGTACCAGGAATAATTGTTTTAAAGAGACGATTCAGTGGAACAGCATGTTTATTATCTGATCAAACCAAGGTCACAGTATTTGCTGCAAAGGTGATATAGAGTTCGGCACTGTTTGGTCAGAATGCAGCTCTGTCAAAGCTACATCAGCCATGGGTCAGTGAGTCAATCCCTCCCCTCGGAGGCAGAATGCCAGGGCTCAGAACCCACTCGAGAAAGCTGAGCATAGTCCAGACCGATACCCAGCACAGCACCTTGAGGAGCACAACCTTGTTGGAAGTGCTGTCTTTCAGACGAGACATTCAATCAAGGCCCCCTTGTTCTTTCAGGTAGTATAAAAAGATTAAATGGCATGATTTCAAAATAAAAAGGGAAGATGATGCCATTTTTCCGTAATCATCACATTAAATAAAATAAAAATGCTGTTAGAGAGAAAATTCGTTGCATGCAAATCAGGTCAGGCATTTCCTGCTTTACAATAATGATGACTACACAAACAAAAGTGTTTCATTGGCCAGAGAATATTTGAGGACATCTTGTGGTTATGTTGGTGTGATATGAAGTATTCCTTCCAACAAAAAACAAACTGTGCAGTTACATACGGGTGCTTAGTCAACTCACAAAATTAGATTAGATTAGATTAGATTAGATTAGATTACAGTGTAGAAACAGGCCCTTCGGCCCAACAAGTCCACACCGCCCTGCCGAAGCGCAACCCACCCATACCACTACATTTACCCCTTAGCTAACACTATGGGCAATTTAGCATGGCCAATTCACCTGACCTGCACATCTTTGGACTGTGGGAGGAAACCGGAGCACCCGGAGGAAACCCATACAGACACAGGGAGAACGTGCAAACTCCACACAGTCAGACGCCTGAGGCGGGAATTGAACCAGGGTCTCTGGCGCTGTGAGGCAGCAGTGCTAACCACTGTGCCACCGTGCCGCCCACACGGTAAAAGAAGTTAGTTATTTTACCTTGGTAATATCTACAGGTAGCCCACCCTTGGCCGCCTCGATCATGGGGTCCAGCCCTTTTGCCTGCCGAAGATACAGTTTTGCTCCTTCCATGTCATTCTTCTGCTTTGTACGGAGTGCTGCCTTCATGAATTGTTTCTTCCTGTTCTGCAAGAAGTCCAGCTGCTGTTGGGCTGCATGATGGAATGAAGAGATGAAAGAGTTTCAGCCTTTCAACAATCACAGGTGAAGAATGAGGGGGGGTTGTGGTACAGTGGCAGGGTCCCTACCTGACCTGCAACAAGATGAAAGGGTTTAGCCCAAACAAATTTGAGGTCTTCCAACGGGCTGCAACTAGAGTCCAAACCTTATGCCACACTGATCACAGAAATAAGCTGCAGAATTCAACCTCCAGTCTGTGCTTGGTTCCATTCAAGCAATCCTAAGTGACAGAGGAGTCTTGAAAATTGCCCTCAGTGTATCTGGGGCAATTGAGAAGTGCGGAAGGGGGAGAAAAAAAAAGAGGTTTTTTTGAACGTAGCCCTAGCCATAAGGTCTCTGTTGGAAAGTGCATGCTGATATCTGGATCAAATGTGAGCAAGATGCCTTCCTTAATTAAATGTTGGCAGACTATTTGACTATGTTTACAGGTGAACAATAAGAGGATCTTTTGTGGCATAGCATAGTGCCCTGGCCAGAGACAGACAGTCTAGGGTTCATGTCCCACCTATTCCAGAGGTGTGACATAGAAAACGTTCAAACTGGCTGATCATAAAACTGTTCACAAGTGAAGAGTGGACATTTAGGCAACGTACCAAGGGACTGACAGTCTCTCAAGTAATACCCACAGGACACTGATGATATTTTCTCTTCTCTTCACCATTCCAAGAATGGCGTCTAAAATGTTGGCTGTTAACAGTCACTAAAATGAGTGCGCCAGATAAACTAGCTAAAACTGGTTTGCAGTGTATGTTTTCAGCTTTGGATTTGGCTATTCACCAACTGTTACCTTTGCTGGGGAGTTGTTTTGTTGCTGGATTCCCAGTGTTAGCAGGGGCTGCTGGTGGAGCTCGTGAGGCTGAAGTCTTGGGCCACGTTTGTGGTGCAGCTCTCTGAGCAGGTGCCTGCTGTACTGGCTTCAAGAAAATTATTGGAAGGAAGGAAAACAAATTTTATAAAGTTACACATGATTCTGTCTCTGCAAAAAAAAAAGTCTTGACTTAAATGTTTCATTAAATGCAGGAAATAAAAAGAAGAAAAATAAGGACAATTCTAGATTTTGAGTAGCCTTAAGAATTCATGCAAGTTAAAAACAATTGCAATAAAGATGCAAATTTCAAAAATAAAAAGGACAATGACTTTCCCTTAAATTGATAAAGTTAATAAAATCTGCTTGGCCTTTCTGTTGAGGGGTATCATTTCAAATGATACATGGATCACATTATTTTGCTGCCGAGTGGTGGCTTTATCAAAATGCTGGAGAAACTCAGCAGGACGAGCAGCATCTGTGGAGAAAGAAAGAGATTTAACACTGACTCCAACGCAACTCTTCTTCAGAATGGCAAGAGACAAACTGAGCACAAGAGGAAGATCCCAGCTTTAATTTACTGAATAGAATCATATAATCCCCACTGTGCAGAAACAGAACCTCTGAAAAGCATCCCTCCCATACCCAGAGCCCCCATCTAATCTCCTAACTCTGTATTTACCATGGCGAAGCCACCTCGTCTGCACATCCTAGACATTATGGACAATTCTGCACGACCAATCCACCTAACCTGCACATCTTTAGACTGTGGGAGGAAACCAAAGCACCCAGTGGAAACCCATGCAGACATGGGTAGAACGTGTAAACTACACACAGACGTGGAATCAAACCCAGGTCTCTGGCGCAGCGCTAACCATTGCATCACCATGCCACCCTGAGGGATGGTATACGAATATGATGGCAATATTTATCACATTTTCCTTCTTTTGAAACTGCTCCTTCTTATATCCCTGGTTATTCTAAATCCTTTGCAAAGGATCTCTGCTGGCTCTCTCCAATTTATGAAGGAGTACATTTTGATAGTGAGACAAGGTAATTTCCTAGCTGTAAGTCTTCAAGTGTGCAGAGGGAATGCACATTACCCATCGGAGCATAATACATCTCGAAATAAAAGTTTTGGGTTATTTTGGAAAGGGAAGCAAAGTATTGGTTAACCTAAGTCACATAGCAACTTCATTATGCAGCAACACAATTGAATTACTAATTCTAAATCAAAGGAATGATAGATCATAGCAGCTTACAAATGGGATATGAACTGATTTCAAAGAGCAGAACACTTAAAGAGTCAAAAATGATAGATGGACCGACAGCTCTTTCCATGCCACTATACAAGGCATACTTACCTCATCATCCTCATTATCATCATCATTCACTTGCTGATTGGCTAGCTTCATTGCACTTTCCAGCACCCCCACAATACTTTGATCCTGTGTAGCGTTCTCGGCTCCCTGAAGCGGTGGGAAACCTTGTGGGAGGTGGGGAGTGAAGAATGAAAACAATTCACTGCAGTACAAAGACAGTACCTAATTCAGCCACCATCTCTGCTACCATCCTGGCGAGGTATCAGCAATTAGGACTGATGGTCATTTTTATAATTTTTCCATTTGTGGCCATGTGGAAAACGTGTAAACTCCACACAGATAACCAAATTTATGTTACGACTTGCCTAGTAACTTTTAAGTAAATTAAGAGATCTATGGGACTTCCAAAGAGAATAAAGTAAGAAGATTCCATAGTTTAGAACAAAATAATAAACCGTACTATACAGCATTGAAATAGAAATATAGAACCTGTACAGAACTTTCATTAACACTCAGAATTTAACATGGTAAATATGGATAAGACAACAGTGGTCTACAGCGGACTTCAACTAGCCGAAATACTCAAGATGGATCCTACCTATTTCTCAGCTATTATCTCCCAGACATTAAATCTCAAACATCACATGGGACTACAAATCTTTATATTTCTCAACCTGGCCTTTAAACTCTCTCAAGAACCGCGTGAAAAACAACACTGGTTCTGATCAATTACCATCCTACCCGGGTCTAGCTACCCAAATCCAAAATCGCACTCCATTACTTCTTCATTAACACCTAGCCTCACTGAGTCAGTCTAGTCTCTGGTTTTGCTTACTTACATGAAGTAAATACTGATTGGGAGCTTTTCAACCCTCACTTGCTCAGCTGCCCTGAAGTAATATTGCTCACAGAGCTCTTCAGAACCTTTCCCTACTCAACCTGGACATTCTCATTACCAATGTACTATGGTGTGACTGATATGGACACAAATCTATGTTGTTGCAGTTGCAGAATCACTGTTGCTCGAGTTTCTAACAGGCAGAGACATTACGGCTTTTAGAGCAGGACAGAGATATTCCAGTAATCTTTCACTGAAAGATGGAGAAATAAATTTGCATTTTCACTTCCCCACTCACTTTTCTAGTAAACTAACTGCTCTGAGTTTGAGTGCATTGGATTGAGAACAGTAAAGAGAAGCTGGAAGAGAGACAGACGAAATAAACAACTTAAAAATCAATGGTCACCGAGTGACACCATGTGGGCAAAGTAACTCCCTGCAATACAATGCTGCACTAACTGCCAGAAACACATGAAACAAGAGGATAACAATTTATTTGATTCATTCAGATAATAAACTCATGCTGGTGAATTATCTCTCACTAGAAATAGAAGCTATTCGGTTCAGTCTATCAAACGGTGATAGCTAACTGCTTTGGATCTCCTGTATTCAATACTTCCTAGTGACATAAAAAAGCAAGTTTCAGAAGTTATCTTCTCCCCACTAAGCCCCCCTAAAAAAGCCCCAAGTAGTTTCAATTAACGTTCTTTATACTTTCTATCTCATGATGTCCTGTCCAACAGCACTGCATGATTAAGATAAATTAAAATCTGCTTCTTACCAGGTGGCACTGGGAGTTCACTCAGGTTAACATTCCTTCCTCCTTTATATGCACGTATGGCCTCCTGGTATTGCTGGAAGATCAATTAAAAACAGTTGCTATTGCCTTAGAGCAGAGACCTGTCATGATGGCTTTCTGCCCCAGCCACCACCAGAGAAGATTGAACCAGCTTTGCATCTTTCCATTGCATCTCAGGTTTCCAATTAATACAAGCACTGAAATGTTAGAACAGCTCACGAGGCAGAGGAGAGAGATACAGCGTGGAATCTGTATTTCTATATTTTCTAATCAGTCTATTCATTGATATTATGACACACCTCTAAACCAGGTGGGACTTGAACCCAGTCCTTCTGTCTCAAAGGCAGAGACACAACCATTGCACCACAAGAGCCCAAATGTGTCAAACGCATCCATGAATATATGAGGATAGAAGGGGAAAAAGACATATTTGAACTGACACCAACCTCTTCTGCTTTCAAAAACACAAGAGAAGCAGAAAAGGAAAATATCTCGAGATGCTGTTAGACAATATAGAGATAGGAGGGTAAGTTAACTTTGTACAAGTATGAAACAGTGACAGCAAGTCTGCAAACTATTTTGCATGCCTCCAGATTTTATTTCTTCTTCAGCTAAATAACGATCACGAGAAATGCAAAACAAACCAGTGATTCAATCTCACTTGCTTGTCAAATGGGAAAGGGAATCTGAATAGTAACAACACAGGGAGCTTCAAAGTAAGAATGTTAATTAGGAACAATATTTTAAATTTGCACTAGTTGTGCAAAGTGAGTTATTTTGGAAATGCATTTACCTTGACTATGCGTTCATGCATCCTTGCTTTCCGGTCATTGCCTGCAGTCTTGGCCTGTGCAGCAGCAGACTTGTACTTGTCCATTCTCTGTTGAAGGGCCTCCATGAGATCTTTAGGGGGAGGTGGGATAGCTGCAGACATGAAAAAAATAACCCTGTTTCAATCAAAAAGAGTTTATTTCTGTATTTGCAAATTTTGCATCAAGTCACTGGCTCCATAGGTTCAGCCACATTTACCAAGAATTTGGAATCAACCCAAAGCTCCACTTTGACCTTCTATGCTCAGATATGTTGACTAACAGTGAGGACTGAAAATACAGAACAACCACTGTCTAAGTCAAGTTGGAATCTCTCTTTACAGAGTTAGGACTTGGTACAGTTGAAGTGAAGAACTTATACTCTCCATTAATGATGACATTGTACGATGAACCCTGTGAATTCTTTGAATGCACAAAGAATAATTGGGACGTTTAAAATACAGCTCTTCCTAGATACAGGAATCCAACACATTTGCATTGCAAATTGCAGTTGTCCAAAACCTATACTTTGACAACTGGAAATGCAAGTATTCCAGTACATGGTAAATGTTATATAGGAATGTTAAATCTCTAATAATATAAATAACGATCTTGTCTAACAGACAGAAAAGCTATGACAAGTTAGACATGAGAATACTAAATGAAATAGGAGTTGGGGATTCAATATGATCATAGCTGTCGCCTCCCATTAAGACAGAGAGATGGAATCTTGATCTGGAAGGGAATCAGGGGTTACAGGGAAAGTGCAAGAAAGTGGACATAAGGACGAGGGCATAACACAATATGTAAACAGTCCAACTAAGCAAGGGGTCATACGGGACCTGGTTTTGGGAAATGAGCACGGCCAGGCGAGTGAAATTTCAGTCGGGTAGCATTTCAGGAGTTGTGACCATTTTAAGATAGTCATAGACAGGGATAACGGTAGTCCTCAGATAAAGGTGTTAAATTGGGGGAAAGCAAACTACCAACAATATTCTGTAGAAACTGGAGAATTTTGATTGAAGGTGGCTGTTTGAGGGTAAACCTACAATCGGACAGGTGGAAGTATTTCAAATGTCAGTTGATAAGAGTTCAAGAGTGGCCCATTCTTGCGGCAATGAAGGATAGATACGGCAAGTTACGTGAACCTTGGATGACCAGGGATGTTAGGACTTTGGACAAAAAGAAAAAGGAAGCATACGCAAGGTCAAGGAGGATGGTAACAGATGAAACCCTTGAACTTTCTAAAATAAAGTAGGAAAGAAGTTTAACAAGGAATTAGAAACATGAATAGAGGTCATGAAAAGTTGTTAGCAAACAATATTAAGGAGAATCCCAAGGCTTTTCATACACATATATTAAAAAGAAAGGTAGCCAGGGAAAAGGGTTGGCCCACTCAAGGACAAAGGAGGGAATGTGTGTGTGGAGCCATAAGAGGTAGGCGAGGTCCCAAACGAATACTTCGTGTCAGTAGTCACCAAAGAGAAGGAATTGGTGGAGGATAAACTCAGGGAACGGAGTATCGAATTTCTAAGCCAAGTTGCTATTAAAAAGGAAGAGGAGTTGTGCATCTTAAAATGTATTAAATTGGGTATGTCCCAGGTCCTGATGGGATCTATCCCAGAATATTGAGGGAGGCAAGAAAACAAATCGCTGCAGCATTGACAGACATGTTTGCGTCTTCTTTGGCCATAGGTGAGGTCCCAGAGGACTGGATATTAGCCAATACTGTCCCATTGTTTGAGGAGGATAACAAGGATAATCCAAGAGATTACATACCTAAGCGTGTCATGTTGGTGGTAGAGAAATTATTGGAAAAGATCGTCAGGGACAAGATCTTACGCATTTAGAAGTAAGTGGACTTATTAGCGATAGACACCATGGGAGGTCGTGCCTTAACTTGATTGAGATTTTTGTTGATGATTGATGAGAGATAAGCAATTGATATGCAAATGGATTTCAGTTAAGCCTTTGATAAGGTTCCTCATGGCAGACTGGTAGAAATGATGAAATTACACAGTATTAGGTGTGAGCTGGTAAAATGGATACAGAACTGGCTTGGTCACAGGGGACAAAGGGTAATGGTGGAAGGATGCTTTTTGGAATGGAGGGTTGGGACCAGTATTGTTCAAGCCCTTTTTATTGAAGGTTAATGTACCATTTGCTTTCTGCAACATTTTGCTAACTTGGTGATGAAGGCAAAAGCAAAGTACAATACTGGAACTCTGAAATATAAACAGCAACGTCTGGAAATACTCTGCACATGCAACAGTCCCCAAAGGAAAACTCCGTTAACATCCCGGGTTGTGATCTTTCATCAAATCAACAATCTGCCAATATTTGCTAGCTTTCAACTACTTAAAAAAAAAAATTGCTTTATACTATTCCTGCCAGAATAGGGGATTCCATAATTCTTTATTTTATATCTTTGTCTATTCACTTAACTTACATTCTTTCACAGCATTTTTACATCCCGCCTTGCTTAACTTTCAAACTTGTACTGTTAGCAAACTGGACACACTGCACTTAGTCCCTCAAAGGCATAGACATATATTGAGAATAGGTGAGGCGCGAGCACTTATTGCTGAGATATCTCACTAGATCCTACCGGCTAACCTAAAATGTTACATGTTTATTCATTGGGTGAAATTTTCCTCAAATTCTTAGAACTACTCAAGGGTAGGTAGGGAATCTTAAATTGGAGAGAAGGCAAAAATTTAGTTTCCTGACATTGTCTACCAAGAGGGATATATAGATGCATAATCACAGAATGTGCTGAAGGCCAAGATAAAAAAAAAAATGGGGGTCTCAGGGAAGTGAGGGATATGGGGATCAGGCAGAAAAGAAGAGTTGATTTATAACCTCAGCCATGATGTATTGAGTGGTAGAGGCTTGACAGGGCATATGGTCTACTCCTGCTCTCATGTTCTTACGATGATAAGGTTTCAGATAGTCTGTTCGCACAAACTATTTGAACTGAATGGAACACGGAGAACCAGGGAACATCGACTAAGCTAATCGAGAATAGAATGAGACATTAACTTTTGCTTTTTCATAATCATTGGGGTTGAGTATTAATGAAAAATTTCCCTGAATTTACCCAGAGTTCATTTTATTCCTTAAACTTTCCAGTAGCTATGTGGTGAGCAAGGGATGAGACATCAATGCTCATTACATTCAAGTTAATAGGATTTTAAGGGGGCAGACTTCATTGGTCTGTTCCTGCCCATTGTTCATGGACACTTGCCCATTTTGTATAAATATGCAGTCCAGTGCGGAATCAACTGCACTGTCTGGGAGTGTCCAGACTTCTATTTGCCACATGCTGAGTTACCTACAAGTGGAAAGTACAAGAGGATTGCTAAACTAGAGATGCAATAAAGAAAACAGTCAACATTTCTGATCTCTACCTTGTGACTCCAAAGGAAGGGAATAAAACATTACCTTCAACTGTTATGCTGCCCATGTCTCTGATGTGAACGATCATTTTTAACAGGTAAAAAGGTATAACAAATTGCATCCCAACAATAGACTTTTGCTTATATTTCAGACCTCCAGCTTTTCCAGTATTTGGCTTTGCTTTTGAGTTAATCACCAAGTAAGTGGTTGCAGCAAGTAATTGGGA
Source organism: Chiloscyllium plagiosum (assembly GCF_037043375.1). Classification (NCBI taxonomy): domain Eukaryota; kingdom Metazoa; phylum Chordata; class Chondrichthyes; order Orectolobiformes; family Hemiscylliidae; genus Chiloscyllium; species Chiloscyllium plagiosum. The sequence goes on from NW_028270183.1 coordinate 16,514,638, forward strand.
AAGCAAATGTTAAGTTAGCCTTTATTAGAAAGGACCTAAAGTTCAAGAGTTGTGAAATCTTGTTACCATTGTTTGGGCTTTGCAATACTGTATGTAATTAGTCCTCTTTCTTGAGGAAAGTGGACTTGCCTTTGAAGGAAATACAGCAAAGGTTTACTGATCTAATTCTTCATTAGCACAGAATGAGAAGAAACACATGGGTTGCCTGAATCATGAAGACCACATTTACCCTTCAAAGAGGACCCACCTGATGATGACATCAATGGCTGTGAAGGAGACACGGCTGGCAATGAGGGAGCAGATGACCGAGGAAGGGCGATTGACAGTTGCTCCTTTGGTAAACGATCTGGGGAGAGAATGTGGACTGAAGTTATCAAATGGAAACAGCCAATTCCACAACTTTAGACCCAGATTTGCAAGCTCAGGATGAATATAGTTGGTCAAAACTAGTTCCGAGAACAAAGAAAATTACAGCACAGGAACAGGCCCTTCAGCCCTCTATTTTCCAAGGATCTGTATCCCTCGGCTCCCTGCCCATTCATGTATTTGTGTAGATACACCTTAAATGACACTATCATGCCCGCCTCTACCACCTCCGCTGGCAACATGTTCCAGACACCCACCACCGTCTGCGTAAAGAACTTTCCACGCATACCTCTCCTAAACTTATCCCCCCTCTTACTTTGAACTCGTGATCCCTAATAATGGAGTCCCTCACTCTGGGAAAAACAGCTTCTTGCTATCCACACAGTCTATACCTCTCATGATTTTGTAGACCCCCCCCCCCCCACCAACCTCTGTCTTTCTAATGAAATTAATCCTAATCTACTCAATCTCTCTTCATAGCTAGCACCCTCCATATCAGGCAACATCCTTATGAACCTCCTCCATACCCTCTCCAAGGCATCCACATCCTATTGGTAATGTGGCGACCAGAACTGTATGCAGTATTCCAAATGTGGCCGAACCAAAGTCCTATACACCTGTAACATGACCTGCCAACTCTTGTACTCACTACCCCGTCCGATGAAGGAAAGCATACCGTATGCCTTCTTGATCACTTCATTGATCTGCGTTGCCAACTTCAGGGTATAATGGACCTGATCCCCCAGATCTCTCTGTACATCAATTTTCCCTAGGGCTTTTCTATTTACCATACAAGTCACTCTTGAATTGGATCTTCCAAAATCCATCACCTCACATTTGCCTGGATTTGCCCAACTCTCTAATCTATCTATATTCCGCTGCATTCTCTGACAGTCCCCTTCACTATCTGCTACTCCACCAATCTTAGCATCATCTGCAACCTTGCTAATCAGACCACCAAACCTACACGAGAAGACCTTCTAACCCCCCCCACCCCCCCCCAAACTGTGCAGAAATCAAAGGCCAGCTGACAGAAGCATAAAGATGTATTCACGACACAAATACACAACGGATCTAGTGCATACCGAAAGGGGGTGGGAGGCCATTCAAGTCCACAGTCTCTCCTCTGCCCAGTGCTTCAAGAATAGGATCAAATTTCTGGTTTGAACAGAAGGAATGAGCTGTTAATGGACACAAGTTAAATCAACATTTTCTGGACTGCCTCCAATTGAGAGAAAGGCAAAACAGGAACCATGCTGGAGCACCAGACTATCATCTCCCTTTCCCATCCTACAAATACTACTCAAGGACACAGGAATAGGAGTCTGACATTCAACTGGATTGTGTCTGAACTGCAATACACACCGCCATATCCCTCCTTGCTTTGGTAAGCCTGAACACCTTGACCTAATAAAAAGTAACTTTCATCTTTTCAACTTGCTTTTTTTGGTGAACTTTGCTCAAATCAATAGTTAAGGTGCTTATAATAACAGAATGGAACTTTTTCCATTTCATATGCTTGGTCCCAAAATTCCCTGATGTTTGGGAGTAAATCAGTGTTTTTTCCCCATTACATTAACCATGTGTCCAGTGGTTTCTCAACAAGAGGGGCTGGTTACTTTGCTAGTTCTACAGTAGTTTTGTGCTTTGGGTCAATTTTAAAGGGAAGCTGAGATTTGCAAAATATACATCCTTTAACATCAAAAGCCATAAAACTAGTCTCGGCTGTTGAACCCAAATTGGTTTGTCTACTGAAGGATGGACCAGCCATTATGTCTCAACACAGTAAAAACTGATTTGTCAACAAATTCACAAACCATTTACAACATGCCTGAACTAATGCTTTGAGAAGTGCAGTTTCAGGTCTCCCCACCTTACCATCACTCCACGAGCCCAGTTTCTACAGTCAGCTTGAATGAAAGGATTGCCACAGCTTGGCATTAATCTTACCTTACTTATTCGGTATAACTTTGTTGCAAGCTCAGTGTCGCCGCTGCGTTTGGCTTGAAGGGCTGCCAGTTTGTACTCTCGCTGTCTGCCCATTACTGTTTCTTTCATGCTTGAATTCAATGATACTAAAACAGAGAAATCAAAGCTACACATAAGCAGAATAGTAGTTTCCTGTATTCTTTCAGAAAAGCATCCAATAACAATAGAACCACTGAGCTACATGAAAGTAGTTGGGGTCAGTTCTCAGTTAATTGGCTGAGAATTGGAGGTTCAAAAAGAACTATATAAATTGGTTCACCTCCTCACGCTGTCCACTTGTATACCTGAGAGGATATCAGTGCTGGATTCTCTTTAAACCTGTACAGCCTTCAAACTTAAAGGGGATATTCATCCCACCATTCTAGCCAAAAGCAATTCCATGTGCTCTCTAAATCAAATAGCTTGTTAAACGTACAAACCTGCAATTTGCACCAGAGAGTCAGATTTCCACAGTGTGAAACAGACCCTTTGGTCCCATTTGCCAGCACTTGACCCATGTCACTCTAAACTCTATGTATTCATGTAAACATTCAGATACCTTTTAAATGTTGTAATTGTAACAGCTTCCACCACCGCCTCTGCCAGCTCATTCCATACACGCACCAGCCTCTGCATGAACAAGTTAACTCTCAGGTCCTTTTTAAATCTTTCTCCTCTCATCTTAAACCTATGCCCTCCAGTTATGGACTTCCTACCTGGAGAAAAGACTTGGGCTATTTATCCCATCCATGCCTCTCATTTTATAAACCTCTACAAGGTCTCCACTCAGACTCCGATGCTCCTGAGAAAATAGATTAGATTAGATTACTTACAGTGTGGAAACAGGCCCTTCGGCCCAACAAGTCCACACCGACCCGCCAAAGCGTAACCCACCTTTACCTAACACTACGGGAAATTTAGCATGGCCAATTCACCTGACTTGCACATCTTTGTGACTGTGGGAGGAAACCGGAGCCCCCGGAGGAAACCCATGCAGACACAGGGAGAACGTGCAAACTCCACACAGTCAGTCGCCTGAGTCGGGAATTGAACCCGGGTCTCTGGCGCTGCGAGGCAGCAGTGCTAACCACTGTGCCACCGTGCCGCCCACTAAAATAGCTCCAACCTATTCAACCTCTCCCTACAGCTCAAACCCTCTAAACCCTGGCAACATTCTTGTACATTTTTTCTGCATCCTTTCATGTTTAACAACATCTTTCATATAGTAGGGGAACCAGTACACACAATTGAACGCAGTATTCCAAAAGTGGCCTAAGATTTTAGTATTGACCTAAAGATGACATTTCAGGGCATGTCTATAAAAGAAATTCAAGAACAAAGAGCTAACATTACGCTGCAGTTTCCTTAATCTTTGCAACAATCCCCACTGCTTTTGATGAACATGGGTCTTCCTCCTCAATGGACCAGATAATACAACTTTCGTCCATTTATGTCGGTTTAAACGAACTGAAAATTTCATGGCTAACATCTTTGATCTAGCAAAATGCAGCATTCCATTTTCATGTTTCATCTTGTGCTTTACAAATAACTTGTTTAAATTCTCATGGAGCTCTTGACAATCTATTTTCAAATGCACTTTAATAGCAATAAGAAAGAGGTACATTAAAATTAAAAAAGGCTCCAATGATCATGTTTTCTCAAATATATTGCATCCAAGGGTTGATCTGACATTTTCAAACTTTCACTTTCAAATGGGAAGGTAATTAAGGAAAGACAAATTAAGATGCAAACCCCGCATTTAAGGATCCCCGCATCACCTTAATTAACAAAAACGTATTCCAGTTAATCTCCTCATAAGACGAGACCTCAGTGCCAAGTTGACTGATGGATACCCACTGGCTAGGACAACAGGGAGAATGGCGCTATTAAGCTTTGAACTTGTGTTATGAAGTTCAAGGTGTGTACTGTACCTTTAAGAGCTTTCAAGCATCTGTGTATATGACTAGATGGCAGTCTCAGAGTGTACCAGAAAATTTAAAATGTGTAACATTTGACTGTGAAATGGATACCTGAGTTTTGGTTCCTGTTTTGACAACAATTTGAATGTAACCAATCGAATTTAAATTATGCCCTAGGATACGAACACCCAATCGAGTTTGAATATATTGTTTTGCCAACATCAAATCAATGAGCTGATCTGATGTTGAGGAGTCTAAGAATGCGGACATTTTGACAATTGGTCAGACGGCAACAAGTGATACTCCTAGAGAGCTAATTGCCCATCTTAATATGATGCTCTCAAAGAAATTAGTAAAACCTTTCGATCAAAGGTACCTTTTCATGTGAAACATACTCGCAGCCATGGGGAGGAGTGAAGACACAGAAGACGACAGCAATGGTGTGGTTTTGAAATTAAGTTGATGTAATTTTAATAAGTATCCTTTTGGAACAGCATATTGTTAAAGAGTTGGAAGCATATAGTAAGCAGCAGGCCCTGATAACATCCTGCCAACAGTACTGAAGATGTGTGCTCCAGAACTTGCCTCTCCCTTAGCCAAGCTCTTCCAATATAGTTACTAAACTGGCATCAAATGGAAAACAGCCCAGGTGTGTCCTGTACACAAAAAGCAGGACAAATCCAACCCAACCAATTACCGCCCAGCAGTCTACTCTCCATCGTCAGTAAAGTGATGGAAGGGGTCATCAACAGTGCTATCAAGCAGCACCTGCTCAGCAATAACCTGCTCAGTGACACCCAGTTTGGGCTGCGCCAGGGCCACTCAGCTCCTGATCTCATTTACAGCCTTGGTTCAAATATGGACAAAAGAGGTGAATTCCAGAGGTGAGGAGAGAGTGACAGCCCTTGACATAAAGGTCGCATTTGACCGAGTATGGCATCAAGGAGCCCTGGCAAAACTGGAATCAATGGGTATCAGGGGCAAACACTCCCCTGGTTACAGTCATACCCTAGGCAAAGAAAGATGGTTGCGGTTGTGGAGGGTCAGTCATCTCAGCTCCAGGAGTCTCTGCAGGAGTCTCTCAGGGCAGTGTCCTAGGCCTAACAATCTTCAGCTGCTTCATCAATGACCTTTCTACAGTCACAAGGTCAGAAGTGGGGATGTTCGCCGACGATGCACAGTGTTCAGCACCATTCGCGAGTCCTTGCTCAAATGCAACAAGATCTGGACAATATCCAGGTTTGGGCCAACGAGTGGCCAGACAATGACCATCACCAATAAGAGACACTCTAACCACCACCCCTTGACATTCAACAGTATTACCATCACAGAAAGCCCCCGTCAACATCCTTGGGGTTACCATTGACCAGAAACTCAACTGGACTCACCACATAACCACAGTTGCTACAAGAGCAGGTCAGAGACTAGGGATACTGCAGTGAGTAACTCATCTCCTGACACCCCGATGTCTATCCACCATCACCAAGGCAGAAGTCAGCAGTGAGATGGAATACTTGCCTGAATGGATGCAGCTCCAACACTCAAGAGGCTTGACACCATCCAGAACAAAGCAACCTGCTTGATTGGCACCACATCTACAAAGATTCAATTCCTCACCCACCGGCGCTCAGTGCACACTGTTGCTACTATCTACAAAGTGCACTGCAGAAATTCACTAAAGATTCTTAGACAGCACCTTCCAAACCCATGACCACTTCCATCTTGAAGTACAACGGGAACAGATACTCGGGAACACCACCACCTGCAAGTTCCCCTCCAAGCTACTCACCACCCTAGCTTGAAACTATACTGCTGTTCCTTCAGCGTCGTTGGGTCACAATCCTGGAAATCCCTCCCTACCAGCATTGTGGATCAACCCACAGCAAGTGTACTGCAGCGATTCAAGAAAGCAGTTCACCCCCATCTTCTCAAAGGGCAAGTAAGGATGGGCTATCAATGCTGACCAGCTAGTGACACCCAAATCCCACAAATGTAGTTAACTCAGCCACATTAGGGGCATTTAAACAATCCTTGGATAAGCATATGGATGGTGATGGGATAGCGTAGGGGGACGAGCTGAGAATAGTTTACAGATCGGCGCAACATCGAGGGCCGAAGGACCTGTTCTGCGCCGTATTGTTCAATGTTCTAACACTCAAGAAACTCAACACCATCCAGGACAAAGCAACGGCACAGTGGTTCAGTGGTTAGCACTGATGCCTCACAGTGCCAGGGACCCAGGTTTGATTCCAGCCTTGGGCAACTGTCGGTGTGGAGTTTGCACATTCGCCCTAAGTCTGCGTGGGTTTCCTCCAGATACTCCGGTTTTCTCCCACAGTCCAAAGATGTGCAGGTTAGATGAATTGGCTAAGCTAAATTGCCCAAAGTGTGAGGTGCATTAGTCAGAGGGAAATGGGTCTGGGTGGGTTACTCTTCGGAGGGTCTGTGTGGACTTGTTGGGTGGAAGGGCCTGTTTCCACACTGTAGGGAATCTAATCTAATCTAATGAATAAAAAAAGAGAAAGGGGGGGTCTTAGAGTTGTAAATAGCTGTTGTTTAATGTTCACTTTTAGAGTTAAAAAATAAATTGATGTTTTTATTTTAAATAGTGGAATTTGGGAGTTCTCTGTCACTCATTTAACAGATTACAAAGTGAGGCATGTTTTTCTGGGTGTTTGGTTTAATTAACACAGGGGTTCACCGCCATGTCGTAACACTTGTGCCCTGGGACATTTTACTCCCACTGGAGAAGGTACACAATTTCATGTTTCTTTCAAGAAAAAAAAACAGCACCTCCATTAGTGCATCACTCCCTGAGCTGCGGAGAGCCAGCCTGACAAAATCTGACACAGGTTTGAAATCTCAGCCTGTTGACTGAAAAGCAGGCAAAGTCAAATTTGTCAGCTTAAAGGGGAAAAAAAAAGACCCTCCAGAGATAGAAAACTTGCACAATGCAAACAATCCTACCTGCTCTGTTATCAGACACGGGGGTAGCTGCCTCCATTTTGGCAGGCACTGGCACTTCCACATGCATGTTTGGTCTTTTGACTGAAGGAGGTGGAGCAACCTCAGATACAGACATCTTTGGTTTGGGTAGTAAAGGAGGGGGTGCAGACTGTGCTGCCGGCACTGGATGTTCGCTGGGCACAGCCAAGTCAATTAAGACAGATCGGTCTTCTGTTAAAGGTGCTGATGTCCCAGAGGCGAATGGGGTCGTTGAGGCATTACTACTTTTGCCAGAAGCCACTGGGGGTGGGATGTCCTCTTCATTAATCTGCTTTCCCTTCTTCAGCGATGTAAGCATGGACTGCAAAGTCTGAAGAAAAATGTCAGAATAAAAAAAAAATTAGGGAAATGAAAGGAAATATATTTTTCTGATTATGAGCAAGGAAGGTCTAAATCCTTGAATATCAATTTCAAGACAGTAAAAGTTTAACACACTACCAACAGGCAAAAGGTGGGACCTACTTCATAAAATGGAAGGCATAATCTGTGTTGGCATTTCAATGCAATAGCAAAGGGATATTGCATTCAATATTCAAGCAGAATCACACCACCTGGTATGTGTATTCAATTTGATGACCCAGGAGGGAATTATTGATGCATTATTTGGAAAACTGAAAAACACAGTTCTTGGGGTCCACCACCTGCAATCACAGCCAACTCCCGAATTCCTACCAGCCAAGTAAAATTACAAATATGATAAAGCCAAATGACTTCTAATTATAGTGGATAGTCAGACAGAGCTAACTCAGCAAAACCCGGATCAGGCATGTACCATTTACACAGTTCCTCAGCCAGTGGATACATTAAATACGCAAGAATGTTTTTTCCAACCTTAAGGCCACGTTCATATCTCCGAACTTTAGAGCTCTCGCCAGACTGTTTGGCATTGTCGATCGCAGATCTGTACATGTCAATCCGCTCCACCAGAGTGCCTTCTAATCCGCCAGTAACTGCAGGCGTCATATTGGACTACAGTTAAAAACAAACAGATTGCATTAGAGTCAAACTGAACGGCACCTACAAAGAAAAACATCATCATGGATTTAAATAGCAAGTTAATTTTAAACCCCAAAGTGAAGAAAACAGTAATGCTTAAATTTGTCATGATTAGTGACAAAACTAGCAAATTCTTGAAGATACCAAACTAACTTAGCTGGAGGCAGTGGCTTAGTGGCAATGTCACTACACCGTCAATCAAGGACCTCAGGCTAATGTTTTAGATACAGGGGTTCAAATCACACCAAAGCAGCTGGTGAAATCTGAAGTAAGCGAAAGATTTGTCATGAAGAAGCTTAATTAATAGCAACCATGTAACCACTATTGACAGCTGTGAAAAACTATCCAGTTCACTAATGTTCTTTAGGGAAGGAAATCTGTCGTCTTCGCTTTACCTGGCCTACCGGTGACTGCAGACCCACAATGCCTTGCTTTTCACTGCCCTCGGGTCAATTAGGAATGATCAATAAATGCTGGCCTAGCCATGAACAAAGTTCTAAAAAGTTGGTGCTTTGTTGACTGAACTGATTGGCCATATCAGATACAGGACAGGGATTCTCATTTAAAAAAATAGCTCTGGAACCTTGTTCTAAATTCAGACAATTTCTGGGATGATTATGTCTCTGACAGCCAAGTACTCTTCATTTGACTCAATGGGCATCCCCATATTAAGTCAGCTATCAAATTTGGTACAGTGCACATCATTTAGCACTTTGTCCACAAAAGGTAAAAACTGCCTGCCAAACAGAGGTCACTTTAAACAACGAAGAGAAGAAGTCTTTCAATTTGAATGCATAATTTCCAATTAAGACGGTGTTTACTATGGCACTGGTGCAGTCCTGGACTTGAGTCACCAGACCGAAAGTGTTAACTGATTTCTCTCGACAGATATTGCCAGACCTGCTGAGCTTCTCCAGCAATTTCGGGTTTTTTTTGTCGTTGCTCAAAATCTATTGGTGTCTTCTCTAAAAGATGAAAACATCATTGAAATTAAGCACCAAAATAACTATTGTTTGGTCCAGCAATTCCCTCCTCCTTCCTAAATCTTCTGAAACATTTAGTCAATTAATTATCTTCTTTATTTTCAAATGCCAGGATTAATTATTGAAGCAATGACAGATCTGCACTGCAATATATTCCATTTCCTAATAATTCATCATGCAAAATAAAACTTATCTTGTCTTTTCCTTTAGAGTTTGAACTAATCTAAACACAGTGGTGTACTCCACTCCCAAATATGGCAGCATTATTACACAGACCATTAAATAAAACTCTCAAACAAGAGAGACTATAGTCCCTTCTTGAAACATCACGTAAATAATATCTGGAGATAAATCCTGGGGGGATTGGCAGTCCATGAGGGGAATGCATCTTTTTTCAGAAGGAAAGTAACGAGACAAACAAAGTACACCAATTACAGTGCCAACAACAGCATTAACAGCGAGAAACAAAATCAATCGCTTTTCTTAAATGTGCAGTGGCATGAGACCATAAACTTACCTGTGGAAGAGAGTCAGACGTGAGTTTACTTTCTACAGGGGAAGGCACATTCTTGTTCTGTCTATCCTCCTCAAGCACCTCATTCAGTTCAGCCTAGAAAAGCAAAACTTTAAATCAGAACAATGTCAAGATATAATAGTTAAAAATCACACATCACCAGGTTATAGTCCAACAGGTTTAATTGGAAGCACACTCTCCTTCGGAGCGACACTCCTTCGTCAGGTGATAGTGGAGGGCTCAATCCTAACACAGAATTTATAGCAAAAATAATAGCATTATTTTAAACACTAGACAAACACCCTATCCACAAACATTACAGAATGACAAGTGCAAGGGACTTTTAATATCAGCAAAGAGAAGAATTTGGAGAGTAGAACTTGGAAAACAAGAAGGTTTCACCCTGGTGGGGGAAAGAGAAAGGCAGAGAAGGACAAAGAGGAGATGGGCTGGATGCAGGGGGTGGTTTGTATTGATTTAGAAAAGTGTGTTTAAGTGCGACATGGCAAGCTAAGCACAGCACGATCCCACAAAAACACTGCTAATTATAGATAGCTCATTTGAGAGATTTAGGTTGAAAAACAAAGATTGGTCAGCAGTCTGGTACTTCTTCAGAAGGTGACATTGAAACCTTACTACCCTTCAGAAGGGTTCTCATTTTAACACCCCAAAGAAGGCACCAGAAAGGAACAGCACACCCCCAGTGGAGGGTGTTACAGTGGAGTGGGTAACCCAGATTGGGTATTCAAATGTCAGCAGTGGGATCTGAATTTGTGGTCTTCTGGCTCCACAGTGAGAATGGTATCACCAAGTCAAGGCTACTGAACTGACAGCAATCATGCTTTTGACTGTGCATCAGTAATACCTGGAACAACAATGTGCTTGTGACAAGCAGAAAGAGGATGACAGTAGACAGAAGTAAACCAAGTGCTTACTGAAGGAGCAAGATGACAAGCAGTTTTTGGAATAGCGAGCAACAGAATAATAGTTTTGCAGTGGGATTGGAAATGGGTACCAAGGTGTAAAACAGATTATATTGGCACACCAATGCTGGATCTTTCAACTTCTACCTGCATTCACTAATAGTGCTGTATGTAGAGTTGCAGTAGGAAGTCTCTTCAATTGAAATGGTTGCAATTCTGTGTTACAAAAATGTTTGGCAGCAATATGCATAAATCAAAATGCGAACAAATTAGCCTTACTATAAATAGAAGTAAGTATTAAATATAGTCTTAGACATGTAAAGTATGCTCGCTGTTAGCTCTGACTACAAGCAGGACTGTAAAGCAGCATTTAATAGAAAAATATTGTTTTACGTTTTGAGCAGGTCACACAAGTGAGGTCAAGATTAGAGTGGTGCTGGAAAAGCACAGCAGGTCAGGCAGCATCCGAGGAGCAGGAAAATCAACATTTCGGGCAAAAGCCCTTCACCAGTGAGGTGTCAGGTTTAGTCTGTGAAAGCTTCTATATGTAAACATGAAATCCGACGCTCCATTTAAATGCTGAATACACAACAAGTTCACTGAATTCTCCAATTCTCTGGTAACATCAAATGTGGGCATTGCAGTCTCATATGCTTCACATTACAAAAGACTTAAAGGTCTGAATCTAGACATTTACTAGTTTCAATGTTAGGAATAGAATCAAGAATGATGTAGTGATTGTAATGAGGTCAGCCAGGTGGAACCCTTATAAATGGGGTTCCCTGATTGGTCCAGATTAACAGCCCCAATCAGGGTGTCCTGGCTGACAGATATAAAGAAGGGTTTAGAATGTCTGACACTGAGAGTTGGCTCTCAGGGGGCTGGCCCAGTGTCAAGGACCTTCCACGCATAAATAAAGTGTGACTTGGTGACAGGATACCAGCCTCTTGTGGGGTTATTTCAAATGGGATCCCATGACTAAAGCAAGGGCTCCTCGAAAAGTATAGTTGCTGTCTCAAACATCAGTGCTGGCACTGAATATTGGTGACATGTTGAGTGGTATAGGTATTTAGGTCATAAAACTCCATGATTCTCCCAATTACCCACCAAGCTAAAGACAGTGAAATCAGTGAATATTTTAAAAGATTTTCAAAGCTATTTACCATCAAGTCTGCATCATCATCCACATCACCATCATCATCATCATCTTCGGCTTCTTCATCAAGGTCCTTCATGCACAGAGCAGCCATTCTCTCAATATCTTCCATAGGGAGTGGGACTACAGAAACAGAAGGCTTGTCAGGACTATACACTTTTATTCTGAATAACCTCGAGTGGCTTTTCCACTCCCTACTCAAGAAGCATGATGGCGATAATACCACTTTTGAACTCACTCCTTGTGCTTATGGGAGCAGGGTTTAAATCTAAAAGGTGCATAGAAATTCTAGCCTATATAATAATATATTTGGAGTAGCTTTAGCATTTTCATTTAGGAATTCAATTAAGAGGAAATTCTAAATGCAAAGCATTCTTAATCCCACACACGCCGACTCTCTAAGCTGCTTCTTAAGCCGAGCTTCTGAACAAAGGCTTGGTCATCTGTCCTACTATCCACCTGTGTGGCTTTGTATCAAATATTCTTTGATAACGCTCCTTTGAAGATACCTTGGGATGAACTGCAACAACAAAGACAGCAGATCAATGCAGGTTACTACTTTTGTAAATTAGCAGAATCAAAATGGCTGCTGAGGGAAAAGAAAACTACATAGGTGTATTTCCCAAGTTTGCCTTTAAAAAGTATTAATTGCAGCCCCACAGTTTATTCAACAGATGGATCCGGTGGGGACAAAAGGTACGCCCCAGTTGGCAGCAGCAGTACTATTCCGTGAGAAAGCTCCAGGGGGATTGTTGAGCATTCCAGCAAAACCAAGGCTCGACATTGCATCAAATCTCACTTGGTTACCTGGTGATCAGGTCAAGAGAGATGTATTTCCATATTTCAAATATGCTAAGTTTAATCAGCAAGCAGCAGTTTTGCCCAATTCCAAGAAGTTTAAAAGGAATAATAGAAGAGGTGAAGGAACAAGGAGCCTGACTGTCTTCTTCATCAGGAAATAATCTCTTGAGAATCGAGGGCATTTAAAAATAAGAAACTGGAAGTAAATTATAGCATGTGATGGAAATGATTGTAATGAACAAAGCTAAGTAGGGATCGATTAATCAGTACATGTTTGCACAACCATACGGAGTATCCTGTACATACACCACAAGTGAAAACGGTTCAAGCTCAGGACTTCTCTGAACACAAGGCTAAGATTCTACTCATTTGAAAGAGAGAAAAATACTTGGGATTTATAAAGCAGCATTCATGTCCTGAAGGACCTCTCAGCCAAAGGGACATGTTGAAGTCTCATTAAATTGTAGTGTGGAAAATACAGCAACTGAATTGTGTACAGGAAGATCCCACAAAGAGCCATGACGTAAGTGACAATTGCAGGGTGGATGGGCAAGTTCTGGTCATGCGCGTCGATGTGGACTTGTTGGGCCGAAGGGCCTGTTTCCACAGAAAGCCATCATCTTCTCCCCAAACATGAACTACACTACCATCACTCAAGTCCCATATAGTCAACAGGTTTGGCAGCATCAATGGAGTGAAAATGCCACCCTGCTTTCTCACCAGAGTTGCTGCGAGACCTACTGAGTTTCCCCAGCAATTTCTGTTGTTGTTTCTGATTTCCAATATCTGCAGACCTTGTGTCCCCGCTATCTCTCCTGAGTCAACATCAGCCAAAATTTAACTGGACCACACAGAGCATCAATGGTCATCAGAACAGGGCAAAGTCTGGATACTCTGATGTGCATGTCCTTTTCCATCAGCAACAAAGCTCACAACAGTGACAGAATTCTTATTTGTTTCTTCTATGAATGAGGACAGCTGCACTCAGATCAGAGCAGATTGGTTCATTAATTCAAATGGAATCCTTTATCACAGTACAGAATGGGAGCAAACTGAATCATCTCCAGCAAACTACTTGTACAGCACAACGCTACTTTGTAACCACCCATCACTCAAAAGCCCAAAATCTCATGAGGACACCATCAGCTCCAAACCTCAACATTCTAATTTGGACCTATATTACTGCTCTTTCACTTTGGCTGGATCAATATCCTGCCACTCTAACACATTAAAACATCACCATTGCCATGACAGTTTCAGCAGTTCAGGTAGACATCCTGGGGGATGGGGTTTTAGAGTGTGTGGAGCTAATTCAGCGTATGTGAAGAATATCTGAAATGCTTTCATGAAGTTAAATGCAGGACTTCCTTTCCAGATGTCCGGTGAAACATTCGTTGATCAGTGCAGAGGTCTGACCCAAAAACAACTGGGCATTTACTTAATATTCCTAACATAGCAAAATTACCCAATGGGCTTTATAGGGATTTTCAAAAAAAAAAACAAAAGGCTGCAATGAGGTTAGGATAGATGGCCAAAACTGTGGTCAAAGAGATAGGTTTTAAATTGTCTTTAAAAAGACAGAGCAATGTTTGGGGGAGGAATCCAAAAGCCTTGACAAGCAGAAGGTAGCCACCAATGAAGCCATTAAAAATCAGTGATGCTCAAGAGGGTGGAACTGGTGGAGCACGGATATCTCAGCAGTGTTGTTGCGAATTAAAGAAATAGGGTGGGATTTTAAAATCAAAAGGCTGCTTACTTGGATGCAACATCGGTTAATATGTGCCACAGCAGTGTGCAAAGAGCTAGAATATATCCAGTGGAGGTTTGCAACCTATTGACATTTGAGTTAAGGTTTCTAAATGCTGTCAAGATTCAGTTACAAGAAGATAACACAAAGCTCATGAGTATTAAAGGAGAAAGAACGTATGCCTTTTAAAAATAATTCAGACTAGATTCTATTTGGAATAATCATGGGTGTAAACTATCCACAGCTCCTTACAGATTCTTCACTAACTTATTAATCCCAATCTAACATTTGTTACTTGTCTCTAAACTCTTGGAGGTTACTACTGCCAAAAATCAAGGGAAGATGCAGTGAAGGTGACAGATGACATACCTTTTCCTTTAGGTTTTCCTCTGCTAGCTGGTTTTTCTCCAGTAATTTCTGCCAGTTCAGCTTCCAAGTCAGCATCACTCTCATCACCATTTATATCCATCATCATACTGTCATCAGGTGAGAAGTCTACCAGCAACCCAAGCTGTGAAGACAAAGATCATTAAACTCAAGGGCAATGTAAACAATAACAGTAACTCTATATAATGACTTCATGGAAAGTCTGCAATTACTGGGATAATTTACTACACTGAGAAAAAAGGAACAGAAAGGGAAATAAAATCACATTTTCAAATGTACATTTCATATGTGGCATTCATCACCTCAAACATCCGACCGCTAAGTGATAAGCCCATACGAACCCACGGAAAGACCTTCAGACTTCATCCATACACGTTGCAATCACAGTATCACAACGGGCGGCAAAATAAAATACACAGCCAATTCAGGTAAATCTTAGGCAATACCTGGACTCCCTGAGGTACTTGATAAGAACTGAAACCTCAGCCCACTACCCATCCCCTTGCTACAACACTCAAAGTACTTACATTCAAACACATATTAATGTGAAATACCAAAGAAACAAATCTTCTTTCAACAATTACCTCTTAAACTCTGCCTTCCCAAATGCTGCCAGTCTTCTTGCTGTATCTGATAGACTGCCTTTACTGGCACTAACATGAACACCACAATATTATTACGTATGCGCACAAAAGGTTTGCAGTTGCTTCTTGCTGGCTTGCCCATTGCCCACTTGTCACAATATAGATGGAATAGTGAACGCACTGTTTAAGAGATGATGTACTGTAAGTAAATGCAACCTAGTAGTGCAGCATTCTGTTGATTCACAGCCAAATCTTATAGTAAATGGCACTGGTTAGTATTTTCCAATTTGAAATATTAATATTTTCAATAACTGAAAAAACACACACAGCCAGCATTCTTCAAGTCCCGAGTACAACATGAAATAAAACTCAATACCACCAGATAAAGTAGCATCACAAATCAAAATCATCACACCCCTTTGCTGGCCTTGGCCACCATTGATACCAGAACATGCATCCTCTTAGGTTAATTCACCTGATATTAAATGCATTAAAAATGGGGTAAATCACAGTTGGAGAGATGTTGATTAAGCACACAAGACATATCTGTAAAGTCTGCTATTGGACTAGTAATCATGAGAAACAAGCTCAAATCCCAACAATGCAAATGGGGAATTAAAATTCAAGTTTAATCTAAACTGTTCAACTAAAAGTTCAACAAAAATTCAAAATTAATCAGGAATTTTAAAAATTAGCATTAATAGTAAGGATTACAAAACCACTTGGGCATCATCAAAGCCCATCCAAATCATGAACATCCTTTAAGAGAGGAAATTCAATGGGTTACCAGATCCACAGCAGTATTGCTAATTCTTACCTGCCTTTTAAATGGGTCTAGAAAGCTGTTCAGTTGGACATGAGAAGCTGGTTCATTACCATCTTCCATGACCAAGAAGAATCAGCAATAATTCAAAGAACAAATTCAAGAAAGGCAATGTCATGAAGTGTCCACTTCCACTTTACGTGGGCATTTAACTGAGAGTAATGCAAGCCAAGAGTCAAAGTTTGAACTCTTGTTCATCTCTACCTCAAAGTACAAGCATTCTATCATCTGCAGCGTTTGCTAGGATTCCCAAGAGTACATAAATGACTGTCAAGGCCAATTTACATCTTGAAGGTTTTACTGTAACGTGCACAGGATACCCACATCACAGATGATTGAGAGACTGGCTCGAATTGCTTTTGAAAGAGATGGACTTTTTAAAAAATTTGCTTTTGTTCAGGTGCAATGATATGATGGGACATTCTCAGGACTCCAAGTCCAAATCAAAACTCCCAAGTAAAACCTTCAAATAACCTTAAAGCTCTGCGTTATCCAAGAGATAAAGCAAAGCGAGCTTTCCTTGTTGAGAGATTCTATTCTACTTTGCAATAGTGCAGACTTGGATCTGTGAGGTAACACTATCGAGTATATAGTCAATACACCATTAGCTCTGCCAATTGTCATAGTCTCAGCATGGAAACAGACCCTCAGTCCAACCAATCATGCTGACCATAAGCTCAAATTAAACTAGTTGTACCTGCCTGCACTTGACTCACATCCCTCTGAACATTTTATTCATGTAAGAAATGAATTCATGCAAGAAATCAGGACTTATCCAAATGTAATATCTGCAAGAAATCTAGAAGTAAGCTTGCAATCTCAGGAGCAGCTGCAAAATCCACACTATTCAGTCCATTTTTTTGTACTTCAAGGCAAAGAAAGTGTGATTGTTGCGTAACATCTCAGGTCCTCAAAACCTTCCAAAACCCTTTCCAATCCAATCACACAGTTTAAACGTCAGCAATCTGTTTCCTAATGAAACATACAACAGGATGCTGAACAAGCATAGCTGATAAAGCAAAATACTCAACCTAAGATTTGTAACTGCAACCTAATAAAAAACAGAATTGTACTTCAAGTTAGGGCGACCATATTTAATTTTTGATTTATCCACTAGAAATAGTTTAACCACAAATTATATTTGAACTTGTTCATTCCTGGCCTCTGGAGATGTGGCACAGCTAATCTGTTGAATTAATCAATCAGGTAAATTCCAGGATTAAAAGTTAATAAGAGTAATTACATATCCTGCTGCTAAATAGTAGCATAGCTCCTACACTTCTCTGGGAGAGAAAAGGGAGGAATCATATTTAAGCCAATACCTGTATGATGAACTTCTTACAGAACACTTAATGCTTCATCTCACATGGCACCAACGATCACGAAGAGATCAATTACTACCCCAATAAGCACATATGGTTACCAATCCAAGATGGAGAAAGTGAGGTCTGCAGATGCTGGAGATCAGAGCTGAAAATGTGTTGCTGGAAAAGCGCAGCAGGTCAGGCAGCATCCAGGGAACAGGAGAATCGACGTTTCGGGCATAAGCCTGAAGAAGGGCTTATGCCCGAAACATCGATTCTCCTGTTCCCTGGATGCTGCCTGACCTGCTGCGCTTTTCCAGCAACACATTTTCAGCTACCAATCCAAGATGGTGAGGAAAAGAAATCCAAAGGGAGGTTCAAGTGGGGAGCCCGGAGTGAGACTCTGGCAGCTGTACACTGTAGCATCAGAGAAGGAAAAACTGGACTTGAAGTTGTCTTTTTAAATTTTATTCTGTGAATGGCATTTACGGACATGATTTTTCACCGTATTTTGTATCAAATGCACTTGACAATAAAAGGATATTCATAAAGTACCTAAGTTAAACCAGTACAATGTTAGACACAAATGGAAACATGCAGAAAATGGTGACCTGCTGTAAGCTTCCTGGAAGAAGTTCTTCTCTTTGTGGGACAACAATCTACTGAAACTTGTAACATTTACAATTTCTTTTAAAAGACCCAGTATCAACCACAGCCTGGTTATTCACTTCTGAGTCTGAAGGTTCGAGACCCACAACAGGAAGTGCACAAAATCAAGGCGCATGCTCCAGTGCAGTACTGAGTGAAGGTGCAGAGGGATTTCCCAAACTACTCGAGCCAACACTTATCACTCAAACAACACAACAAACATTTCATACAATGACTGTGCATCAAACAGAGACTATGCTTCAATTAGGACTTGATTTGTTAGCTAAACAGAAGACCTTGCGACTTCAGAAAGGATGATGTGAATACAGTTGTTCTTTTGCTTTCATCAAAAAGACCTGCGATTTGGCAAAATGCCAGATTGTCATATGTGGGATTCTGCTGTGCACAAACTAGCACTCCTTCCCATTACAAGTTGACAAAACTTCAAAAATACTTAGTTGGCTGAAAAACACTTTGGGATGCCCAGTGGTGGTGTAATGCATAAACAGAATTGCAAGTCTTTCTTAGTCATCTGTGCAAGCTTTCCCCGAGTGACTGACAGCGTAATCAAGCCAATATTTAGCCCTCAAACAACATCACACAAAAACAAAACATTACATATAACAGGACCACCATTCAAAACAAAATAAAACACTCCACTGGATATACAGAACACTTTAGAATGCCCAGCGGTTGCAGAAAGCACCTTATGGATGGGTGCAGGAGAAAATTACTGCAGGTGCTGAAATCTCTACTGAAAACAAAAAATTCTGGAAATCACAGTGGATCAGGTAGCATGCGAAGACAGACCAAGCTAATGTTTCAAGTCTAGTTAACCCTTCATCAGAGCTGACATGAAGTGTGGAGGGGACGGTGTTCATGCAATATCGGAAAGTGAGAATGATAGAACAATTGTCAAACCTTAAAGAACAGGTAGTCCCACGGGGGGGGACATGGTGACAGAGAAAGCAACAAGTAAAGCCAAAGGGGGAGAAATAGCAGCGAGTTCACAATCTGAAGGTATTGAACTCAATATTAGATCCAGAATAGATGGATGCAAGTTGCTCTTTAATACGTCCCGAGGAAGGGTTACACCAGAAACGTTGACTTCTCCACCTCCTGATGCTGCCCGGTTCGCTGCGTCCCTCCAGCCTCCTGCTTGCCCACCTTGGATTCTGTGCATGTGCCGCTTCCTTTTTAATAAAAAAAACAAGACAACCGCCTGAACGTTGCCGGATCGGCGGCATCTGTGGGATCGTGCTTTACCAAAACTCTGGTCTTGTCCTCGCCCCTGTGCATTTGGGAGGCTTATCTTAATTGGGGCGGCACGGTGGCTCAGTGGTTAGCACTGCTGCCTCACAGCCCCAGGGACCTGGGTTCAATTCCAGCCTCGGGAAGCTGTGTGTGTGTGTGTGTGTGTGTGTGTGTGTGTGGAGTTTGCACATTCTCCCAGTGTCTGCGCGGGTTTACTCCCGTAGTCCAATCCAAAGGGTGGATCACAAATGTTAGGTGCATCATTCAGAGGGAAATGGGCCTGGGTGGGTTACTCTTCAGAGGGTCAGTGTGGACTAGTTGGGCCGAAAGGGCCTGTTCCCACGCTGTAGGGAATCTAAAAAAGAAGAAGGGCTAATGCCCGAAACGTCGATTCTCCTGTTCCCTAGATGCTGCCTGACCTGCTGCGCTTTTCCAGCAACACAATTCCAATCTAAAAAAAAATCCAACCACCGCCTGGGGCGGCGAAAGGGCGCTATGTCAATGCAGCTTCCCCTTCCCCGTGGCGTCACTCACCTGTCGGGCTTTCGCCGCTCCCCGGCCCTTAGGCTCGGGAGATCTCTTATTCCTGTGCATTTCGGAGTGAGGGAGGGAGTGAGTGAGTGAGGGTGGGTGGTGTCGCGGCCTCTCGCCTCCCTCACGGCCTCAGGGAGAAACCCAATCCTTCTCCTGCCGTTTACTTAAAGCGGGGGCTACATCAAATGGCATCACGATTCCCGGCCCGATTAAACAACCGCTCACTTTCCAATCACTCCAATCCCCCCTTCTCTAAACTCGGAGTTTTTTAATCTTCACTCCGACGGGGTTTAACTCCTCGGTGGTCAACAACAATCGGACGGCTCTGCCCGCACTGTCGCAAAGGCTCCAAGGGGGGAACGGCCCGCGGCGTCGCAAAGACGCTAACGGCGCTTGCCCGTACTGTCGCGAATAAGTTTCCCCCTCCCCAGTGCCCCACCGTGAAAGTCGGCCCTCCCGTTGCATGTCGGGAGCTGTAGTGCGCGGCCGCACTGCGGGTCGCTACGGGGTGGGGAGGAAGGACTACAATACCCAGGGGGCGCTGCGCGGAGCGGCGCGCAGGCGTGCTGGCCTCGCCTGAGCGGGCGGGAAAAGGCGTCGTTCGTGTGAGGAGACGGGCAGGCGGGTGGGAAATTCAACCTGTCACCGGTGAAGACTTAAACAGGCTGTAATTTTAAATAATATTGTTCGCGTTTAAGAAAGTAATTGGTGGAAGTGGGTTTGTTTTGAAAGGAGTGAGGTCGTCGAGGGGTCAGTCTGGGGAGTTGCCCCTTTTATTCCCCTCTTTCCCACCACCCCCACCCCTCCATCCACAAGAAAGTAATTGGAAGAAGTGGATTTGATCCAAGAAAAATGAACCCCGCACTTGTGGGGGTCTGTCTGGGGAGTTGCCCATTTTTGACCCCCTCTCCCCCCCCCCCCCCAATCCACAACCTCTGTCTTTGAACCAGGGACTCCAGAGGCTTGGGCACAGGGGTTAACTTGACACTGCCTCCAGGTTAATCATAAACACCGAGGGAGTGCTGCACTGCTGTGGGTACAGTCTGCCAGGCTGGGAGGTGCACCGTCCCGGCAGCAGCGTAAATCGGATTCACATCTCTTTCCACCACCCCACCCCCCTGCAATCCAAGGGACGCCTTCATTTCGAGGTTTATCCCTCTCCATCAGCCTCCGCAAACAAAAGGCATCCACTAGAACTTTGTGGGAAGCTAAAGAAGTGATTGCTGGGCATCTTGCTGAGATAGTCACAGGTGAGGTGCTGGAAGACTGGAGGTTGGCTAATGTGTTGCCACTGTTTAAGAAAGGCGGTAAGGACAAGCCAGGGAACTATAGACCGGTGAGCCTGACCTCAGTGGTGGGCAAGTTGTTGGAGGGAAACCTGAAGGACAGGGTGTACATATATTGGAAAGGCAAGGACTGATTCGGGATAGTCATCATGGCTTTGTGCATGGGAAATCATGTCTCACAAACTTGATTGAGTTTTTTGAAGAAGTAACAAAGAAGATTGATGAGGGCAGAGTGGTAGATGTGATCTATATGGACTTCAGTAAGGCATTCAACAAGGTTCCCCATGGGAGTCTGGTCTGCAAGGTTAGATCTCACAGAATACAGGGAGAACTAGCCATTTGGATACAGAACTAGCTCAAAGGTAGAAGACAGAGTGGTGGTGGAGGGTTGTTTTTCAGACTGTAGGCCTGTGACCAGTGGAGTGCCACAAGGATCGGTGCTGGTTCCACTACCTTTCCTCATTTATGTAAATGATTTGGATGTGAGCATAGGAGCTACAGTTAGTAAGTTTGCAGATGACACCAAAATTGGAGGTGTAGTGGACAGCAAAGAAGGTTACCACAGATTACAATAGGATCTTGATCAGATGGGCCAGTGGACTGAGGAGTGGCCATTGGACTTTAGATAAATGCGAGGTGCTGTATTTTGCAAAAACAAATCTTAGCAGGACTTACACACGTAATGGTAAGGTCCCAGGGAGTGTTGCTAAACAAAGAGACCATGGAGTGCAGGTTCATAGCTCCTTGAATGTAGAGTTGCAGGTAGATAGTATAGTGAAGAAGGCGTTTGGTATGCTTTCCTTTATTGGACAGAGTATTGAGTACTGGAGTTGGGAGATCATGTTGCAGCTGTACAGGACATTGGTTAGGCCACTGTTGGAATATTGTGTGCTGTTCTGGTCTCCTTCCTATCAGAAGGATGTTGTGAAACTTGAAAGGGTTCAGAAAAGATTTACAAGGGTGTTGCCAGGGTTGAAGGATTTGAGCTAGAGGAAGAGGTTGAATAGACTGGGTCTGTTTTTCCTGGAGCGTCGGAGGCTGAGGGGTGACCTTAAAGAGGTTTATAAAATCAAGAGGAGCACGGATAGGATAAATAGACAAAACCTTTCCCTGCGGTGGGGCAGTCCAGAAGTAAAGGGCATAGGTTTAGGGTGAGAGGGGAAGATATAAAAGAGATCTAAGGGGCAACTTTTTCACACAGAGGGTGGTGCGTGTATGGAATGAGCTGCCAGAGGAAGTGGTGGAGGCTGATACAATTACAACATTTAAAAGGCATCTGGATGGGTATATGAATAGGAAGGGTGTGGAGGGGTATGGGCCGGGTCTCATTAGAGAGAGGTGACCGGTGGCGATTTAATCTGAGGGTCACCTCACCTCAGATGAAAGGAGAGGTTGAAAAAGAGAGCTCTCATCTGTTGGCATCACTTTGCATTGCAACCCAGCCAACTGAGCTAACTGGCTCCCTTATGGTACTGGTGTGGATTTTCCATGGATGGTCAAACCCAGTCTCATTGCCATTCTACATTTACTGCTCCTGCAGAAATGCAGAGTGCGTGTTAAATGAAACCGTGTCCTGGGGCAGCGTCGAAATGAATGGCGCTGGAAAAGCACAGCAGGTCAGGCAGCATCCAAGGAGCAGGAGAGTCAATGTTTCGGAATTCCTGATGAAGGGCTTATCCCCAAAACGTCGATTGTCCTGCTCCTCAGATGCTGCCTGACCTGCTGTGCTGTTCCAGCGCCACACATTTCGACTCTGACTCTCCAGCATGTGCAGTCCTCACTTCCTCCTGGTGCAGTCTCATTGGGAAAGGTAAACCATGATACCTTTTTCACAGTAGTTGCCCTATTCTGTGATAACCACTTTGACACCTGTTGTGAAATAGCAAGCAGGTAAAAGTAAGTATGAGGCTCGGGTGCCAGCTGGTTAGAAAGCTAGATAACTACAATGCCAAGTGCCACATGTATTGGGTGCCACAGAACAATGTGAGAAGGATACCTTGAAACTGATTGAGTGTTTAAGGGTAGGTGACTGGCTTGGCAGAGAGGAAGCAGTTGAGTAGTTACCCAGTCATTTGACTAGGTATTTCATTGAGTAACTTTTCCCAGGTGACCGTTAACTGCAGCTGAATCCATCAAAATCTCAGATTTCAAGCAATACTTTTGGAATATTCCAGGTGCAAGTGAATCTTCAATTTCCCAGGCAATTCCCTCTTCTACATCAGGCATTCCATAGGGTCCTGATATGCAACTACCAGCTGTGATGCAGAAATAACTATTGGACCATCAGAAAATCTAGGCCAATGAGTTTCTCTATTTGCAGCATTCCCTCTTGAGTTACACCAGCTTCATGGTTTTTTTTTGTGTTTCCTCATTTATTGTGGGATATAATTAAAGGATCATACTTCTCTAGAAGGCCTATAACTATTCAGTACGGGAGTAAATGTTCAGTTATAGATGTATCATTAAAGGCTACATTCAACTTGATAATTTATGCATCAGGTAGTCTCTTGTCACTGAATAGTTTTTGGGAGAGAGGCAGTATGAAGTAAATTTTGTGATATAAGTATGTACTTTTAGTAAATTTATTGATGTTTTCTTCAGAATATGCAATTGATACTATAACAAAATATTTCACACTACAATGCCAGCTTCTAATGATTTGATAAAATGGAGCTAATTCTGTGTGATTTTATGGATATGATGTGAGCCTGAAATTGAAGTGGAACAAAGTAATTGTTGGTGAGATAATTATCACAAGATGTTATTGATGTCAAGTCTCTATAATTGCCGACAGATTATTATTTCCCAATATATTTCGCAGAAACTACATTATATGGAGAATAATTGATGGGAGTACAAGACAACTGTCTCATTTGTAGAATTCAGGTGGTGTTGGAAATACAGAGCCACAAATACTGAAGTTTGAAATGAGATTATAATCCTGTCTTTCTTCTAGGTTTTAGCATTGCTCAAATAGACTATAATTGTTTCTTCCAATTTCATACCGTGTCATTTATACAGAGCCTTTATCACAGTAAAACGTCCTGAGGGGCTTCAAGGAGCATTATTTAAAAAACTGCTATTAAGCTTCAGAAGAAGATCTTAGAGCACAGTACCAGAAACTTGGCCAAACAGGTAAAGGTGAAGAAAAGCAAAATACTGCAGATGCTGGAAATCTGAAACAAAAAGGAAAATGGTACAGAACCTCATCAGATCTGGTAGCATCTGTGGAGAGAGAAATCAAAGTTGACCTTCTGAGTCTGCTATGACTCTTCTTCAGAACTGTAAAGTTTAAAGTCTGTCTTAAAGAAGCTAGAGAGGTTTAGGGAGTAAATTTCAAGTTCGAGTTTAGAGAGTCGAAGGCACAGCTGAGGAAGTCAGGGGTGTACAAGAGAAATACGATGGATCCACATTTCTGTATAACCATATTTGTCTACTCCCTGCAGTTGGGACAGTTTTATTTTGCATTACTGACGTTGTTGTAATAATCTGTATGATAAACAAGGCTGTGATCTCACACCAACTCTATCTCGACCTTCCTTTCAGCAATACCTCACCTTATGTCCAGTTTGTTGCCTACAGGTGTGGTGCAGGACACAAGATAATTAACCTTTTTTGAGAGCATCTCTTGAAGGCTATTTTTTGATTTTTAGGGACTACTTCTTGGTTTTCAGGGCCTACATTTTTATTCTCACTAGCTCCTTTATTAGGTGGTCCGTCACATTACCTTCAGTTTTTGTGTTGACAAGCAGAATTAGAAAGATTTATTAATATCTTCAATAATTAAAACAAGGTCATTAAATTTAAAGCCACAACACACAGGTAAAGCATTCATTGTTTAGATACCACTGTTTTTAAATTGATACAAGGCAATCGGTATCAGTTAGCAATATAAAATTGTTTACAAAATAGCTGACATATACTGAAATAAAAACAGTGCTGAAGAAACTCAGCTGGTCTGGTAACATCCGGGAAGAGAGAAACAGAATTATGATTTCAACTTCAATCACTCTTCTTTGGGGTCCAAGAAGACTTGCTGAATTTCTCCAGCATTCTTTTTTTCATTTCAGACCTCCAGCATCCACGGTACTTGGCTTACTTGGCATATTCTGATGCTGTTTTGTGGTTTATGATGTGTGTTAGTCTGCATAATATATACAACAAATAGTCTGTTTCTTCTTGAGTTGAACATTAGAAGTTCATTTACAGTGAGCTACAAAGGGACCCCCTGGCAACAATGCATCCCACCCCAGTGAGCTCAATGCATCCTGTATTCATTTTGGACAGAAGATCATTGAAATGATGTCACCTGCCCTCAGGTGTACCTGTACATGCAGTCACCGTCATAGATGTCAGATCAGCCTCCTTCAGACTGAGCCCATGGAAGGTGACTGGCCAGAATGGAGACTTTGGCCATGCACTCAGATCCTGCGCAAACCAGCTGGCGGAAGTATTTGCAGGTGTATTTAAACTGCTCTTACTTTGAGGTTCCTACCTGCTTCAAGAAAACTATCATTGCAGTGGCAAAGAAAAGTCAGGTAATGTGCCTTAATGACTACTGCTAGCTCGCTCTGCCATCCATCATTATGAAATGCTTCAAGAGACAAGTAATGGCATTCATCAGTTCCAGCCTCCCAGATTGCCTTGATCCACTACAATTCACTTACCGATGCAATAGGCCCAGGGCAGACACCATTTCCCCAGCTCTATGCTCATCCCTGGGAACGTCTGGATAATAAGGACACCTGTGTCAGACTCCTTTTTATTGACTTTCGCTCTGCCTTCAGCACCATAATTCCAACCAATCCCATTTCCAACTCAGAGACCTAGGACTCTGCTTTCCAACTCTGCAACTGGATCCTCAACTTCCTGACCCACAGACCGCAATCAGTCAGAATAGGCAACAACACATCCTCCATGATAATCTTCAAAACCAGTGCCCTGCAAGGTTGCACACTCAGCCACTTACTATACTGCTTATATGCTCACAATCTATGTGGGCCAAATTCAACTCAAACTCCATTTACAAATTTGCTGATGACATCACTTTACAGGGTCGGATTTCAAACAAAGATGAGACAGAGTACAGGAAAGAGATAGAGTATTTTGTAGCATGGCTTAAAGGCAACAATCTCTCCCTCAATGCCAGCAAAATGAAGGAGATGGTCATCAACATCAGGAGGCGAAATGAAGGACACACACCTCTGTATCAACAGTGGTGAAGTGGAGATGGTCGACCGCTACAGTCAAGAAAGCACACCAATGCCTCTATTTCCTCAGAAGATTAAGGAAATTTGGCATGTCCACAATGACCCTTACCAATTTTTATAGATGCATCATAGAAAGTATCCTCTCTGGATGCACAGATCTTGGTATGGCAGAGCTCTGCCCAAGACAGCAAGAATTTACGGAGGGTTCAGAATACAGCCCTAGCCATCATGAAAAATGGCGTTCAATCCACTGACTTTGTCTATACTTCCTGCTGCCTGGGAAAGTAGCCAATGTAATCAAAGACCCCACTCACACCAGTCTCTCCCACCCTTTTCTATTGAGCCGAAGATACAAAAGGTTTAATGCAGGTACCAACAGATTCAAGAGCAGCTTCTTCCCTGCTGTTATCAGACTAATGAATGGCTCTCTCATGTAGAGTCATACAAGCACAGAAACTGACGCTTAGGTCCAACTTGTCCGTGCAACCACATATCCAAAATTAAGAAGTCCCATTTGGCAGCATTTGGCCCATATCCCTCTAAATCCTTCCTATTCATATATCCATCCAGATGCCTTTTCAATGTTGTAATTGTACCCACATCACCACTTCCTCTGGCAGCTCATTCCATACATGCACCACCCTCTGTGTGAAAAGTTGCCCTTCAGGTTCTTTTTAAATCTTTCCCCTCTCACCTTAAACCTATGCCATCTAGGTTTGGTTTTGCTCCCTACAGTGGGCAAAAGACCTTGGCTGTTCACCCTATCCAAGCGCCTCATGATTTTATAAACTTCTTTAAGGTCACTCCTCAGCCGCCAACACTCCAGGGAAAAAAAGCTCCAGCCTATTCAGCCTCTCCATCCAGTCCCTGCAACATCCTTGTAAATCTTTCCTGCACCCCCTCAAGTCTAACAACATCCTTTCTATAGAAAATGATCAGAATTGTACACAGTATTCTAAAAGTATCCTGTACAGCCATAACATGGTGTCCCAAGTGATTTACTAGTTGTTCTGACCAATGAAAGCAAGTCAGCCAAACACCTTTTTCACCACCCTGTCTAACTGCGATTCTACATTCAAGGAACAATCTGCCCAAATTCCTAGGTCTCTTTGTTCGGCAACACTTCCCTGGGCCCTGCCATTAACATTATAACTCCTGTCCTGGTTTGCCTTCCCAAAATGCAACACCTCACATCTACCTGAATTAAACTCCCCCTGTTACTCCTCAGCCCAGTGGCCAATCTAACCAAGATCCCATTGTACTCTGAAATAATCTTCTGTGTCTTACACTACCTATTTTGGTGCCATTTGCAAACTAACTAACCATGCCTTATATTCACATCCAAATCATTTCCATAAATAACAAAAAGCAGTGGATCCAGCACTGCTTGTGGCACACCGATGGTCACAAGCCTCCAATCCGAAAAGCAACTCTCTACCACCATCCCCTGTCTTCTACCTTCAAGCCAATTTTGTATCCAATTGAATAGCACCCCCTGGATCCCATGAGATCTAAGCTTACCAACCTGTCTACCATGTGGAACCTTGTTGAACGCTTTACTGAAATCCGTATAGACAATGTCTACTGCTCTGCCTTCTTTGTCACCTTTTCAAAAAACTCAGTCAAGTTAGTGAGATGTGATTTTCCACACAAAAAACCATGTTGACGACCCATAATCAGTCCTTGACCTTTCAAATGCATGTAAATCCTGACCCTCAGAATCCCCTCCAACAACTTTACCACTGCTGATGTCAGACTCATTGGTCTATAGTTCCCTGGCTTTTCTTACAGCTTTTCCTGAATAATGGCAACACATTAACCAATCTCCAGTCTTTTGCACCTCACACATGGCTGTTGATGATACAAATATCTCAGCAAGGGCCCCTGCAATCTCTTGCCTCACTTGATTAGAGATAGTCAGCATAGCTTTCTGAGGGGCAGATCATATCTGAAAAGCCTTATTGAATTCATTGAGGATGTGACAAAACACATTGAAGGTAGAGCAGTGGATGTGTTACATATGGATTTTAGCCAGGCGTTTGATAAGGTTCCCCGTGGTAAGGTCATTCAGAAAGTAAGGAGGCATGGGATACATGAAATTTTGGCTGTCTGGTTATACAATTGGCTGGCCCATAGAAGACAGAGGGTGGTAGTAGATGGCAAGTATTCAGTCTGGGGCTCAGTGACTAGTGGTGTTCCATAGTGATCTGTTCTGGGACCTCTGCTCTTTGTGATTTTTATAAATGACTTGCCGATGACACAAAGGTTGGTAGAGTTGTGGATAGTGTGGAGACTGTTGTAGGTTGCAACAGGACATTGACAGGATGCAGAGCTGGGCTGAGAAGTGGCAGATGGAATTCAACATGGAAAAATATGAAGTGATTCATTTTGTAAAGTCAAATTTAAATGTAGATTACAAGATTAAAGGCAAGTTTCTTGGCTGTGTGGAGGCACAGAGGGATCTTGGGGTCCACATTCATCGATCCCTCAAAGTTGCCACCTAAGTTGATGGGGTTGTTAAGGAGGCATATGGTGTGTTGGCTTTCATTAGCAGGAGGATTGAGTTTAAGAGCTGCGAGGTTATGCTGCAGCTCTATAAAGGCCTGGTTAGACCGGGTTGGTGACGATTCGCCACAGCACATTTACCACCGCTGATTAGCCACTGCCAGTTCACCACCAGCGTGTCTCCACTGGGGTAGTTTGACCTCTGGAGACTATTCGCCACCGGAAATATATATATGTACTGATTGTTTTCAATTCCACCTGTTCTTTCATACTTCTCAATCCCCTTTATTTATACAACAACATGGTACACATCGATTAAAAAAAAATGAAATAAATATCATTTTATTGGTTTATACACAAAAATGAGTTACAAAGACTTATGGTGGCAAATCATCCTCAGTGGCCGATGGGCGATGGATAAGCGTCCTCAACAGTGAAAGGGCAGTGGCTAATCGGCGGCGGCGAATGGTCCCATCCCGGGTTAGACCACACTTGAAATATTATGTTCAGTTCTGGTCACTTCATTATAGGAAAGATGTGGAAGCTTTAGAGAGAGTGCAGAGGAGATTTACCAGGATGCTGCCTGGACTTGAGGGCATGTCTTATGAAGAAAGGTTGAGGGAGGTAGGGCTTTTCTCATTGGAGCGAAAAAGGATAAGAGGTGACTTGATAGATGATGAGAGGCGCAGATAGAGTGGATAGCCTGAGTCGTCTTCCCAGGGCGGAAATGGCTATCACGAGGGGGCATAATTTTAAGGTGATTGGAAGAAGGTTTGGGGGAGATATCAGAGGTCAGTTCTTTACACAGAGAGTGGTGGGTGTTTGGAATGCACTGTCAGCAGTGGTAGTAGAGTCAGATGCATTAGGGACATTTAAGCACTCTTGGATAGGCACATAGATAGCAATAAGATTAAGGGTATGTAGGTTAGTTTGATCTTTAGAGTAGGATAAAAGGTCGGCACAACATAAAGGGCCATTACTGTGCTGTACTATTTTGTATTCTCTGTTCCCACAAAGTTCTGGGAAATACCTGATCAGGTCCTGGGGATTTATCTACCCTTATGCACTTTCTCTTCTGTAATATGAACTCTTTTCAAGACATCTCTGTTTATCTCCCCAAGTTCCTTACGTTCCATGTGTTTCTCCTTAGTAAAGACTGATGTGAAATATTCATTTAGTATCTCACCCATCTCTTGTGGTTCCACACATAGATAGCCATATTGATCTTTAAGGTGCCCTATTTCTCCCTAGTTACTCTTTTGCCCTTAGTATACTCATAGAGTCTCATTAGATTCTTCTTAACCCTATTTGCCAAAGCTGTCTTAGTTCTTACTTAGTTGGCACAAGTTGGCATTGTATCTTCATTATATGGTGCTCTGTCTGTTGTCATGAATGGATGTGTATTGCCTGTCATAGATGTGGTATCTAACCTGATATCTTAAGTGTCACTAGTTTACAACAGACTGTTGTTGGACATAGTTTCCTGGTTTGTCAACAAACATTACACGAATGGTATATTTAATTTGTCTCACAAAAGGAAATTTAGTGAAACAGTCAGTCACCAGAATGCAATCATGACCTTGGGCAAGGAAAATCTCAATCTTGCACCATGGCTCAGAAGGAATCTCGTGGAGGGAGAGGTGTTCTCAGTTTTTGAGGTTAATGGAATTGACTTGTATCACATGACTTGGTTCATTGATTGATATCTTTATTAATATTGGACCAACATGTGGGTTCATGGACTCTTGATTTATTCTGTACCCACATGACCTTTATGTATATATGATCTAATATGTGTCAATATAGAGCTGTAGAATTATTGTTTGATCTTGAAGATTACATTCTTGTAGAGTCCTAGTTAATCTCTGAATGACCATAGCAAATGTGCTAGCTTAGGGACCTATTAGATGCATTCAGGCCACCCATTGATGATATTGATCTTCAGCTTTTGCAGCTGGTCATCACCTGACATAGCTCACTGCATCTGCTGTGTTTGGCTGTGACCAAGATGCATGCAATCGATTCTGAAATCTGCAATCTTTGATGTTGCAATTAACAGATTTGTCACATCATGGCATTGCAGTAGATTGATAGTAGAAGGTCCCTATGATGTAACAAGTTTCAGGTGTCCATCCTGAGGATCCATACTTGCATGTAAGATGGATAGTGCCAATGCATCAGAAGACAGACCATTTGTAAGCAGATGGTTTATATTCACTGCACACCATTGTTAGTTTCCGGAGTGCCTCTCATGTAAGATGCATAAAAGGATGATGTTCGCACTTGTTCTAGTGTCAGTCTTGGTGTACAATGCATGTTATCAATTTTGAGTGGAGGTAAAGGTTTCAAATTTTCTGAAGGAGTCCATATGGTGTGTTAAGCTGACCATATGTACTACCTGACTAACGTTTACCAGCTGCAACATGGTAGTTACCAACTGGATTTTGTTGATATGTTTACATTCCACTCAGGGAACTTTGGAAGCGACTTTGGCATTGTTCCTCAGTTGGCTCTTCCTCACATGCTGCTATGGAGCATGGTGTTGTATTTCAGATTATTGGATTCCTTTGATATTTTAGCTCAATGTCCTCTTGTAGAACACAGCTTGCACATGTCACAGGATGCTGATGTTTTCTTGGTGATGAATCAAACTGCATCTCAGGCAAGATTGAAATGTTACACGGAACCTCTTAACGGCTGCAATATTTGTGCCAGAGTCGAGCACTGCAGATGCTGCTGGCCTGCTACAGTTGCTTCACCCTTGTGTCATTCCACCAGAGCATCAATGGTACATTTTTTGAGTTTGTCTAGAAGTGCCTTTGGAAAGATTTGGTATATGTAAAGGCAATAACAAGTACCATAATCCCATCACCTTAGCTTCAGCAATGTCACATTATACCTTGTGTCAACATCTGCCTATGAGTTGGTGCTGTTTACCTCCTAACTTGGAGTTATGACATGAACTCAAGCTTGTGTATCCTGAAGTTGACTAAGACTTTAACATCATCTACAAAAATATTACGATAATACATGATACAAGATGATGGCGGAGTAGCAGCGCTGTGTTCGGGCTTCTGAGCACAGGGCTCGTCCTCTCCTGTCTGCTTTCTTATTTTTCTCTTTCTTAAAACTTTTGCTTTTTCTTTTGTTTTTCTTTAAAGCCTTTTGTGGCGGGTTCAGCATCATGGCAGCAAGAGTCCCTGTGGCGGGAGGCTGTGGTGGCAGCAAGTTCATGGCTCCTCCCTTTGATTATGGTGGTAGCGGCAGCAAAGTTCCTCCCACAGATTGAAGGTGGTGATGGCATCAGAATTGGCAGTCAGTTTGTGAAACCTCTCAGCGATCAGGGCGCTGGCAAAACTTCTCTCTATGATCAGAGGAGGCAACGGCAGCAAAACCACTCGCTGGTGATTGGAGATGGCAGCAGCAATGGCAAAGCTCCTCCCAGTGATCGGACATAGCGACAGTATCAAATTCCTCCCAGTGATCGGGGATGGTGGTAGCGGTGGCAAAGCACCTCCCAGTGATTGGGGGCAGCAGTTACACTGACAAAGCTCCTCCCAGTGATTGGGGACGGCAGTTACACTGACAAAGCTCCTCCCAGTGATCGGGAATGGTGGTAGCGGTGGCAAAGTTCCTCCCGGTGATCGGAAAGAGCAGCAGCAGTGATAAAGCTCCTCCCAATGATCAGGGATGGTGGTAGCAGTGGAAAAGACCGTCCCAATGATTGGGGACAGTAGTAACAGTGGCAAAGCTCCTCCCAGTGATCGCGGACGATGGTAACAGTGGCAAAGTTCCTCCCAGTGATCGGGGACGGCGGTAACAGTGGCAAAGCTCCTCAAAGTGATCGGGGACGGCGGTAACAGTGGCAAAGCTCCTCACAGTGATCGGGGACGGCGGTAACAGTGGCAAAGCTCCTCATAGTGATCGGGGACGGCGGTAACAGTGGCAAAGCTCCTCCCAGTGTTCGGGGACAGCGGTAACAGTGGCAAAGCTCCTCCCAGTGTTCGGGGACAGCGGTAAAAGTGGCAAAGCTCCTCCTGGTGATTGGGGATGGTGGTAACGGCAAAGTTCCTCCCGGTGGTCGGAGACGGTGGAAGTGTCAAAATTCCACCGGTGATCAGGGATGATGGCAACAGTGACAAAACGCCTCCTGGTAATTGGTGACGGCGGTAGCAGTGGCAAATTTTCTCCCGGTAATTGAGGGTGACGTCAATGACAAAGCTCCTCCCAGTGACTGGGGATGGCGTCAATGACAAAGCATCTCTTGGTGATTGGGGACGATGTCAATGACAAAGCACCTCCCGTTTTTGAGGATGGTGTCAATGACAAAGCATCTCCTTGTGATTAGGGACGGTGTCAATGACAAAGCTCCTCCCAGTTATTGGGGACAGCGTCAATGACAAAGCACCTCTTGATGATTGGGATGGTATCAATGACAAAGCTCCACACGGTGATTGGGGACGGTGTCAATGACAAAGCACCTCTTGGTGATTTGGGATGATGCCAATGACAAAGCTCCTCCCGTTTTTGAGGATGGTGTCAATGACAAAGCATCTCCTTGTGATTAGGGACGGTGTCAATGACAAAGCTCCTCCCAGTTATTGGGGACAGCGTCAATGACAAAGCACCTCTTGATGATTGGGATGGTATCAATGACAAAGCTCCACACGGTGATTGGGAACGGTGTCAATGACAAAGTTCGTCCCAGTGATTGTTGACGAGTCAATGACAAAGCACCTCTTGGTGATTGTGGACGGTGTCAATGACAAAGCATCTCTTGGTGATTGTGGACGGCGTCAATGACAAAGCATCTCTTGGTGGTTGGGGACGGTGTCAATGACAAAGCACCACCTGGTGATTGGGGACGGTGTCAATGACAAGGCATCTCTTGGTGGTTGGGGACGGTGTCAATGACAAAGCATCTCTTGGTGATTGGGGACAGTGTCAATGATAAAGCAACTCTTTTGATTGGGGACGGTGTCAATGACAAAGCACCACTTGGTGATTGCGTATTGTGTCAATGACAAGGCATCGTTTGGTGATTGCGTATGGTGTCAATGACAAAGCATCTCTTGGTGATTGGGGACGGAGTCAATGACAAAGCTCCTCCCAGAAATTGGGGATGGCGTCAATGACAAAGCACCTCTTGATGATTGGGGACGGTGTCAATGACAAAGCTCCTCCCGTTGATTGGGGAGGTGTCAATGACAAAGCATCTGGTGATTGGGGTCGGTGCCAATGACAAAGCATCTCCTGGTGATTGGGGACGATATCAATGACAAAGCACCACCTGGTGATTGGCGACGGTGTCAATGACAAAGCACCACCTAGTGATTGGGGACAGTGTCAATGTCAAAGCATCTCTTAGTGATTGGGGACGGTGTCAATGACAAAGCATCTCTTGGTGATTGAGGACGGCGTCAATGACAAAGCACCTCTTGGTGATTGGGGACGGTGTCAATGACAAAGCATCTCTTGGTGATTGTGGACGGCGTCAATGACAAAGCATCTCTTGGTGGTTGGGGACGGTGTCAATGACAAAGCACCACCTGGTGATTGGGGACGGTGTCAATGACAAGGCATCTCTTGGTGGTTGGGGACGGTGTCAATGACAAAGCATCACTTGGTGATTGGGGACGGTGTCAATGACAATGCTCCTCCTGATGATTTGGGACGGTGTCAATGTCAAAGCACCTCTTGGTGATTGGGGACGGTGTCAGTGACAAAGCAACTCCCGGTGATTGGGGACGGTGTCAATGACAAAGCACCTCTTGGTGATTGGGGACGGTGTCAGTGACAAAGCAACTCCCGGTGATTGGGGACAATGTAAATGACAAAGCACCTCTTGGTGATTGGGGACGGTGTCAGTGACAAAGAATCACTTTGTGATTTGGGACGATGTCAATGACAAAGCTCCTCTTGGTGATTCGGGACAGTGTCAATGACAAAGCACCTCTTGGTGATTTGGGACGGTGTCAGGGACAAAGCATCTCTTGGTAATTGGGTTTGGTGTCAATGACAAAGCTCCTCCCGGTGATTGGGGATGGCGTCAATGACAAAGCTCCTCCTGGTGAGTGGGGACGGCATCAATGACAAAGCATCTCTTGGTGATTGTGCACGGTGTCAATGACAAAGCAACTTCAGGTGATTGGAGACGGTGTCAGTGACAAAGCTCGTCCTGGGGATTGGGGACGGTGTTAATGACAAAGCACCTCCCGGTGATTGGGGACGGTGTCAATGACAAAGCTGCTCCTGGTGATTTGGGATGGTGTCAGGGACAAAGCATCTCTTGGTAATTGGGGTTGGTGTCAATGACAAAGCTCGTCCCGGGGATTGGGGACGGTGTCAATGACAAAGCAACTTCAGGTGATTGGGGACGGTGGCAATGACAAAGCAACTTCAGGTGAGTGGGGACGGTGTCATTCACAAAGCTCGTCCTGGTGATTGAGGACGGCGTCAATGACAAAGCACCTCTTGGTGATTGGAGATGCCGTCAATGACAAAGCATCTCTTGGTGATTGGGGACGGTGTCAATGACAAAGCATCTCTTGGTGGCTTGGTACGGTGTCAATGACAAAGCAACTTCAGGTGATTGAGGACGGCGTCCATGACAAAGCACCTCCCAGTGATTGGGGACGGTGTCAATAACAAAGCAACTTCAGTAGATTGGGGACGGTGTCAGTGACAAAGCACCTCTCAGTGATTGGGGACGGTGTCAATGACAAAGCACCACCTGGTGATTGGGACAGTGTCAATGACAAAGCATCTCTTGGTGATTGGGGACGGCGTCAATGACAAAGCACCTCTCAGTGATTGGGGACGGCGTCAATGACAAAGCATCTCTTGGTGGTTGGGGACGGTGTCAATGACAAAGCACCTCTCAGTGATTGAGGACGGCGTCAATGACAAAGCATCTCTTAGTGATTGGGGACGGTGTCAATGACAAAGCACCACCTGGTGATTGGCGACGGTGTCAATGACAAAGCATCTCTTGGTGATTGAGGACGGCGTCAATGACAAAGCACCGCCCAGTGATTGGGGACGGTGTCAATGACAAAGCATCTCTTGGTGATTGAGGACGGCGTCAATGACAAAGCACCGCCCAGTGATTGGGGATGTTGTCAATAACAAAGCAACTTCAGTTGATTTGGGACGGTGTCAGTGACAAAACACCTCCCAGTGATTGGGGACGGCGTCAATGACAAACCATCTCTTGGTGGTTGGAGAAGGTGTCAATGACAAAGCAACTTCAGGTGATTGGGGACGGCGTCAATGACAAAGCACCTCCCAGTGATTGAGGACGGTGTCAATAACAAAGCAACTTCAGTTGATTGGGGACCGTGTCAGTGATAAAGCACCTCCCAGTGATTGGGGACGGTGTCAATGACAAAACATCTCTTGGTTGGGGACGGCGTCAATGACAAAGCATTTCTTAGTGATTGGGAACGGTGTCAATGACAAAGCATCTCTTGGTGGTTGGGGATGGCATCAATGACAAAGCATCTCTTGGTGTTTGGGGACGGTGTCAATGACAAAGCATCTCTTGGTGGTTGGGGACTGTGTCAATGACAAAGCAATTTCAGGTGATTGGGGACGGCGTCAATGACAAAGCATCTCCCAGTGATTGGGGACGGTGTCAATAACAAAGCAACGTCAGTTGATTGGGGACGGTGTCAGTGATAAAGCAACTCCCAGTGATTGGGGACGGCGTCAATGACAAAACATCTCTTGATGGTTGGGGACGGTGTCAATGACAAAGCACCTCTTAGTGATTGGGGACGGCGTCAATGACAAAGCGTCTCTTGGTGGTTGGGGACGGCGTCAATGACAAAGCATCTCTTGATGTTTGGGGACGGTGTCAATGACAAAACACTACCTGATGATTGGGGACGGTGTCAATGACAAAGCATCTCTTGGTGGTTGGGGACGGTGTCAATGACAAAGCACCACCTGGTGATTGGGACAGTGTCAATGACAAAGCATCTCTTAGTGATTGGGGACAGTGTCAATGACAAAGCACCTCTCAGTGATTGAGGACGGCGTCAATGACAAAGCATCTCTTAGTGATTGGGGACGGTGTCAATGACAAAGCACCACCTGGTGATTGGCGACGGTGTCAATGACAAAGCACCACCTAGTGATTGGGGACAGTGTCAATGACAAAGCATCTCTTAGTGATTGGGGACGGTGTCAATGACAAAGCATCTCTTGGTGATTGAGGACGGCGTCAATGACAAAGCACCGCCCAGTGATTGGGGATGTTGTCAATAACAAAGCAACTTCAGTTGATTGGGGACGGTGTCAATGACAAAGCATCTCTTGGTGGTTGGGGACTGTGTCAATGACAAAGCAATTTCAGGTGATTGGGGACGGCGTCAATGACAAAGCACCTCCCAGTGATTGGGGACGGTGTCAATAACAAAGCAACGTCAGTTGATTGGGGACGGTGTCAGTGATAAAGCACCTCCCAGTGATTGGGGACGGCGTCAATGACAAAACATCTCTTGGTGGTTGGGGACGGTGTCAATGACAAAGCATCTCTTAGTGATTGGGGACGGCGTCAATGACAAAGCGTCTCTTGGTGGTTGGGGACGGCGTCAATGACAAAGCATCTCTTGATGTTTGGGGACGGTGTCAATGACAAAACACTACCTGATGATTGGGGACGGTGTCAATGACAAAGCATCTCTTAGTGATTGGGGACAGTGTCAATGACAAAGCATCTCTTGGTGGTTGGGGACGGCGTCAATGACAAAGCACCACCTGGTGATTGCGGACGGTGTCAATGACAAAGCATCTCTTGATGATTGTGGATGGCATCAATGACAAGACACTTCCAGGTGATTGGGGACGGTGTCAATGACAAAGCCCCTGTGTTGTGGTTCTGTTCGCCGAGCTGGAAGTTTTTTTTGCAAACGTTTCGTCCCCTGGCTAGGCGACATCAACAGAGCTTGGGAGCCTCCTGCGAAGCGCTTCTTTGATGTTTCCTCCGGTGTTTATAGTGGTCTGTCCCTGCCGCTTCCAGTTGTCAGTTTCAGCTGTCCGCTGTAGTGGTTGGTAGATTGGGTCCAGGTTGATGTGTTTGTTGATGGAGTTTGTGGATGACCTGGACCCAATATACCAACCACTACAGCGGACAGCTGAAACTGACAACCGGAAGCGGCAGGGACAGACCACTATAAACACCGGAGGAAACATCAAAGAAGCGCTTCGCAGGCGGCTCCCAAGCACTAATGATGTTGCCTAGCCAGGGGACGAAACGTTTGCAACAAAAACTTCCAGCTTGGCGAACACAACCACAACAACGAGCACCCGAGCTACAAATCTTCGCACAAACTTTGAACAAAGCCCCTCTTAGTGATTGGGACGGTGTCAATGACAAAGCCCCTCTTGGTGATTGGGGACTGTGTCAATGACAAAGCGCTTCTTTGTGTTTGGGGACGGTGTCAATGACAAATCACCTCTTGGTGATTGGGGACGGTGTCAATGACAGCATCTCTTGGTGATTGGGACGGCGTCAATGACAAAGCATCTCTTGGTGATTGGGGACGGTGTCAATGACAAAGCAACTTCAGGTGATTGGGACGGCGTCAATGACAAAGCATCTCTTGGTGATTGGGGACGGTGTCAATGATAAAGCTCGTCCGGTCATTGGGGACAATGTCAATGACAAAGCAACTCTTTTGATTGGGGATGGTGTCATTGACAAAGCACCACTTGGTGATTGCGTAGGGTGTCAATGACAAGTCATCGCTTGGTGATTGGAGATGCCGTCAATGACAAAGCATCTCTTGGTGATTGGGGATGGTGTCAATGACAAAGCTCCTCCCGGTGATTGGGGACAATGTAAATGACAAAGCACCTCTTGGTGATTGGGGACGGTGTCAGTGACAAAGAATCTCTTGGTGATTTGGGACGATGTCAATGACAAAGCTCCTCCTGGTGATTGGGGATGGTGTCAATGACAAAGCTACTCCCAGTGATTGTTGACGAGTCAATGACAAAGCATCTCTTGGTGGTTGGGGACGGTGTCGATGACAAAGCACCACCTGGTGATTGGGGACGGTGTCAATGACAAAGCACCTCTTGGTGGTTGGGGACGGCGTCAATGACAAAGCATCTCTTGGTGGTTGGGGACGGTGTCAATGACAAAGCACCACCTGGTGATTGGGGACGGTGTCAATGACAAAGCACCTCTTGGTGGTTGGGGACGGTGTCAATGACAAAGCATCTCTTGGTGATTGGGGACTTGTCAATGACAAACCATCTCTTGGTGGTTAGGGACGGCGTCAATGACAAAGCACCTCTTGTTGATTGGGGACAATGTCAATGACAAAGCATCTCTTGGTGATTGGGGACGGTGTCAATGACAAGACACTTCCAGGTGATGGGG
This sequence comes from Chiloscyllium plagiosum, assembly GCF_037043375.1. Taxonomy (NCBI): domain Eukaryota; kingdom Metazoa; phylum Chordata; class Chondrichthyes; order Orectolobiformes; family Hemiscylliidae; genus Chiloscyllium; species Chiloscyllium plagiosum. Next base: position 16,553,945 of record NW_028270183.1, read on the forward strand.
GACGGTGTCAGTGACAAAGCACCTCCCGGTGATTGGGGATGTTGTCAATGACAAAGCTCCTCCCAGTGATTGAGGATGGTGTCAATGACAAAGCAACTTCAGGTGATTGGGGACGGCATCAATGTCAAAGCTCCTCCCAGTGATTGGGACGGTGTCAATGACAAAGCTCCTCCCGGTGATTGGGGACAGTGTCAATGACAAAGCTCCTCCCGGTGATTGGGGACGGCGTCAATGACAAAGCTCCTCCCGGTGATTGGGGACGGCATCAATGACAAGGCACCTCTTGTTGATTGGGGACAATGTCAACGACAAGGCACCTCTTGGTGATTGTGGACGGTGTCAATGACAAAGCAACTTCAGGTGATTGGGGACGGTGTCAATGACAAAGCAACTTCAGGTGATTGGGGACGGTGTCAATGATAAAGCTCCTCCCGGTGATTGGGGACGGCATCAATGACAAAGCTCCTCCCAGTGATTGGGACGGTGTCAATGACAAAGCTCCTCCCGGTGATTGGGGACAGTGTCAATGACAAAGCTCCTCCCGGTGATTGGGGACGGCGTCAATGACAAAGCTCCTCCCAGTGATTGGGGACGGTGTCAATGACAAAACTCCTCCCGGTGATTGGGGACGATGTCAATGACAAAGCACCTCCTGATGATTGGGGACGGCGTCAATGACAAGGCATCTCTTGGTGATTGGGGACGGAGTCAATGACAAAGCTCCTCCTGGTGATTGGCGCAATGTCAATGACAAAACACCTCTTGGTGATTGCGCATGGCCTCAATGACAAAGCATCGCTTGGTGATTGGGGACGGTGTCAATGACAAAGCACCACCTGGTGATTGGGACGGTGTCAATGACAAAGCATCTCTTGGTGATTGGGGACGGAGTCAGTGACAAAGCTCCTCCCGGTGATTGGGGACGGTGTCCCTGACAAAGCACCACTTGGTGATTGGGGACGATGTCAATGACAAAGCTCCTCTTGGTGATTCGGGACGGTGTCAATGACAAAGCACCTCTTGGTGATTTGGGACGGTGTCAGGGACAAAGCATCTCTTGGTAATTGGGGTTGGTGTCAATGACAAAGCAACTTCAGGTGATTGGGGACGGTGTCAATGACAAAGCACCTCTTGGTGATTTGGGACGGTGTCAGGGACAAAGCATCTCTTGGGAATCAGGGACGGTGTCAATGACAAAGCTCTTCCCGGTGATTGGGGACGGCGTCAATGACAAAGCTCCTCCTGGGGAATGAGGACGGCGTCAATGACAAAGCTCCTCCTGGTGATTGGGGACGGCATCAATGCCAAAGCATCTCTTGGTGATTGTGCACTGTGTCAATGACAAAGCTCCTCCCGGGGATTGGGGACGGCGTCAATGACAAAGCTCCTCCTGGTGATTGGGGACGGCATCAATGCCAAAGCATCTCTTGGTGTTTGTGCACGGTGTCAATGACAAAGCTCCTTCCGGGGATTGGGGACGATGTCAATGACAAAGCTCCTTCCGGTGATTGGGGACGGCATCAGTGACAAAGCTCCTCCCGGTGATTGGGGACGGTGTCAGTGACAAAGCAACTCCCGGTGATTGGGGACGGTGTCAGTGACAAAGCTCCTCCCGGTGATTGGGAACGGTGTCAGTGACAAAGCTCCTCCCGGTGATTGGGGACGGTGTCAGTGACAAAGCATCTCTTGGGAATCAGGGACGGTGTCATTGACAAAGCTCGTCCTGGTGATTGGGGATGGCGTCAATGACAAGGCACCTCTTGGAGATTGGGGACGGTGTCAGTGACAAAGCTCCTCCCGGTGATTGGGGACGGTGTCAGTGACAAAGAAACCCCCGGTGATTGGGGACAATGTAAATGACAAAGCACCACTTGGTGATTGGGGACGATGTCAATGACAATGCTCCTCTTGGTGATTCGGGACGGTGTTAATGACAAAGCACCTCTTGGTGATTTGGGACGGTGTCAGGGACAAAGCATCTCTTGGTAATTGGGGTTGGTGTCAATGACAAAGCTCGTCCCGGGGATTGGGGATGGTGTCAATGACAAAGCAACTTCAGGTGATTGGGGACGGTGTCAATGACAAAGCAACTTCAGGTGATTTGGGACGGTGTCATTCACAAAGCTCGTCCTGGTGATTGGGGACGGCGTCAATGACAAAGCACCTCTTGTTGATTGGGGACAATGTCAATGACAAAGCATCTCTTGGTGATTGGGGACGGTATCAATGACAAAGCATCTCCTGGTGATTGGAGACGGTGTCAATGACAAAGCACCTCTTGTTGATTGGGGACAATGTCATTGACAAAGCACCTCTTGGTGATTGGAGATGCCGTCAATGACAAAGCATCTCTTGGTAATTGGGGACGGCGTCAATGACCCAGCACCTCTTGATGATTGGGGACGGTGTCAATGACAAAGCATCTCTTGGTGACTTGGTACGGTGTCAATGACAAAGCAACTTCAGGTGATTGAGGACGGCGTCAATGACAAAGCACCTCTTGATGATTGGGGACGGTGTCAATAACAAAGCAACTTCAGTAGATTGGGGACGGTGTCAGTGACAAAGCACATCCCAGTGATTGGGGACGGCGTCAATGACAAAGCATCTCTTGGTGGTTGGGGACGGTGTCAATGACAAAGCACCACCTGGTGATTGGGACAGTGTCAATGACAAAGCATCTATTGGTGATTGGGGATGGCGTCAATGACAAAGCATCTCTTGGTGATTGGGGACTGCGTCAATGACAAAGCATCTCTTGGTGTTTGGGGACAGTGTCAATGACAAAGCACTACCTGGTGATTGGGGACGGTGTCAATGACAAAGCATCTCTTAGTGATTGTGGACGGTGTCAATGACAAAGAATCTCTTGATGGTTGGGGACGGCGTCAATGACAAAGCACCACCTGGTGATTGTGGACAGTGTCAATGACAAAGCATCTCTTGATGATTGTGGATGGCATCAATGACAAGACTCTTCCAGGTGATTGGGGACGGTGTCAATGACAAAGTGCTTCTTAGTGATTGGGGACGGTGTCAATGACAAATCACCTCTTGCTGATTGGGGACGGTGTCAATGACAAAGCTCCTCCCGGTGATTGGGGACGGTGTCAATGACAAAGTTGCTCCCGGTGATTGGGGACGGTGTCAATGAAAAGCTCCTCCGGTTATTGGGAACAATGTCAATGATAAAGCAACTCTTTCGATTGGGGACGGTGTCAATGACAAAGCACCGCTTGGTGATTGTGTATTGTGTCAGTGACAAGGCATCGCTTGATGATTGGAGATGCCGTCAATGACAAAGCATCTCTTGGTGATTGGGGACGGTGTCAATGACAAAGCTCCTCCCGGTGATTGGGGACCATGTAAATGACAAAGCACCTCTTGGTGATTGGGGACGGTGTCAGTGACAAAGAATCTCTTGGTGATTTGGGACGATGTCAATGACAAAGCTCCTCTTGGTGATTCGGTACGGTGTCAGGGACAAAGCATCTCTTGGTAATTGGGGTTGGTGTCAATGACAAAGCACCTATTGCTGATTGGGGACGGCGTCAATGACAAAGCTCCTCCCAGTGATTGTTGACGAGTCAATGACAAAGCACCTCTTGGTGATTGTGCACGGTGTCAATGACAAAGCACTACATGGTGATTGGGACGGTGTCAATGACAAAGCACCTCTTGGTGGTTGGGGGCGGTGTCAATGACAAAGCATCTCTTGGTGGTTGGGGACGGTGTCAATGACAAAGCTCGTCCTGGTGATTGGGGATGCTGTCAATGACAAAGCATCTCTTGGTGGTTGGGGACGGTGTCAATGACAAAGCTCGTCCTGGTGATTGGGGATGCTGTCAATGACAAAGCATCTCTTGGTGGTTGGAGACGGTGTCAATGACAAAGCACCACCTGGTGATTGGGGACGGTGTCAATGACAAAGCATCTCTTGATGATTGTGGATGGCATCAATGACAAGACACTTCCAGCTGATGGGGGACGGTGTCAGTGACAAAGCACCTCCCGGTGATTGGGGACGTTGTCAATGACAAAGCTCCTCCCAGTAATTGAGGATGGTGTCAATGACAAAGCAACTTCAGTTGATTGGGGACGGTGTCATTGACAAAGCTCGTCCTGGTGATTGGGGATGGCGTCAATGACAAGGCACCTCTTGGAGATTGGGGACGGTGTCAGTAACAAAGCTCCTCCCGGTGATTGGGGACGGTGTCAGTGACAAAGAAACTCCCGGTGATTGGGGACAATGTAAATGACAAAGCACCACTTGGTGATTGGGGACGATGTCAATGACAAAGCTCCTCTTGGTAATTGGGGTTGGTGTCAATGACAAAGCTCGTCCCGGGGATTGGGGATGGTGTCAATGACAAAGCAACTTCAGGTGATTGGGGACGGTGTCAATGACAAAGCAACTTCAGGTGATTTGGGACGGTGTCATTCACAAAGCTCGTCCTGGTGATTGGGGACGGCGTCAATGACAAAGCACCTCTTGTTGATTGGGGACAATGTCAATGACAAAGCACCCCTTGGTGATTGGAGATGTCGTCAATGACAAAGCATCTCTTGGTGATTTGGGACTGTGTCAATGACAAAGCACCTCTTGTTGATTGGGGACAATATCAATGACAAAGCACCTCTTGGTGATTGGAGATGCCGTCAATTACAAAGCATCTCTTGGTAATTGGGGACGGCGTCAATGACCCAGCACCTCTTGATGATTGGGGACGGTGTCAATGACAAAGCATCTCTTGGTGACTTGGTACGGTGTCAATGACAAAGCAACTTCAGGTGATTGAGGCCGGCGTCAATGACAAAGCACCTCTTGATGATTGGGGACGGTGTCAATAACAAAGCAACTTCAGTAGATTGGGGACGGTGTCAGTGACAAAGCACATCCCAGTGATTGGGGACGGCGTCAATGACAAAGCATCTCTTAGTGATTGGGGACTGCGTCAATGACAAAGCATCTCATGGTGTTTGGGGACGGTGTCAATGACAAAGCACTACCTGGTGATTGGGGACGGTGTCAATGACAAAGCATCTCTTAGTGATTGGGGACGGTGTCAATGACAAAGCACCACCTGGTGATTGGGACAGTGTCAATGACAAAGCATCTCTTAGTGATTGTGGATGGCATCAATGACAAGACACTTCCAGGTGCTTGGGGACGGTGTCAATGACAAAGTGCTTCTTAGTGATTGGGGACGGTGTCAATGACAAATCACCTCTTGCTGATTGGGGACGGTGTCAATGACAAAGCTCCTCATGGTGATTGGGGACGGTGTCAATGACAATGTTGCTCCCGATGATTGGGGACGGTGTCAATGAAAAGCTCCTCCGGTTATTGGGAACAATGTCAATGACAAAGCAACTCTTTCGATTGGGGACGGTGTCAATGACAAAGCACCGCTTGGTGATTGTGTATTGTGTCAGTGACAAGGCATCGCTTGATGATTGGAGATGCCGTCAATGACAAAGCATCTCTTGGTGATTGGGGACGGTGTCAATGACAAAGCTCCTCCCGGTGATTGGGGACCATGTAAATGACAAAGCACCTCTTGATGATTGGGGACGGTGTCAGTGACAAAGAATCTCTTGGTGATTTGAGACGATGTCAATGACAAAGCTCCTCTTGGTGATTCGGTACGGTGTCAGGGACAAAGCATCTCTTGGTAATTGGGGTTGGTGTCAATGACAAAGCACCTCTTGCTGATTGGGGACGCCATCAATGACAAAGCTTCTCCCAGTGATTGTTGACGAGTCAATGACAAAGCAGCTCTTGGTGATTGTGCACGGTGTCAATGACAAAGCACTACATGGTGATTGGGACGGTGTCAATGACAAAGCACCTCTTGGTGGTTGGGGGCGGTGTCAATGGCAAAGCATCTCTTGGTGGTTGGGGACGGTGTCAATGACAAAGCTCGTCCTGGTGATTGGGGACGCTGTCAATGACAAAGCATCTCTTGGTGGTTGGGGACGGCGTCAATGACAAAGCACCACCTGGTGATTGGGGACGGTGTCAATGACAAAGCATCTCTTGATGATTGTGGATGGCATCAATGACAAGACACTTCCAGGTGATGGGGGACAGTGTCAGTGACAAAGCACCTCCCGGTGATTGGGGACGTTGTCAATGACAAAGCTCCTCCCAGTGATTGAGGATGGTGTCAATGACAAAGCAACTTCAGTTGATTGGGGACGGTGTCATTGACAAAGCTCGTCCTGGTGATTGGGGATGGCGTCAATGACAAGGCACCTCTTGGAGATTGCGGACGGTGTCAATGTCAAAGCTCCTCCCAGTGATTGGGGACGGTGTCAATGACAAAGCAACTTCAGGTGATTGGGGATGGTGTCAATGATAAAGCTCCTCCCAGTGATTGAGGACGGTGTCAATGACAACGCACCTCTTGTTCATTGGGGACAATGTCAATGACAAGGCACCTCTTGGTCATTGGGGACGGTGTCAATGACAAAGCACCTCCCGGTGATTGGGGACGGCGTGAATGACAAAGCAACTCTTGGTGATTGGGACGGCGTCAATGACAAAGCTCCTCCCAGTGATTGGGGACGGTGTCAATGACAAAGCTCCTCCCAGAAATTGGGGATGGCGTCAATGACCAAGCACCTCTTGATGATTGGGAATGGTGTCAATGACAAAGCATCTCTTGGTGATTGGAGATGCCGTCAATGACAAAGCACCTCTTGGTGATTGGAGATGCCGTCAATGACAAAGCATCTCTTGGTGATTGGAGATGCCGTCAATGACAAAGCATCTCTTGGTGATTGGAGACGGTGTCAATGACCAAGCACCTCTTGATGATTGGGGACAGTGTCAATGACAAAGCATCTCTTGGTGGCTTGGTACGGTGTCAATGACAAAGCAACTTCAGGTGATTGAGGACGGCGTCAATGACAAAGCACCTCTTGGTGATTGGAGATGCCGTCAATGACAAAGCATCTCTTGGTGATTGGGGACGGTGTCAATGACCAAGCACCTCTTGATGATTGGGGACGGTGTCAATGACAAAGCATCTCTTGGTGATTGGAGATGCCGTCAATGACAAAGCACCTCTTGGTGATTGGAGATGCCGTCAATGACAAAGCATCTCTTGGTGATTGGAGATGCCGTCAATGACAAAGCATCTCTTGGTGATTGGGGACGGTGTCAATGACCAAGCACCTCTTGATGATTGGGGACAGTATCAATGACAAAGCATCTCTTGGTGGCTTGGTACGGTGTCAATGACAAAGCAACTTCAGGTGATTGAGGACGGCGTCAATGACAAAGCACCTCTTGGTGATTGGAGATGCCGTCAATGACAAAGCATCTCTTGGTGATTGGGGACGGTGTCAATGACCAAGCATCTCTTGATGATTGGGGACGGTGTCAATGACAAAGCATCTCTTGGTGGCTTGGTACGGTGTCAATGACAAAGCAACTTCAGGTGATTGAGGACTGCGTCAATGACAAAGCACCTTCCAGTGATTGGGGACGGTGTCAATAACAAAGCAACTTCAGTTGCTTGGGGACAGTGTCAGTGACAAAGCACCTCCCAATGATTGGGGACGGCGTCAATGACAAAGCATCTCTTGTTGGTTGGGGACGGTGTCAATGACAAAGCACCACCTGGTGATTGGGGACGGCGTCAATGACAAAGCATCTCTTGGCGGTTGGGAACGGTGTCAATGACAATGCACTACCTGGTGATTGGGGACAGTGTCAATGACAAAGCATCTCTTAGTGATTGGGGACGGTGTCAATGACAAAGCATCTCTTGGTGGTTGGGGACGGCGTCAATGACAAAGCATCACCTGGTGATTGGGGACAGTGTCAATGACAAAGCATCTCTTGATGATTGTTGATGGCATCAATGACTAGACACGTCCAGGTGATTGGGGACGGTGTCAATGACAAAGCCCCTCTTTGTGATTGGGGACGGTGTCAATGACAAAGCTCCTCCCGGTGATTGGGGACAGTGTCAATGACAGTGCTCCTCCCGGTGATTGGGGACAGTGTCAATGACAAAGTTGCTCCCGGTCATTGGGGACAGTGTCAATGACAAAGCAACTCTTTTGATTGGGGACGGTGTCAATGACAAAGCACCACTTGGTGATTGGGGACGGTGTCAATGACAAAGCACCACTTGGTGATTGGGGACGGTGTCAATGACAAAGCTCCTCCCGGTGATTGGGGACAATGTAAATGACAAAGCACCTCTTGGTGATTGGGGACGGTGTCAGTGACAAAGACTCTCTTGGTGATTTGGGACAATGTCAATGACAAAGCTCCTCTTGGTGATTCGGGACGGTGTCAATGACAAAGCACCTCTTGGTGATTTGGGACAGTATCAGGGACAAAGCATCTCTTGGTAATTGGGGTTGGTGTCAATGAGAAAGCTCGTCCCGGTGATTGGGGACGGCGTCAATGACAAAGCTCCTCCCAGTGATTGGGGCCGAGTCAATGACAAAGCATCTCTTGGTGATTGTACACGGTGTCAATGACAAAGCACCACCTGGTGATTGGGACGGTGTCAATGACACAGCTCCTCCCGGTGATTGGCGCAATGTCAATGACAAAGCAGCTCTTGGTGATTGGGGATGGTGTCAGTGATAAAGAATCTCTTGGTGATTTGGGACGATGTCAATGACAAAGCACATCTTGGTGATTTGGGACTGTGTCAGTGACAAAGCATCTCTTGGTAATTGGGGACGGCGTCAATGACAAAGCTCCTTCCGGTGATTGGGGACGGTGTCAATGACAAAGCACTTCTTGATGATTGGGGACGGCATCAATGACAAAGCACCTGCCGGTGATTGTGATGGTGTCAATGACAAAGCACCTCTTGGTGATTGGGGACGGCGTCAATGACAAAGCAACACTTGGTGATTTGGGATGTTGTCAATGACAAAGCTCCTCCCGGTGATTGGGGACGGTGTCATTGACAAAGCTCCTCCCGGTGATTGGTAACGGTGTCAATGACAAAGCATCTCATGGTGAATGGGGATGGTGTCAATGACAAACCATCGCTTGGTGATTGGGTATGGTGTCAATGACAAAGCTCCTCCCAGTGATTGGGGACGGCGTCAATGACAAAGCTCCTTCCGGTGATTGGGGACGGCGTCAATGACTAAGCACCTCTTGGTGATTGGGGATGGTGTCAGTGGCAAAGCATCTCTTCGTGAGTGGGGATGCCGTCAATGACAAAGCATCTCTTGGTGATTGGGGATGGTGTAAATGAGAAAGTTCCTCATGATGATTGTCAACGGTGCCAATGACAAAGCATCTCCTTGTGATTGGGTTTGGTGTCAATGACAAAGCTTGTCTGATGATTGGGGACGGCATCAATGACAAAGCATCGCTTGGTGATTGGGTATGATGTCAATGACAAAGCTCCTCCCAGTGATTGGGGATGGCATCAATGACAATGCACCTCTTGGTGATTGGGGACGGTGTCAGTGGCAAAGCATCTCTTCGTGATTGGGGACGGTGTCAGTGGCAAAGCATCTCTTCGTGATTGGGGACGGTGTCAATGACAAAGCTCCACCCGGTGATTGGGGACGGTGTCAATGACAAAGCTCCTCCTGGTGTATGGGGACGGTTGTCAATGACAAAGCACCTCTTGGTGATTGGAGACAGCATCAGTGACAAAGCATCTCATGGTGATTGGGGACGGTGTCAATGACAAAGCTCCACCCGGTGATTGGGGACGGTGTCAATGACAAAGCTCCTCCTGGTGATTGGGGACGGCGTCAATGACAAAGCATCTCTTGGTGATTGGAGACAGCATCAGTGACAAAGCATCTCATGGTGATTGGGGACGGTGTCAATGACAAAGCTCCACCCGGTGATTGGGGACGGTGTCAATGACAAAGCTCCTCCTGGTGATTGGGGACGGCGTCAATGACAAAGCATCTCATGGTGAATGAGGACGGTGTCAATGACAAAGCATCGCTTGGTGATTGGGTACGGTGTCAATGACAAAGCATCTCTTGGTGATTCGGGACATTGTCAATGACAAAGCATCTCTTGGTGATTGGGACCGTGGCAGTAGCACAAAACCCTGCAGACCATAGCTAGTCCCTGGTGCCTACATCAGAAACTGGGCGTTCCATACACCTTTATTGAAATGGGATTTCTAAGATCTGGATATTTTTCTTCCTATTGCATCTGGATGATTTTTCTTTTCCTTTTGTATCTATTTCTTTTATTTCTGCTTTTTTAAAATTCTGGTTTTGTATCCAAGGTAGTGCTGGAGAATGGCAACTTTGTCCATTTTTCACTGTACTCCTGTGTTCCTATTCAGGTAGCCCCTGCTATCCGAAAGTAGGGCGTTGCCAGGAAACCTTTCATTGGCCGAAAATGTAAAGCGAAGGTGTTTGATTTATTTGGGAAAAAGTATCGCCGTTTTTCATAAAAGTTAAAATCCTCTTAGGATTTGCAAAAACAGGGACTAATGTAGGTCGTTTGCAAAAGCAAAATTGTATAAAGTAAGCATTTGAAAAGTGGGAGATACTTGTACTTAAGTACATGTGGCAATAAAATCTAATTCTGAAATCTTAGAAATGTTATCAGGATCTTTGGGTCATTGTTAGAGATAGCAGCGATTTTTATTCTTGTTAGGCCTTCAGTATCCAAGTGAAAAAAAAACTTTTGACTGCCTATTATTCTTTGACAATTATCTATTGATTCAGGAAATATAAAGATCTGACAGAACCAAAGAAAAGAATGGTGAATATGTGACAATCCATAGTTAGAAGTTTGGTTTGCATTCTTTCATTTGTACCCTGATGCTTTTTAAAATATCAGCATGAGAATCTGTATTGCAGTGCAGTGAATTTTTAAAAAAAATAATTGGCTTCTCTTTGTTTTAATTGTATGTTGTTGCCCAGTTAGGAATTACAGGCTTGTAGTTGCAGGTTTCTGCCAAGAGGTGGCATAGTGCCAGAAAGGGGGCGATGAAATTACATGGGCTTTTTAAAAATTTTCACACTGATTGGAAAAATAAATGGTAGAACTGGCCAACATATCGACATGGATAAGCCTTTTTTTTACATAGAATTCCACTTCTTAGTGATTTTCTTCAAGGAGTGCTTTGGAGTTGTCCTTTCAGAATCTTTAAAAGTCCCTTTTCAAACAAAAATTAAAGCAGCAGCCTCTTGTTTTCGTTTTTTTTTCCCCTGATGTAAAGTACTCCCCTTGTTTCAGTATAGGTTTGTATCTATCAGTTTTGATTGTATTTGTTAACTCAAATCTGAACTTGAACAGATTGATGACAATTATTAGGGAAAAAGTGTTTTCACAGTTTTTTGATTTGGTTTGATTTCATTAGTTATTGTCACATATACCTAGGTACAGTGAAAAGTTTTGTTTTGTGTGCAGTACAGGCAGATCATATCATACAAAGTGTGTTAGGGTAATGGAATGGACCAAGGAATACAATGAGATCAACATTAAATTTAAAATTTGAGAAGTCCATTCAGAAGACTAATAACATAGAACAATACAGTGCAGTACAGGCCCTTTGGCCCTCGATGTTGCACCGATCCAGGCCAACTAACCTACACTAGCCCACAATCCTCCATATGCCTATCCAATGCCCGCTTAAATGCCCATAAAGAGGGAGAGTCCAGCACTGCTACTGGCAGGGCATTCCATGAACTCACGACTCGCTATGCCCCCTTTTTCCACTCCATACGTGGAAAAAGGTTCTCACGGTCAACCCTATCTAAACCCCTAATCATCTTGTACACCTCTATCAAGTCACCCCTAAACCTTCTTTTCTCCAATGAAAACAACCCCAAGTGCCTTAGCCTTTCCTCATACGATAATAACAACTGGGAAGAAGCCGTTCTTGAATCCGTTTGTATGTTTTATACAAACTTTTATATTTCTGTCTAATGGAAGAGGGTGGAAAAGAATATGACCAGGGTGGGACAGGTCGTTGATGATGTTGTTTGCTTTCCCAAGGCAGTGGCAAGTATAGATGGAGTCAGTGGATGGAACGTTGGTTTTTGTGTGATGGACTGTGCAGTGTTCACGACTCTCCGTAGTTTCTTGCGGTCTTGGGAACAGCAGTTGCTAAACCACGCTGTGATGCATCTGGATAGACTGCTTTCAATGGTACATCTATAAAATTTGCTAACCATTGTAGCATTACTGTCACTTTTGCAGCTTTTTTTAGGAGCAAATTACTTTCGATGCTGAAATCTGTACTGAAAACAACAAATGCTGGAGATCACAGCGGGTCAGGTAGCATCCATGACCACAATCCTCCAGTATGTACTTCCACTGTGATTCAATATATGTCAGTCCCTGATATACCAGATAGTGGGGTTCTTTTGAATCAGATGTCTGAAGTTGTTTCTTACAACACTAACCATTTGCAAGGTCACAGCATCACAGAGGTAATCTGGTTTTGTGTTTGCTGATGCTTGTGTACATTATGCACATCTAACTGACTGACTCCATTACAGAGAGAGAGAGACTGAAGGCAAAATGAGTACCGTTATACCAGAATGTCACATGTCAAGGTGTCATGTAACTAAATTAAAGGTACATTGCTTGTGGGGTTTGGAATCTGTGTTACAATAGAATGCACAAAAAGACATCACCCTAAACAAACCTTATGCAGACTGGTGAGGTCATAGTTAATGTGTTTCCATTGCATTTGTACAAAATTGGAATATTTTAGCCAGGTATTTACCAACACTTTATTATCCTGAATCTCAGATTGATATGGTGTTTATTACAAAAGCATCATCTACTACAGCTTTCCACAGAAATCTCCTGAACATACACAGCCTTAAGCCAGAGATAACATATTCATTTGTAAGTAGTTCATTACCTGAACGGTTTCAGTTTTTCCTAGCTCCTAGTTAGCTGAGTGTTCCTTTATTGACAGGTTTGAAACTGCTTTCTTTGCAGCCTTCCTCTTCCTTCCCTATCCTTGCCACCTCCCTCTCATGGGCCTTGCCCTTGGAGCCTCCTTCTCCTTTTTCTGTTCTTAGAACTTGCCTCTCCTTTCCCTGTCCTCCTCATTGCAGTGTCTCTCTCCTACTCCTTTTCAGCCCCTCTCTCTCTCTCTCTCTCCGCCCTACCCCACCCCACCCCTCCCTTACATCTCTTGCAGGTCCCCTGTCTTTGTTGCTCCCTTGCAGCCTCCCTCACTCCCCCCTTCCTTTTATGTCTCTCACCTACCCTATCATTGATTTGGACTCCCTGCCTCCCTCAGCTCCCTTTCCCCCGAAATCCATGGAACAAGCAGACACATGGCTGCCTTGACAAAAAGGCAGCTCTCTGCTTCCAGCTCCCCCTCCTGGCTTCTGCAAAACAGCAACTGGCTCATGGACCTTGGCTCCAGGCTCCCCTTATCTGTACAGTGGCTCACTGCATTTCCTGCCCCCAGAATCCATCACGTTCTCCCATGCTCCAGACATCAGCCACCTCACTTCCATCTCCCAGCCTCATGTTCAGCCTTCGTATTGACCTGTCTGGCGCAATGCCTATATATGTTAGTCCATGTAATGTATACTAGATAGTGGGGTTTTTTTGAATCAGATGTTTGAAGTTTTTTTTACAACACTAATCATTTGCAAGGTTACAACATCACAGAGATATCTGGTTGACTACTATATTGACTACTATAACACTTAGAGTCATACAGTCATAGAGATGTTCAGCACAGAAACAGACCCTTCAGTCCAACTTGCCCATGCCAACCAGATATCCTAAATTAATTTAGTCCCATTTGCCAGTACTTGGCCTATGTCCCTCTAAAGGTTTCCTATTCATATACCCATCCAGATGTCTTTTAAATGTGGTAATTGTCCCAGCCTCACCACTTGCACTGGCAGCTCACTCCATACACACACCACCCTTTGTGTGAAAACATTGCCTCTTAAGATCCTTTTAAATCTTTCCCCTCTCACCCTATGCTCTCTAGTTCTGGAATCCCCCACCCCAGGGGAAAGACCTTGTCTATTTACCCTATCCATGCCCCTCATGATTTTATAAACTTCTATAAGGTCACCCCTCAGCCTCCGATGCTCCAGGAAAACAGCCCCAGCCTATGCAACCTCTCCCTGTAGCTCAAACCCTCCAACCCTTGTAAATCTTTTCTGAACCCTTTCAAGTTCACAACATCCTTTCAATAGGAGGGAGACCAGAATTGCACACAATATTCCAAAAGTGGCCAAACCAATGTCCTGTCCAGCCGCAACATGACCTCCCAACTCCTATAAACAATGCTCCGACCAATAAAGGAAAGTTTATCAGAAGCTATCTTGACTATCCTATCTACCTACAATTCCACTTTCAAGGAACCATGAGCCTGCACTCCAAAGTCTCTTTGTTCAGCAACACTCCCAGGACCTTACCATTAAGTGTATATATCCTGCACAGGTTTGCCTTCTCCAAATACAGCTCCTCGCATTTATCTAAATTAAACTCCATCTGCTACCTCTCAGTCCATTGGCCTATCTGATCAAGATCCCGTTGCACTCTGAAGTACCCTTCTTCGCTGTCCACTACACTCCAATTTTGGTGTTATCTGTGGACCTAGCACCGATCCTTGTGGCACACCACTGGTCACAGGCCTCCAGTCTGAAACGTAACCCTCCACCACCACCCTCTGTCTTCTGCCTTCGAGCCAGTTCTGTATCCAGATGGCTAGATCTCCCTGTATTCCGTGTGATCGATCCTTGGCTAATCATTCTAGTATAAGGAACCTTGTCAAATGTCTTACTTAGGTCCATATGGATCACATCCACCGCTCTTACCTCATCATTCCTCTTCGTTCGATCTTCAAAAAACTCAATCAAGTTCTTGAGACATGCACAAAGCCAAGGACTATCCCTAATCAGTCCTTGCCTTTCCAAATGCATGCAAATCTTGTCCCTCAGGATTCCCTCCAACAGCTTGCCCATCAACAATGTCAGGCTCACTGGTCTATAGTTCCCTGACTTTTCCTTACCATCTTTCTTAAATAGTGGCACCTCATTAGCCAACCTGCAGTCTTCCAGCACCTCACCTGTGACTATTGTTGATCTGAATATCTCAGCAAGAGGTCCAGCAATCACTTCCCCAGCTTTCCACAGAGGTCTAGAGTACACCTGATCAGGTCCAGGGGATTTATCTACCTTTATGTGTTTTAAGATATCCTCCATCTACATCTCAATGGACATTTTCAAGATGTCACCATCTATTTTCCCACATTCTATATCTTCCATGTCCTTCTCCACAGTAAACACTAATGCAAAACACTTGTTTATTATCTCCCCCAGCTCCTGCGGTTCCACACACAGGCGACCTTGCTGATCTTTGAGGGGCTGTATTGTCTCCCTAATTGCCCTTTTGTCCTGAATGTATTTATAGAATCCCTTAGCCCTTTTTGCCAAAGATATCTCATGTTCCCTTTTTGCCCTCCTCATTTCCCTCTTAAGTATACTCCTACTGCCTTTATTCTCTTCTAAGGATTCACTTGATCTCTATTGTCCATACCTGACATATGCTTCTTTTTCTTGACCAAAACCTCAATTTCTCTAGTCATCAAGTGTTCCCTACACCTGCCAGCCTTGCCTTTCACCCTAACAGGAACATACTGTCTCTGGACTCTCGTTATCTCATTTTTGAAGATTCCCATTTTCCAGCTGTCCCTTTACCTGCGAATATCCACCCCCAATGAACTTTTGAAGGTTCTTACCTAAACCATTAAAATTGGCCTTCCTCCAATTTAGAACTTTAACTTTTAGATCTGGTCTATGCTTTAGCAGATTTGAGGGCAGCTGAATAATACCAGTGCCACCAGTTTTAATAAGATATTATTGTAAATGTAGGGAATATTGCCAAACTGCATGGGCTAGCAGATAGTATCATGAGGTTTGTAAGCAACCTGTAATTAGGGTACTTGAAGGATGTTTGAATTCTCTAAATGGGTGTTGCCACAACTGCCAAGGATGTGAAATTTGACTCAAAAGACAGTGTTAACGTGCATTTTGCAGACAACATAATTGAAACAATGCTGCGTTAATTATGTAGTGAATGTCAGCTACAATTTTGCAGAGGGTTATGTAAATTAACAAAAGCTGGACTTAACTGGCAAAAAAAAATCACGTTTTACCTTTCTTGCAAGATACAGATTGAATGTAAAAAAGTTAAGCCAGCAATTTTTACGCCATTATTTTTTTTAAGGTAACGCTGTTTGGGACGAGAGAACTGTCAGTTGGTGGAACTCTTACCAGAAGGTTGCATTAAAAAGATTAATGCTGATAGTCCAGTGCAGTTCTGAAGGAATGCTGCAGTGAAGGTGATGCGTTCATTCGGGTGAAACAGTAAGCTGAGGGCCTGCTCTGTCAGATAGATGGAAAAGATTGCGTGGCACTATTTTTAATCGAAGGAGCCAATATTCATCACTTCTTCAGCCTCAGAGAAACAGATTATTCACTTACTTTGCTGTTTGCGGGAGCTTGCTGTGTGCAAATTGGCTGTTGCATTTCCAAATCTATAACTGGTCAAACTTCCAAGGTACTCATTGGTTGTAGAGTGCTTTGGCACAACCTGGTTTTGAATGGCACTATATAATCCAAACCTTTTCTTTAAAAGTTGCAATGAATTTTATTTCTTGATGAGTTCAATAGATGTTGTTGAAGATTCCTGCCACACAGGATATTTGTAGTTGTATATTAGCTTGTACAGAGTGCATTACGATTGGGTACAGATGTCACACACATTGGTTCTTGAATCATTTGCTGATACAACTAAGCAAATTGCATTATTGCTACAATACAGGGATGGTAATTTTATTATAG
Source organism: Chiloscyllium plagiosum (assembly GCF_037043375.1). Lineage (NCBI taxonomy): Eukaryota > Metazoa > Chordata > Chondrichthyes > Orectolobiformes > Hemiscylliidae > Chiloscyllium > Chiloscyllium plagiosum. The sequence continues at coordinate 16,570,754 of NW_028270183.1, forward strand.
TATTATTATTTATTATAGTATTATTTTATTATAGTATTAATACCACTTTAGTGAGGTGCAAGCTAGTGAGTAAACACAGCCGTTTTTGCCAAAGCAAATGGTGTATTTAAGATGTTGCAACCAGTTATTTGAAATTTGTGTCAATGCAAATGATCATTTAATTCAACTTTTTGTGCTTACTTTCCATTTTGTTATTTATGTAGCTTAATTAAATTATTGAATCATACAAACTTAAGCAAACAAATCTGAATCAGACTTATCAGCAGACTGCTGTGTTGGTTTCAATCTTAATTGTTGGTCATGTTTCTAATTGAGTGACTGGGAGACTTGCTGATGTAACTTCTGTTTTTATTTCAGCTTTCAGATTCAGTTTTCATGGTCTTTACTATTTATGGATTTTGTTGCTTTGTAGATATTCTTTGGGAAAAGTGACATGAATAAACGGAAGAAGTCTTGCCCTGTAGCTACAAGTAAGCGTGAGCATTTTTTCTTGGACAAGTGTCTGAGACCATTTTATTTAGCAGTCTTGCTGACATATTTTCTCAAGCTGATAACCAAAAGAAAAGAAAATGTGCCCATGGTGTTTGTGAATCTGCATTCAGACGTTAACAGCAGTACTGAATTTTATTTTGCGAATCAGGTTGAAATAAACCTGTCCTGAAAGACTAGTGTTACATGGTCATAACCGCTGTCCTGCCACCTCTCCCTCACACATAATTTCTTGTCCTTTGCTTTATCAGTCAGTACAGACGGTGTTCCTTTGAACTTTCTCCTAATTCTAAATATGCTCTCTATATAGTCTTACTTGTTCGTAAATCCTCAGTGTCAAAATCAAAACTCAGTTTGACTTTTGGTATGAAAATTGTTCTTATTTCCCCCATTCTTCTTCCAACCTTATGGGATTTTGGAACCGATGTCATTAGGGTCATTTCGACCTGCCTTGCAACTCACTCTGCTTAGAGTCATAAAGATGTACAGTATGGAAACAAACGCTTTGGTCCAACCCGTCCATGCAGACCAGATATCCCAACCCAATCTAGTCCCACCTGCCAGCACCTGGCCCATATCCCTCCAAACCCTTCCTATTCATATACCCTTCCAAATGCCTCTTAAATGTTGCAATTGTACCAGCCTCCACCACATCCTGTGGCAGCTCATTCCATACACATACCACCCTCTGCATGAAAAGGTAGCCCCTTAGGTCTCCTTTATATCTTTCCCCTCTCACCCTAAACCTATGCTCTCTAGTTCTGGACTCCCCGACCCCAGAGAAAATACTTTGTCTATTTATCCTATCCATGCCCCTCATAATTTTGTAAACCTCTATAAGGTCACCCCTCAGCCTCCGACACTCCAGGGAAAACAGCACCAGCCTGTTCAGCCTCTCCCTGTAGCTCAGATCCTCCAACCCTGGCAACACCCTTGTAAATCTTTTCTGAATCCTTTCAAGTTTCACAACATCTTTCCGATAGGAAGGAGACCTACAGTGGCCTAACCAATGTCCTGTACAGCCGCAACATGACCTCCCAACTCCTGTACTCCGTTCTCTGACCGATAAAGGAAAGCATACCAAACGCCGCCTTCACTATCCTATCTACCTGCGATTCCACTTTCAAGGAGCTATGAACCTGCACTCCAAGGTCTCTTTGTTCAGCAACACTCCCTAGGACCTTACCATTAAGTGTATAAGTCCTGCTAAGATTTGCTTTCCCAAAATGCAGCACCTCACATTTATCTAAATTAAACTCCATCTGCCACTTCTCAGCCCATTGGCCCATCTGGTCCAGATCCTGTTGTAATCTGAGGTAACCCTCTTCGCTGTCCACTACACCTCCAATTTTGGTGTCATCTGCAAACTTACTAACTATACCTCTTATGCTCGCATCCAAATCATTTATGTAAATGACAAAACGTAGAGGACCCATCACCGATCCTTGTGGCACTCCACTGGTCACAGGCCTCCAGTCTGAAAAACAACCCTCCACCACCACCCTCTGTCTTCTACCTTTGAGCCAGTTCTGTATCCAACTGTCTAGTTCTCCCTGTATTCCATGAGATCGAACCTTGCTAATCAGTCTCCCATGGGTAATCTTTTCGAACACCTTACTGAAGTCCATATAGATCACATCTACTGCTCTGCCCTCATCAATCTTCTTTGTTACTTCTTCAAAAAACTCAATCAAGTTTATGAGACATGATTTCCCACGCACAAAGCCATGTTGACTAACCCGAATCAGTCCTTGCCTTTCCAAATACATGTACATCCTGTCCCTCAGGATTCCCTCCAACAACTTGCCCACCACCGAGGTCAGGCTCACCGGTCTATAGTTCCCTGGCTTGTCTTTACCGCCCTTCTTAAACAGTGGCACCACGTTTGCCAACCTCCAGTCTTCCGGCACCTCACCTGTGACTATCGATGATACAAATATCTCAGCAAGAGGCTCAGCAATCACTTCTCTAGCTTCCCACAGAGTTCTCGGGTACACCTGATCAGGTCCTGGGGATTTATCCACTTTTAACTGTTTCAAGACTTCCTCCTCTGTAATCTGGACATTTTGCAAGATGTCACCATCTATTTCCCTACTGTCTATATATTCCATATCTTTTTCCACAGTAAATACTGATGCAAAATATTCATTTAGCATCTCCCCCATTTTCTGTGGCTCCACCCAAAGGCAGCCTTGCTGATCTTTGAGGGGCCCTATTCTCTCACTAATTACCCTTTTGTCCTTAGTATATTTGTAAAACCCCTTTGGATTCTCCTTAATTCTATTTGCCAAAGCTATCTTATGTCCCCGTTTTGCCCTCCTGATTTCCCTCTGAAGTATACTCCTACTTTCTTTATACTCTTCTAAGGATTCACTCGATCTATCCTGTCTGTACCTGACATATGCATCCTTCTTTTTCTTAACCAAACCCTCAATTTCTTTAGTCATCCAGCATTCCCTCTACCTACCAGCCTTCCCTTTCACCCTGACAGGAATATACTTTTTCTGGATTCTTGTTATCTCAGTTCTGAAGGCTTCCCATTTTCCAACCATCCCTTTACCTGCGCACATCTGCCTCCAATCAGCTTTCAAAAGTTCTCGCCTAATACCATCAAAATTGGCCTTTCTCCACTTGATCATATCCTGCACCACGGGCCCTCACCCAATTTGCCCACTCACCAGCAACTGTTTCACCTTATTAAACAGTGTCCTTCAGAAAATCACTCAATAAGTTTTGCATTCATAATGCTTGTGAACTGCCTGTATTAAAAACTGGTGGGTTCTGTAACCTTTCAAGTATTAATTAATTTCACAGTTAAAAGTGCTTTCAACATAAACTTCCTTTTCTGTCCTTCTCTGGAGCTCTTTGAAGCTAACTGATGCAGTTCTTGATTTGCACCAAACATAGTTATCGTACATTCCTCTGTATGCAAATTGCAAAGTTCATAGTTTTCTATGAGCAAAGTAGCTTACTCTGTTTGACTGCATGTACAGTATGTGTATTTCTTTGTCACATTATTGTTCCTAACACATTCAGGAGGAAGGTCCCAGATCCTCCTTGGAGAACTATGATATATGTTAACCTAACACTTGTAAAAACACTGGGTTTCAGTATTCTGACAAATAGATGAATCCTTCATCTCCTCACGAACTCCTCACTCAAGAACTGTCTGCTTTACCATCCAGCTGAAGTCTAACAATGTCTGATGGCACAGTTGACTTGTCAAACGATCTTATGCCACTCAGATCAGGTTGGATGAATTAATCTTCTTATGCCAAGTAATGAAAGTCAGAGCAAGTGAATGCACCAATAACTATTCGTCTGCAAAATCACAATTGTGACTACTTCAAAATAAATATTTTGTTGGTATGGTAATTATTTATTTAAGAGGAACTTTGTTTTATCATTTCATAGAAGAGGATGGTGCATTACCTGTTGTAAAGAAGGTGAAAAAGAAATGTTTGCAGCCTGGTGAGGAGCAAGCCGTAGACACAGTAGAAACGGAATGCAAGACTGTGACAGAAGAGAAAGAGTCAGAAGATATTACAATAAAACCAGCCGAGGATGAAAGACTAGCAAACAGAAGTTATAATGTTGACCGTACAGAGCATAGGTAAAGGAAACTTTTGTGTGACCTCCATACTTTGATTTTGTGTGCAGTCAAAATAACGATTAATTAGGGCTAGCTATTCATGGAACATTGTGTGCTATTCTGTTTCTGAGTTCTTGTTCTGTATCTTATATTTTTTGGCTAAGTGCCAGTCGGGTCATGTTTTTGGAAGGATTTTTGCAATGGGGCAAAGCAGATTTCCTAACTGTACTTTACCAAGCTCACTTCATTAGCTACCTCCCACATTTCTATGGTGACCCTTTCATCTGATTATAATCCCCTCTTACCAAGTGCCGTTCCCAGAACAACTTGCTACTGACAAATTATTTTGGACTTTACTGGCATCACTGGAAGAGCACTGTCAGTCCAGAGCTGCCCTGCACAGTTCCTGACATTTTCCTGGACATGGTCAGTGAAAGGAAATTTGCCACATCACTTAGCCAGCAGAGATCTGGATGTCCTCTTGGACAAAGTGGTGATAGTCAGGATTCATCTTCCCCTCAAGAGTGGGAGAGAAGGCCCTGACACCAGACCATGACTGCCTGGTCCAAGGTTGTCACCTGGGTCAGTACACTCTCAGCCATCTGGAAGAATGGAGGAAGGAGGTCAGTGTCCTCCACTCAACCAGTCTTCTCTCGAGTACCTCATACTCACTCTGTTTCTACCACTGTACCAGCCTCCTTGACCCATATCCTACCACTCTTACAATCACCTGCAATACCTTTCCTCACTCATTGTCACCCATCCCAACCCTCGACACCACTAACCTTGTGTCCTGTCTGAGCTGCTTACTCACAACCTATTGGGGAACCTCCCCACCTGTACCAAAAGTAATAGCTCTGCCATCCACTTCACACCCCCTAATATCTGCCTGTATCTCATTCCAGCAGAAAAACAGCCCATAATAGTGTAATGATTCTAATAAGGTCAGCCAGCTGGACCTCATAAAATATGAGTTCCCCGATTGGGGATGTTAGCCTGGTCCAATCAGGGAGCCCTGGCTAACAGACAGAAGCAGGAGTGTCAAAGGTTCTGTTCACTCTGAGAGCTGGCTCTGAGGAACCCAGATCGGTGTCAAATATTGTGCATTTCTAATAAAGGGTGATCAGGTGACAGGATCTGGCCTCTGTGGACTTATTTCAAATAGGGCAGAAAGTATCAAGACTGGTGGTGTGCTGCCTGGCATTCAACTCCTCCCCATTTGTTTATTCATTCGTGGGACATGGGTGTCGCTGACATTTATTGCCCATCCTTAGTTGCTCTTGAGGAGGTGGTGGTGTGCTGCCTTCTTGAATTTTGGCAGTCCATGTGTTGTAGGTAGACCCTCAGTGCCATTAGGGAGGGAATTCCAGGATTTTGACCCAGCAACAGTGAAGGAACAGTGTTATATTTCCAAGTCTGGAAAGTGAGTGGCTTGGCGGGAATCTTGCAGGTGGTGGTGTTCCCATGTATCTACTGCCTTGTCCTCCTACGTGGAAGATGGTTGTGAGTTTGAAAAGTGCTGTTTAAAGATTTTTGGTGATTATTTGCAGTACCTCTTATAGATAGTGCACACTGATGCTACTGAGCTTAGGTGGTGGATGGAATGAATGTGGTACTAATCAAGATGGTTGATTATCCTAGATGGTGTCAAGTTTCTTCAGTGTTGTTGGACCTGCAGTCATCCAGGCAAGTGGCGAGTAATCCAGCACACTCCTGACTTGTGCCTTGTAGATGGTGGATAGGTTTTGGGGAGTCAGGAGCAGAGTTAATTCCTGCAGTATTCCTAGCCTCTGACCTGCTCAGGTAACCACTATTTACATGGCAAGTACAGTTGAGTTTCTGATCAAAGGTAACCCCCAGGATATTGATAGTGGGGGATTCAGTGATGGCAACACCATTGAATGTCTCCAACTGCCTGAGCGACTCTCTGACTGTATTCCAGCTCCTGAACTACTGTCAGAGTTTTGCCTACATTTTGGCCCTGGGTTGTTCCCAGTCCACCTCTCATGCTGCTACTATCCACTAAGTCCATGAGTGGTTTTCTGCACTCTCAGGATGCTGCCATCAAGACAAATCGACCTTTTGTGTATCACGCAAACAAGTACTGTGATATGGGTTTTAATGCTGATGTGATGCCAGTATTTAGGCCATGACTCCCAGCAACTGTTGTACCAAGCAACATGTCCTAATGAGTATTCATAGTAGGCAGCAAGCTGATCGTGCTCAAGCAGCCGGTCCTTGCAAACCTCAGAAGGGTAAATGCAACATTAGTTGTGATTCTGCTATTGGAAATCATTTATTAAATTATCTGAGTTGGGTAAGAAACCAGTTTTAGATCTTCAGTCAGGCTCGCAGTATGATGAATTTGCATGTGATTGTAGCTACACGTGTAAATGCATGGAACCCTGATTTATGTAGACAGAAGGAATTCATAATGTGTTTTATCTTAAAAAGGGTCATGGAGCCAGACAATCACTGCTGTATCCCCATGGTAATTCCCTGACCGATCGGAAGCTACCTGCTTCATCAAAATGTTAAGACTGGCAATTAACTGTTCTTGCTGCGTCAGTGATGGCCAGACCTATCTGTATCCTCTTCTTGTGCTGTATAAAATAATGTCACTTTTCCAAGTCTACTAATTCTGATGAGAGCAAGACAAAAAAATTAATCTTCTCTTTTCAGGAATGTTAATGTTCCATACAATCACTGATTATTTATTTAGTGTACCCATTTAGTTAGGTAGCTTACCCCTTTTAGATAAGTTCAGGTATACTTTGAGGAGAGGTACAGGTGTCCTTTGGAATTGTTAACAGTAGACCTGATTGTACATTAAAAAGTATATAAACTCATTGAAAGTATCAAGCTGTTGATGTTTAATATTTTAAGTCTGCAGTTTCAAAAAAATGTCATTGCTTGCTAAATCATTGTCAAATCATAGAAACATGAGGTCTATTACATTAGATTAGATTCCCTACAGTATGGAAACAGGCCATTTGGCTAACCAACCCTGCGAAGAGGAGCCCACCCAGACCCATTCCCCCACCCCATATTTACCCCTGACTAATGCACTTAACACTGTGGGCAATTTACCATGGCCAATTCACCTGACCAGCACATCTTTGGATTGTGGTAGGAAACCGGAGCAAGCCCACGCAGACACGGGGAGAATGTGCAAACTGACTTCATAACTATCATCATAATGGGGTGCCTATTAGCTTATAACTTGATTAATAACCCAAGTTTTTGATGAAGGGCCATGAATATAAATGTTTGTTTTTATAAAGGATTAAAAATACATGGAGTTCCGGATTTATGGAGGTCAGACTTATGAATCTCCACCACTTCCCGCTCCTCCGCCCTTGAACCCCGCCCCTCCAATCGCCACCAGGACAGAACCACACTGGTCCTCATCTACCACCCCACCAACCTCCAGATACATCATATCATCCTTGTTGTGGTTCTGTTCGATGAGCTGGAAGTTTTTGTTGCAAACGTTTCGTCCCCTGGCTAGGCGACATCATCAGTGCTTGGGAGACTCCTGCGAAGCGCTTCTTTGATGTTTCCTCCGGTGTTTATAGTGGTCTGTCCCTGCCGCTTCCGGTTGTCAGTTTCAGCTGTCCGCTGTAGTGGTTGATATATTGGGTCCAGGTCGATGTGTTTGTTGATGGAGTTTGTGGATGAATGCCATGCCTCTAGGAATTCCCTGGCTGTTCTCTGTCTGGCTTGCCCTATGATAGTAGTGTTGTCCCAGTCGAATTCATGTTGCTTGTTGTCTGCGTGTGTGGCTACTAAGGATAGCTGGTCGTGTCGTTTCGTGGGTAGTTGATGTTCATGTATGCGGATTGTTAGCTGTCTTCCTGTTTGTCCTATATAGTGTTTAGTGCAGTCCTTGCATGGTATTTTGTACACTACATTCGTCTTGCTCATGTTGGGTATCAGGTCCTTCGTTCTGGTGAGTTGTTGTCTGAGCGTGGCTGTTGGTTTGTGTGCCGTTATGAGTCCTAGGGGTCGCAGTAGTCTGGCAGTCAGTTCCGAGATGCTCCTGATGTATGGTAGTGTGGCTAGTCCTTTTGGTTGTGGTATGTCCTCGTTCCGTGGTCTTTCTCTTAGGCATCTGCTGATGAAGTTGCGCGGGTATCCGTTTTTGGCGAATACCTTGTATAGGTGTTCCTCTTCTTCTTTTTGCAGTCCTGGTGTACTGCAGTGTGTTGTGGCCCTTTTGAATAGTGTCCTGATGCAGCTTCGTTTGTGTGTGTTGGGGTGGTTACTTTCATAGTTTAGGACTTGGTCTGTGTGTGTGGCTTTCCTGTATACTCTTGTAGTGAATTCTCCGTCTGGTGTTCTCTGTACCATCACGTCTAGGAATGGGAGTTGGCTATTCTTTTCTTCTTCTCTCGTGAATCGGATTCCTGTGAGTGTGGCGTGAATGATCCGGTGTGTTTTTTCTATTTCCATGTTTTTAATGATTACAAACGTGTCATCGATATATCTGACCCAGAGTTTGGGTTGAATTTGTGGTAGGACTGTTTGTTCTAACCTTTGCATAACTGCCTCTGCTATGAGTCCCGAGATTGGTGATCCCATGGGTGTTCCGTTGATTTGTTCGTATATCTGGTTGTTGAATGTGAAGTGTGTTGTGAGGCACAAGTCCAGTAGGTTAAGTATGCCGTCTTTGTTGATAGGTTCAGCGTCCTGTTTTCTGTTCTGTATGTCCAGTAGGTTGGCTATTGTTTCCCTGGCTAGGGTTTTGTCAATCGAAGTGAACAGTGCCGTCACGTCGAATGATATCATGGTTTCTTCTTTGTTTATGTGTATATTTCTGATGATGTCCAAGAATTCCTGTGTTGATTGTATAGAGTGTTTGGATCCGCTGACCAGGTGTTTCAATTTCTGTTGTAGTTCTTTGGCCAGTTTGTATGATGGTGTCCCTGGTAGTGATACTATGGGTCTGAGTGGGATGTCTGGTTTGTGTACTTTAGGTAATCCATAGAATCTGGGGGTGTTGTTGCTTTGCGGTTTCATTCTTTGTAGGTCAGCCCTGGTTATCTGTCTGTTTTTTTGTAGATTCCTTAGTGTGTTATTTATCCTATTGGTGAGCTGTGGGGTGGGGTCAACTCCCTCTTTTGGTAGGTGTTGGTATCTTCAAGTAGTTGTTGTGCTTTTTGGATGTAATCAGATTTATCTAGGATGACCGTCATTCTGCCTTTATCTGCTGGTAGTATGATTATGTTCTTATCGTTTCTTAGTGATTTCAGTGCTTCCCTCTCCTTGGTGTTGAGGTTATGTGTTTGTCTCTTCCTTATTATCATAGGTACGACAGTTTGTCTCACTGTTTGTTGTGTCTCTTCTGTCAGTCCATTGTTCCTGAGTGTGCATTCTAGTGCTGCTAGGAAGTCTGCTGTCTTGGCGTCCCTGTGGTTGTAGTTGAGCCCCTTGGCCAGTATTGTTCTTTCCGTGTCTGTGAGCTGTCTGTGGGAGAGGTTTTTAACCCAGGTGTGTGTGTGTGTGTGTTTAACCCAGTGTACAAAATACCATGCAAGGACTGCACTAAACACTATATAGGACAAACAGGAAGACAGCTAACAATCCGCATACATGAACATCAACTAGGCACGAAACGACACGACCAGCTATCCTTAGTAGCCACACACGCAGACAACAAGCAACATGAATTCGACTGGGACAACACTACTATCATAGGGCAAGCCAAACAGAGAACAGCCAGGGAACTCCTAGAGGCATGGCATTCATCCACAAACTCCATCAACAAACACATCGACCTGGACCCAATATACCAACCACTACAGCGGACAGCTGAAACTGACAACCGGAAGCGGCAGGGACAGACCACTATAAACACCGGAGGAAACATCAAAGAAGCGCTTCGCAGGAGGCTCCCAAGCACTGATGATGTCGCCTAGCCAGGGGACGAAACGTTTGCAACAAAAACTTCCAGCTTGGCGAACAGAAACACAACAACGAGCACCCGAGCTACAAATCTTCGCACAAACTTTGAATATCATCCTTTGTCATTTCTGCCACCTCCAAACAGACCTCACCACCAAGGATATATTTCCCTCCCCTCCCCTATCAGCGTTCCGGAAAGACCACTCCCTCTGCGACTCCCTCGTCAGGTCCACACCCCCCCACTAACCCAACCTCCACTCCCGGCACCTTCCCCTGCAACCGCAAGAAATGCAAAACTTGCGCCTACACCTTCCCCCTCACTTCCCTCCAAGGCCCCAAGGGATCCTTCCATACCCGTCACAAATTCACCTGCACCTCCACACACATCATTTACTGCATCCGCTGCACCCGATGTGGCCTCCTGTACATTGGGGAGACAAGCCGTCTACTTGCAGAACGTTTCAGAGAACACCTCTGGGACACCCGCACCAACCAACCCAACCACCCCGTGGCTGAACACTTTAACTCCCCCTCCCACTCCGCCAAGGACATGCAGGTCCTTGGACTCCTCCATCACCAGACCATGGTCACATGACACCTGGAGGAAGAGCGCCTCATCTTCCGCTTAGGAACCCTCCAACCACAAGGGATGCATCCAGATTTCTCCAGCTTCCTCATTTCCCCTCCCCCCCACCTTATCTCAGTCCCAACCCTCGGACTCAGCACCGCCTTCTTGACCTGCAATCTCCTTCCCGACCTCTCCGTCCCCAACCCTTCTCCGGCCTGTCACCCTCACCTTAACCTCCTTCCACCTATCGCATTCCCAACGCCCCTCCCTCAAGTCCCTCCTCCCTACCTTTTGTCTTAGCCTGCTTGGCACACCCTCCTCATTCCTGAAGAAGGGCTTATGCCCGAAACGTCGATTCTCCTGCTCCTTGGATGCTGCCTGACCTGCTGCGCTTTTCCAGCAACACAGTTTTCAGACTTATGAACACTCATACTTACAAACCTGTCTCATTTGGGGATGTAATGTTGAAGACACGCGATATGAACATTTCCTGTACTCACAAATGGTTTCTTTATTTTCACCTGCATTGTGTTCTGACGAGCATACACATCGAGTTGTAAACAGACTACAGAACTGAACCTGGTCATAACCAGAGGACTGCCTGTAAAAAGGAATGTATAATTAATGAACGAGTTTACATGAATGAGAGTTTTTGTCTCGAGGCGAGTAAACAGACTAGGAAGATACCCGGCTCTACATGCCCACCTGCAAAGTCTGGAATTTCGTTGCCAGGATGTGTGTGGACTGTAGTTGGGTTAGTTGATGCCAGAAAGGGTTCAGGCCATAGGGGCTTCCAGGTGGACTGTATAAAAGATCCACAGCAATGCTCTGGGACTTGTCCTAGTTTGCATGAGAAAACGTAAGGCCCTGTCACCCTCACATTCGCTTACCTCCTGTACACGTCATGATGTCAAGCTATGCCTCCCCCCACCAACCCAATGGCCCCTGTTCCAGACTATTACATCCCACTCCTCCATGGTATCCATGACAGGCTATTCTCCTCCACCGATCTCCTCATGGACCCTCCACCCATGCCAGGCTAGGATACACCTATATAGGAGAAAGTGAGGACTGGAGATCAGAGTGGAGAGTGTGGCACTGGAAAAGCACAGCAGGTGAGGAGCAGGAGAATTAAGGTTTCGGGCATACCTTTCTGATGAAGGGCTTATGCCTGAAATGGCGATTCTTCTCCTCCTCAGATGCTGCCTGACCTGCTGTGCTTTTCCAATACTGCACTCTCTACCACTATATACAGCACATTGATCCACCTTATACTGTATAAACCAATTAATCCTGTGGTGACAAAAAAAAATTGTTTTTAGCAAAAAAAAGCAATTCATTTATTTATAATTTCCCACCTTTTTGAAAAAAAGACCTTCTGTCAGACCAATAAAAAATCAATCATTGAGGCCATTCAGAATATCAATAGCAGAAATTGTCAGTACTCAAAACCTCTTAATCTTCTTGAAGTAAGTATTGTGTAATTGACAGCAGAGATCAGAGAAGCAGAGCTATTAAGCAGTGTTTTCCCTACGGCTGAACTATTTCAAGCAATTTCTTCGTTGTCTGTGCTCCCAGCCATGTCTTGTTATGCATACTTAGCAGTGGAGCCGGACAGATTGTGAGCATTTGATGCGTGCACTTACCTGACCAAACACACACCCTCAAAAGACACTCCTGAAAATCAGAATGCCTTAAAGTGTGTTCAGGAATTCTGGAATCGGGACTTGCCTGCCATTTATAAAGTTCCTGATTCAGCAGAATCCAGGCCAGTGTCTTCAATGGACACTGAAGCAGCATTCCTCAGCTTCATATCTGTACGATAGCTCCAGCGACCTGCGCAGGGTGATTCCTATACCGTTGCTGGTCGCGGCATTGAAGTCTGGTTCTGGATGTCGCTGCCACACACAGACCTCAGAGGTCCATGCAGCCAAAATAAAATGATAGAAAACACTGCTCTGGAGATCTGCCTATGGATGGGTTAGCATGGAGGCCATAAGGGGAAAGGGTGGGAGCATGGCTTGAACCTGCTTAGGGGTATAAAGGCTCGTGGGATGTATGGAGGATTATATGTTGGAATGACGGCATGAGAGGCCATAGGTGATGGGTGAGGGCAGAGATGGTATTGCTGGGACATGGAAGAGTGCGTAGGGAGGAAGGAGTGTAAGTGGTATGTTGGGACATGGGATGAGTTAACCGGGATAGGAGATCGGGAGTGTCAGGAGGAGGAGGAGGAGGTGGGAGTCAGTATGAATGGGACATGGGGAATGTGTTGGGATGAGGGGTTGTGAGGTGGTATGGAAGGGTCTTAGGGATTATAGAGATGTACAGCACTAAAACAGACCTTTCAGTCCAACTCGTCCATGCTGACCAGATATCCCATCCCAATCTAGTCCCACCTGCCAGCACCCGGCCCATATCCCTCCAAACCCTTCTTAATCAAATACCCATCCAGATGCCTTTTAATGTTGCAATTGTACCAGCCTCCACCACTTCCTCTGGCAGCTCATTCTAAACACGTACCACCTTCTGCATGAAAAAGGTGCCCCTTAGGTTTCTTTTATATTTTTCCCCTCTCACCCTAAACCTGTGCCCTCTAGTACTGGACTCCCACACCCCAGGGAAAATATCTTGTCTATTTACCCTATCCATGCCCCTCATGAAATTATAAACTTCTATAAGGTCACCCCTCAGCCTCTGATGCTCCAGGGAAAACAGCCCCAGCCTACTCAGCCTCTCCCGATGGCTCAAATCCTCCAACCCTGGTAACATCCTTGTAAATCTTTTCTGAATCCTTTCAAGTTTCACAACATTTGATAGGATTGTATGGCAAGTGAGTTGATATGGATGGTGCATGGGGATTAATTGGGGACAATGGGGTGTAAGTTAGTATGGATGTGTAATGGAGACTTTGTAGGGAGGAAGGAGTGTGAGTTGGAATGGACAGGACATGGCACAATTATGTGACGAGATGTGTGTGTGAGGAATGTGACTTGCAAAGTTTTTCTCTTTTATTGTAATTTTAATAGTTGTAATGAAGTCCTGAATCACAAAGGTGAGCCTTTGCATAGTCTGACTTTGCACCCAACAATCACTCCTGGATAGGGTAAATAGACAAAGTCTTTTCCCTGGGGTGGGGATGTCCAGAACTAGAGGGCATAGGTTTAGGGTGAGAGGAGAAAGATATAAAAGAGACCTAAGGGGCAACACAGAGAGAGGGTGGTGTGTGTATGAAATGAGCTGCCAGAGAAAGTGGCGGAGGCTGGTGCAATTGCAACATTTAAAAGGGATATGGGCCAGGTGCTGGCAGGTGGGAGCAGAATGGGTTGGGACATCTGGTTGGCATGAATGGGTTGGACTGAAGGGTCCGTTTCCGTGCAGTACATCTCTCTGACTCTATGACTGTCCTGTTCCCTCTGACCTTTTTAAGGGGTCCACTCGGCCCAACCCCTGAAAATGTCACTAGTTTGTAAAAGCAGGTAAATGTGTGAAAATCCAGTTATTTTGCCTGTAGAGTCATAGAGTCATACAGCATGGAAACAGACTCTTTGGTCCAACCAGTCCATGCTGAACATAATCCCATATTAGACTAGTCCCATCTGCCTGCTACTGGCCCATAGCCCTCCAAACCTTTCTTATTCATATACTTATCCAAATGTGTTTTAAAGGTTGTAATTATACTCACATCCACCACTTCCTCAGGACGTTCATTCCACACATAAATCACCTTCGGTGTAAAGAATTTGCCCGTCATGTCTTTTTAAAATCTTTCTCCTCTCACCTTAAAGATGTGTCGTCCAGTCTTGGAATCCCCACCCTCGGAAAAAGACAACTACCGTTAATTCTCTCTATACCCCTCGTTATTTTACAAACTTCTGTAAGGTCGCCTGTCAACCTCCTACACTCCAATGGAAAGTAGTCGTAGCCTCTCTAGCCATTCTTTACTAATCAACCTTCCATACTCTGCAAAATCCTGGTAAATAGCTTCGGATCTCTCTCCAGCTTAAGGTCCTATTGAAGCAGCTTCCTATTATCCTGGACGCTCTACTTTGTAGCATAATGTAAGTGTGGAGAAGCACAAGGTTTATTAGGGTACAATCATTCCTTAACTCATTACTGACACCTCTTGCAATCTGTGCGATAGTTGATCCTGTTCCCATTGTTCTTCAATCTAAGATAGTAAAAGAGGAGTGATGCTGGTAAAAGACTAACTGTGACACACAAGAGTGTACTGTGACTCAGGCAGAACATTCACACTGAATCGTGAGGCATAAATAGTGAAATTGGCCAATGACGTAGCTTGGTGTGACCTTTCTTTGTATGTTTCTAAATCTGTTCATTCGAGTTGTATGTATATTATTGGAGCCACATTCACTGCTGTTCCCTCCTTGTTTTAGAACAAATATGATTCTACAAGAGGTAGAGGAAAAGGGATGCAGAGCAAATGGATCACAGGATGGAGACAATTTCTTGTTTCCACTTTCTCAGGTTTGTTGCATGGGTTTGAACATTGTGTTCTTCACAGAATTTCAATTTGTCTTTTTTGAGTCCAAACGTACATATATAAAAATATATACCCACCCATCTGAGAAAAGAGAATTAGTTTGTGAAACAAACATAGAGTTTGCTGGAACAGCTCAGCGGGTCTGGTAGCATCTATGGAGAGAAATCAGAGTTAATGTTTCGGGTCGAGTGATCCTTCTCCAGAAGCAACAGATGTGGAATGTAAACAAAATTAACAATTTCTGGTCACTGCAATACATCACAGTTAATGTAGCACTGATGAAGAAAAACTGTTAAGTGCTTTAGATATAGACACCATGGATATATGTTTCTAATGCTGTTATCTACCACTTTGTTAATCATACTTGAAGTTCCAAGTAACTTTAATCATGATGAATGATCACTTGTTTGGGGCTGCTGGTTGTTGACTTTATAGTGGGGATCCGGTATCTCTTGGGCATATGCTTTACATTTACTTTTGCTCAAAACTTTCCTCAGTCTTTTACAAAAGTATACAGCATATTATTCTTCCCCTGACTTTCCAAGCTGAGCTCTAGTGATTGTTCATGCTGTTATCAGTCATAAGATAAAGTAGCTGCAGTACGCCTACAGGCCCATCGAACCTACTCCACATTCAGTAACATCATGGCTGATCCGATTATGGCCTCAACTCCACATTCTTGCTGGGGCCCTGTAACCCTTAGATCAAAAATATGACCAAATCAGCATTAAAGATGCATTCATTATGCCAGTCTCTATTGTTCTCTGGGAAAGAGAATTCAAACAATGATGACTATGTATAATTCCTCATCTCTATATTAAATGGGAGATCCTTTAATTTTTAACTGCCCCTTAGTTATAGATTCCCCATGAAATGTCTTTTCAGCTTCTCTCCTGCTATATACCCCTCAGAACCCATATTTCATTGCAACTACTTATCACTCTTCGAAGCTCTGATGATCACAGGCCCCACCGACACCTCCTGTCTGATTTGCTGTCAGAGTCAAAATTCGACAGGTCAGAATCTGGGATGGCTGTTTCCTATGTTGAGGCTTTTGCAACTGACTGATGGATTAGGAATGCAAGGTCAGCATCAAAACGTCCCACAAATTGCCCATGCTACTACACTGGTTGGTTCACCCTTAGAAACATACAAAGAAAGGTTACTCCAAGCAATGTCATGGACCAATTTCATTATTTATGTCGCATGATTCAGTGTGAATGTTCTGCCTGAATCACGGTACACTCTTGTGTGTCACAGTTCTGCAGGGTTGAAAACTTCAACTTCCCTGGTGTAAATCTGCCACAGAGATATACAAAATTTCTCAACTTACAAACATACAAATTAGGAGAGAGGAAAGGTGACTCAGTTCCTCAGCCATTCAATAAGGTCTAATTACATGTGTGCCATAAGGATTGGTTCTGGGTCCACTGCTTTTCGGCATTTATATAAATTATTTGGATGTGAACTTAGGAGGCATAGTTAGTAAGTTTGCAGATGACACCAAAATTGGAGGTGTAGTGGACAGCGAAGAAGATTACCTCAGAGGAGAATGGGATCTTGATCAGATGGGCCAATGGGCTGAGGAGTGGCAGATGGAGTTTAATTTAGATAAATGTGAGGTGCTGCATTTTGGAAAGGCAAATCTTAGCAGGACTTATACACTTAATGGTAGGGTCCTAGGGAGTGTTGCTGAACAAGGAGACCTTGGACTGCAGGTTCCTAGCTCCTTCAAAGTTGAGTGTCAGGTAAATAGGTTAGTGAAGAAGGTGTCAGAGTGTTGGGAGGTCATATTGCGGCTGTACAGGACATTGGTTCGGCTACTTTTGGAATATTGTGTGCAGTTCTGGTCTCCTTCCTATTGGAAGGATGTTGTGAAACTTGAAAGAGTTCAGAAAATATTTACAAGGATGTTGCCAAAGTTGGAAGATTTGAGCTATAGGGAGAGGCTGAATAGGCTGGAACTGTTTTCCCTGGAGCATCAGAGGCTGAGGGGTGACCTTAGAGAATTTTATAATTTCATGAGGGGCATGGATAGGGTAAGTAGACAAGGTATTTTCCCTGGGGTGTGGGAGTCCAGAACTAGTGGGCACAGGTTTAGGGTGAGAGAGGAAAGATATAAAAGAGACCTTAGGGGCATCTTTTTCACACAGGGGGTGGTCCATGTATAGAATGAGCTGCCAGAGGCAGTGGTGGAGACTGGTACAATTGCAACATTTAAAAGGCTTTTGAATGGGTATATGAATAGGAAAGGTTTAGAGGGATATGGGCCAGATTCTGGCAAATGGGACTAGATTAATGTGGGATATCTGGTTGGCATGGACGAGTTGGACCAAAGCATTTGTTTCTGTGGTGTACATCTCTATAACTCTACTTCACATTCCTGCCAAACCACAAAAAAACTCCTCATCTTGCTTACCAAGAATCTATCTGCTGGGGCCTTTTAGGGAAGAGAGCTTCAAAGAGATGACAACCCTGTTAACAAAAAAATTCTCCTCGTTTCTGTGTAAAATGTGCAAAACCTTATTTTTAAACAGTTCTAAAATCTCCCCTAAGACAAACCATCCTGTTCACGTGCACCCTGTCAAGGCTCTTCTTCTACCAGCAGATACAAGCTTAGCCTGTCAAATCTTTCCTCATAGGCAACCCACCCATTCCAGGTATTAGTCTAGTGAACATTCTTTGATCTGCTTCCAATTAATTTACTTCCTTCCTTAAATAAGGTGATTAATCTCTCCGCTTTCATATTCAGTTCTCTTTGCAATAAACAACATTCTATTAGCTTTCCTAATTACTTGTTGTATTTGTGGAATAACCTTCTGTGATTTATGGGCAAGGAAACCCAGATACCTCTGGATCTTGGAACTCTGCAGTCTTCTCTTTTAGCTAATTTACTTCTTATTTATTCTTCCTGCCAAAATGAACAATATCACATTCTCCCACAATATACTCCATTTACAAGATATTTCCCCATTCGTCTAAGCTACCTTTGACACAAAGGTTTGAGGTGCCGTCAATGGTATTGGCGACTATTGCAAGCTGCAGTGTGACAGAGACAGGATACAGAGCTGGGCTCAGAAACGGCAAATGGAGTTCAACCTGGATAAATGCGAAGTGATGCATTTTGGAAGGTCAACTTCGATTGCTGAATGTAGGATTAAAGACAGGATTCTTGGCACTGTGGAGGAACAGAGAGATCTTGGTATTAAAGTACATAGATCCCTCAAAGTTGCCACCCAAGTGGATTGGGTTATTAAGAAAGCATATGGTGTTTTGGCTTTCATTAACAGGGGGATCGAGTTTAAGAGCCATGAGGTTTTGCTACAGCTCTACAAGTCTCTGGTGAGGTCACACTTGGAATATTGTGTCCAGTTCTGGTCGCCCTACTATAGGAGAGATAAAGAGGTTTTGGAGAAGGTGCAAAGAAGGTTTACCAGGATGCTGCCTGTACTGGAGGGCTTGCCTTATGAAGAAAGGTTGAATAAGCTTGGACTTTTCTCTCTGGAGAGAAGGAGGAAGAGAGGAGACCTGATCGAAGTGTACAAGGTAATGAGAGGAATGGATAGAGTCAATAGCCAAAGACTTTTCCCCAGGGTAGGATTGACTAGTCATAGTTTTAAGATATTAGGAGAAAAGTATAGAAGACATCAGAGGAAGGTTCTTTATGCAGAGAGTTGTGAATGCATGGAATGCGTTGCCAGCGGTGGTGGTGGAAGCGAAGTCATTTGGGACATTTAAGGGACTGCTGGACATGCCCATGGATAGCAGTGAATTGAGGGGCGCGTAGGTTAAATTATTTTACATTAGGATTAATGCTCGGCATGACATCGTGGACCAAAGGGCCTGTCCTGTGCTGTATTTTTCTACGTTCTATCTATATCACTTTGTAGCCTCCTTATGCCCCGTTCAACACTTACTTTCCAACTGCCATTGTGTCATGAGTAAATTTAGTAATTAAACCTTTGGTACCTTTATCCAATCGGTTTATATAATTACAAAATATTGTGGCCCCAGCAATGAATCCTCTTGTGCACTGCTTATTACATCTTGGCAACCAGAAAATGACTGCTTATGCTTTTTTGTTTCTGTTTCTGTTAGCTAGGCCATCATCTGTCCATGCCAAGATGTTATTCTTATCAACGACATAGGTAGGAGGAGTGCCGAGGATGTTAGACAGGCTTTCAGGGAGCTAGGTTGGAAGCTCAGAGTTAGAACGAACAGAGTTGTTGTCTCTGGTTTGTTACCCGTGCCACGTGATAGAGATTCGAGGAATAGGGAAAGAGAACACTTAAATGCGTGGCTACAGGGATGGTGCAGGAGGGAGGGATTCCGGTTTTTGGATAACTGGGGTTCTTTCTGGGGACGGTGGGACCTCTATAAACAGGATGGTCTACACCTGAACCTGAGGGGCACCAGTATCCTTGGGGGGAGGTTTGCTAGTGCTCTTGGGGGGGGGGGTTTAAACTAACTCTGCAGGGGCATGGGAACCCAGATTGTAGCTTCAGGGTGCAGGGCCTGGAGTGTAGGGAGGTTAGGAACATGGCATCAATTTCCAAGGAGGGTGTCTGTAAACAGGAAAGTGGCTTGAAGTGTGTATACTTCAATGCAAGAAGTATACGAAATAAGGTAGGTGAACTTGCAGCGTGGGTTGGTACCTGGGACTTCGATGTTGTGGCTATTACGGAGACATGGCTAGAACAGGGACAGGATTGGCTGTTGCAGGTTCCAGGATTTAAATGTTTTAGTAGGGTCAGAGGTGGGGGTAAAAGAGGGGGAGGTGTGGCATTGCTTGTCAAAGATAGTATTACAGTGGTGGAAAGGACGATGGATGAAGACTTGCCATCTGAGGTAGTTTGGGCTGAGGTTAGGAATTGGAAAGGTGAGGTCACCCTGTTAGGAGTCTTTTACAGGCCTCCTAATAGTCCTAGAATCATTGAAGAAAGGATAGGGAAGGTGATTCAGGAGATGAGTGACAGTAATAGGGTGGTTGTTATGGGGGACTTTAACTTTCCTGATATTGATTGGGAAAGCTATAGCTCAAGTTCGTTAGATGGGTCAGTGTTTGTTCAATGTGTGCAGGAGAGTTTCCTGACACAATATGTAGACAGGCCAACAAGAGGTGAGGCCATACTGGATTTGGTTCTGGGTAACGAACCAGGCCAGGTGTTAGAATTAGAGGTAGGTGAGCACTTTGGGGATAGTGACCATAATTCGGTGATTTTTACTCTCGTGATGGAGAGGGATAAGTGTGTACTACAGGGCAAGAGTTATAGCTGGGGTCAGGGAAATTATGATGCGGTGAGGCATGACTTAGGATGTGTGGCTTGGAAAAGTAGACTCCAAGGCAAGAGTGTAAATGATATGTGGAGCTTGTTCAAGGAGCAACTATTGAGTGTCCTTGATAATTATGTACCTGTCAGGCAGGGAGGAAAGGGTCGTGCGAGGGAGCCATGGTTTAATAAGGAATTGGAATCCCTTGTTAAATGGAAGAGGGCGGCCTATCTCAAGATGAGACGTGAAGGTTCAATTGGGGCGATTGAGAGTTATAAGGTAGCCAGGAAGGACCTGAAGAGAGAGCTAAGAGCAGCAAGGAGGGGACATGAAAGGTCCTTAGTCGGTAGGATTAGGGAAAACCCTAAGGCTTTCTATAGGTATGTTAGGAATAAAAGAATGACTAGGGTAGGAATAGGTCCAGTCAAGGATAGTAGTGGGAAGTTGCGTGTGGAGGCGGAAGAGATTGGGGAGACACTGAATGAATACTTTTCTTCAGTATTTACTCAGGAACAGGGCATTGTCGTCGATGCGAATACTGAGTCACAAATAAGTAGAATGGATGGCTTTGAGGTATGTAGAGAAGAGGTGTTGGAAATCCTGGAAAAGGTGAAAATAGATAAGTCCCCTGGGCCTGATGGCATTTATCCTAGGATTCTCTGGGAAGCAAGGGAGGAGATTGCAGAGCCATTGGCCTTGATTTTTATGTCCTCTTTGTCTACAGGAGTAGTGCCAGAAGACTGGAGGATAGCAAATGTGGTTCCCTTGTTCAAAAAGGGGAGTAGGGATAACCCTAGTAACTATAGGCCGGTGAGTCTCACTTCTGTTGTGGGCAAAGTCTTCGAGAGAATTGTAAGGGATAGGATTTATGCACATCTGGATAGGAATAATGTGATCAAGGATAGTCAGCATGGTTTTGTGAAGGGCAGGTCGTGCCTCACAAACCTTATTGAATTCTTTGAAAAGGTGACGAAGGAGGTTGATGAGGGGAAAGCGGTAGATGTGGTATATATGGATTTTAGTAAGGCGTTTGATAAGGTTCCCCATGGTAGGCTACTGCAGAAAATACGGAGATATGGCATTGAGGGTGAGTTGGAGGTTTGGATTAGGAATTGGCTGGATGGAAGAAGACAGAGGGTAGTAGTTGATGGCAAAGTTTCTTCATGGAGTGCCGTCACTAGCGGTGTTCCGCAAGGATCTGTTTTGGGACCATTGCTGTTTGTCATTTTTATAAATGACCTGGAAGAGGGGTTAGAAGGTTGGGTGAGCAAGTTTGCGGATGATACGAAAGTCGGAGGAGTTGTTGACAGTGAGGAAGGATGTGGCAGGTTACAGCAGGATATAGAGAAGCTGCAGAGCTGGGCAGAAAGATGGCAAATGGAATTCAATGTAGCTAAGTGTCAGGTGATTCACTTTGGGAAGAATAACAAAAAGATGGGGTACTGGGCTAATGGTCGGATACTTGGTAGTGTGGATGAGCAGAGGGATCTTGGTGTCCATGTACACAGATCTCTGAAAGTTGCCACCCAGGTAAATAGTGCGGTGAGGAAGGCATATGGCGTACTGGCCTTTATTGGTAGAGGAATTGAGTTCCGGAGTCCTGAGGTCATGATGCAGTTGTATAAGACTCTGGTGCGGCCGCATCTGGAATATTGTGTGCAGTTTTGGTCGCCATACTATAGGAAGGACGTGGAGGCACTGGAAAGGGTGCAGAGGAGGTTTACCAGGATGTTGCCTGGTATGGAAGGAAGATCGTATGAGGAAAGACTGAGACACTTGGGGCTGTTTTCATTAGAGAAAAGAAGGTTTAGGGGTGACTTGATTGAGGTGTACAAGATGATTAGGGGGTTAGATAGGGTTGACAGTGTGAACCTTTTCCCGCGTATGGAGTCGGGTATTACAAGGGGGCATAGCTTTAAATTAAGGGGGGGTAGATATAGGACTGAAGTTAGGGGTAGGTTCTTCACTCAGCGAGTCGTAAGTTCATGGAATGCCCTGCCAGTAGCAGTGGTGGACTCTCCCTCTTTATGGGCATTTAAGCGGGCATTGGATAGGTATATGGAGGATAGTGGGTTAGTATAGGTTAGGTGGGCTTGGATCGGCGCAACATCGAGGGCCAAAGGGCCTGTACTGCGCTGTATTCTTCTATGTTCTATGTGATGTTACTTTCTGTGGTAACCTTTGTGGCACCTTAACAAATGCCTTCTGAAATCATATGTACAATCATGCATCAATTTCCCTTTATCCATAGCACATGTTACTTTGTCAATATAAGTATGATTTCCCTTTCATAAACCGACTCCCACAGCTACCAAGACTACACCTCCTCCCACCCTGCCCCTGTAAAAACGCCATCCCATATTCCCAATTCCTTCGTCTCCGCCGCATCTGCTCCCAGGAGGACCAGTTCCAATACCGTACAACCCAGATGGCCTCCTTCTTCAAAGACCGCAATTTCCCCCCAGACGTGGTCGACGATGCCCTCCGCCGCATCTCCTCCACTTCCCGATCCTCCGCCCTTGAGCCCCGCCCCTCCAACCGCCACCAGGACAGAACCCCACTGGTCCTCACCTACCACCCCACCAACCTCCATATACAGCGTATCATCCGCCGTCATTTCCGCCACCTCCAAACGGACCCCACCACCAAGGATATATTTCCCTCCCATCCCCTATCAGCGTTCTGAAAAGACCACTCCCTCCGTGACTCCCTCGTCAGGTCCACACCCCCCACCAACCCAACCTCCACTCCCGGCACCTTCCCCTGCAACTGCAAGAAATGCAAAATTTGCACCCACACCTCCCCCTTACTTCCCTCCAAGGCCCCAAGAAATCCTTCCATATCCGCCACAAATTCACCTGCACCTCCACACACATCATTTATTGCATCCGCTGCACCCGATGTGGCCTCCTCTATATTGGGGAGACAGGCCGCCTACTTGCGGAACGTTTCAGAGAACACCTCTGGGACACCCGGACCAACCAACCGAGCCACCCCGTGGCTCAACACTTCAACTCCCCCTCCTACTCCACCAAGGACATGCAGGTCGTTGGACTCCTCCATCGCCAGACCATGGCAACACGACGGTTGGAGGAAGAGCGCCTCATCTTCCGCTTAGGAACCCTCCAACCACAAGGGATGAACTCAGATTTCTCCAGTTTCCTCATTTCCCCTCCCCCCACCTTGTCTCAGTCAAATCCCTCGAACTCAGCACCGCCTTCCTAACCTGCAATCTTCTTCCTGACCTCTCCGCCTATCAGCCTCACCTTGACCTCCTTCCACCTATCGCATTTCCAATGCCCCTCCTCCAAGTCCCTCCTCCCTACCTTTTATCTTAACTGGACACACTTTCCTCATTCCTGAAGAAGGGCTTATGCCCGAAACGTCGATTCTCCTGCTCCTTGGATGCTGCCTGACCTGCTGCGCTTTTCCAGCAACACATTTTCAGCTCTGATCGCCAGCATCTGCAGTCCTCATTTTTTCCCTTTCATAAAACCATGTTGACTCTGCCTGATTATCTTGAATTTCTCTAGTTGTCCTGCTATGAAACCCTTAATAATAGCTTCTGCTATTTCCCTGTGTCAAGCATTCTGATTGCCCTGAAGTTTCCTTTTTAAATAGTTACGTTTGCTACTTTTTCAATTTACAGGAACGTTCCCTGAATCATGGGATTTTGAGAAAATTAAAACTAACACTTCAACTGTCACTTGCCAATTATTTTAAGACCCTCGAATGAAGTCCATCAAGGCCTGGGCACTTGTCAGTCCACAACTTCAGTAATTCACTCAGCACCACTTCTCCGATGAATGTGATTTTCCTGAGTTTATCACTACCTTCCATTTCCTGATTTACAACTATTTCTGTGGTATTTGTCTCATCAGTAGTGAAGACTAATGCAAAATTATTGTTCCATCGCCTTATGTTCCATAATTAATTACAGACTCACTATAAATTTAAAATGGAAGTGTTGCATTCCCCAGCAATAATATTTCTCACCTTAAAGGTACGCTATTCATAAAAGGAGCAAAAGAAAGGTTACAACAAAGACCATCCATTTTCAGAACACTTTTATTTTCAATTTCTTATCCTGAGCACAAAGCTAGGAAAATACCCACCTTCAGAATAATTTACTTAAATGTCACATGTACAGAATGTGATTGAGTTGTTAGTATGTGATGTGGGTACTGATTTATTGTTCATGTTATGTCTGGCCGCTAGAACCAGGAGTTTAAGGGATGATGTTGCAATAATTGGATTCTGTAAATTCTGGAAGTAATTCAGAAGAAAAACTGTTCCATGTTTACTAGATATATTTCAGAGCAGTTTACGTATGATGAGTTAGTACATAGTGATGTGAATATCTTAGTCAAGAAATGCATTTATAGATTAAATAATTATGTTGCAGGCATCTGCAATAAGAAATGTATAATGCAAAAACAGTTTTAAAAAGTTTCTCAAATTTTAGTTTTACTTCACCTTGTTTTGCACTTGATAGAATTCGGTGGGAAAATATGTTCCTGTCTTTGCAAAGCCAAAAAGTCGACTTTCCTGCAGTAATTCTGTGAAACCTGATGTGGAGAATACAGCCAAAGAGGTAATGTGCTGCAGTCATGTCATGTTGCTACAATACAGTAATCACTGAATTATTATAATTTATTTCATAGAGCATGGAAATAGACCCTTCAGGCCAACCAGTCCATGCCGATTATAATCCAAATTAAACTAATCCCAACTGCCTGTGTTGGCCCTTATTCCTCCAAACATTTCTTGATCATGTACTTATCCAAATATCTTACAAACGTTGTAATTGTACTCTCATTCACCACTTCCTCTGGAAGTTCATTCCACATGTGAAGCACTCTTGGTGTAAAAACGCCACCTTTCATGTTTTTATTATTATTAAATGTCCAGTAGGATTTCACGACTTTAGCATTTTTTTGTCCTGTGTTTAAAATGCTTGCCGTTTATTTTCTCTGTCTATATAAAGCCCCTACCCCCAGATGCTCTGGAAGTGCTGAACAGTTGTAATCTTCCAAGTCTGAAGCGATAAACAATGCAGTTTTATTCACACCATAATGCTCATCCTTTGGTTGCTGCTAAAAAAAGAATTGATTTTGCTTTAAGGTATTATAAATAACTGCCATGTAGAGAAAGAGAGAGTGTGTATGTATCATCCATCTCAGTTGTTTCTGTTTGGATCAGGATGCAAAGTGCTTTTCTTCCATTCTCCAATTCCTAATGAGTCTCTGACTGTGGAAGGCATCATGGGCAGGGCTTAACTTTGTCTCCATATCTGTATGTGTGTCCCACTAGGCGTTACAGGACAG
Source organism: Chiloscyllium plagiosum (assembly GCF_037043375.1). NCBI lineage: Eukaryota > Metazoa > Chordata > Chondrichthyes > Orectolobiformes > Hemiscylliidae > Chiloscyllium > Chiloscyllium plagiosum. Next base: position 16,596,412 of record NW_028270183.1, read on the forward strand.
TAATTGGAAGATTTTCCCTCTAACCTGTGGAAAATTGAAACTTTCCATTGCCTTGATTGAGATGAAACTTGAGCTTGGTCTATGTGGTCTGCATAGGTTGGCAACATACTAGGCAGTGTGCTCAACTTTTTAAAAATTTCAAATATGTACTTTATTCATAAGAATATCTTTATATACATACACGGCGACTAAAGCAGTTTGATTTAACATCAAAGACATTTCTTACCTGAACATGACTACATTTACATGCATTTGAGGCAACAGGCGTGTCCAATAATGGAGCCCCATTTAACTTAAGCAGAAAGATGGTAGTCTTGCCTCACTCATCCTGGGAGAATTTTTTTTTAATTTCAAAAATACTTTATTCATAAAAAATATCTTTTTATACATTTATAGTCACTAAAGCAGTTTGGTTCTATACAGTAGCATAAGAAAAAACAAACAAAAACTGGAGTTTGACTCTACCCAACAAATGAGCTAAAGACATTTCTTTCTTCTACTAGAGTGTATTTAATATATTTGAAGAACCAGGTGAGGGGGAAGGAGGTGTACAATACCTGAACGGACCCCCATTTAACTTTGGCAGAAAGACCTTAGATGGCAATGTTATGACAAGGGGTTAAACCCCCCCCCCCCCACTTAATTTAAACCAGCAACACAGAAAAGATTTATCCCATGCAGTAATCTCTGAAAATTCAAAAAGCCAAGAACTATTTAAAGTAAAAATTAACAACTTTATTTCTTAAAGTATAACAGAGAATAGTTAACTAACAACTATTTACAACTCAACCTATTCCTCTAACCTATCTTTTACTTTTCCCTCTACAATACTGGTCCGATAAAAATCCCGATTAAGATTTACAAAACAAAACTTCTTATCTCAAAACTAGGCAGCTTTCGATTTTTCTCTGTATTCCTGTCTTCTTTTCTTCTTCTTGGAGATTCTGCTTCACAAGTTACTGATTGATAAAGGAGGAGAAAGTGAGGTCTGCAGATGCTGGAGATCAAAGTTGAAACTTTATTGCTGGAACAGCACAGCAGGTCAGGCAGCATCCAGGGAACAGGAGATTCGACGTTTCGGGCACAGGCCCTTCTTCAGGAATGAGCAGAGAGTGTTCAGCAGGAGAAGATAAAAGGTAGGGAGGAGGGACTTGGAGGAGGGGAGTTGGAAATGTGATAGGTGGAAAGAGGTCAAGGTGAGGGTGATAGGTCGGAGTAGGGTGGAGGCGGAGAGGTCAAGAAGAAGACTGCAGGTCAGGAAGGCGGTGCCGGGCTGGAAGGATCCGGCTGAGACAAGGTGGGGGGAGGGGGGATGAAGAAACTGGTGAAGTCCAAGTTCATCCCCTGCGGTTGGAGGGTTCCCAGTCGGAAGATAAGACGCTCCTCCTCCGACCGTCGGGTTGTTGTGGTTTGGCGGTGGATGAGTCCAATGACCTGCATATCCTCGGTGGAGTGGGAGGGGGAGTTGAAATGCTGTGCCACAGGTTGGTTGGGTTGGTTCGTCCGGGTGGCCCAGAGGTGCTCCCTGAATCGCTCCGCAAGTAGGCGGCCTGTCTCCCCAATATAGAGGAGGCCACACCGGCTGCAGCGGATGCAGTAGATGATGTGGGTGGAGGTGCAGGTGAATCTGTGGCGGATATGGAAGTTTCCCTTGGGGCCTTGGAGAGAAGTGAGGGGGGAGGTGTGGGCGCAAGTGTTGCACCTCCTGCGGTTGCAAGGGAAGGTGCCGGGAGTGGTGGTTGGGTCGGTGGGGGGTGTGGATCTGACAAGGGAGTCGCGGAGGGAGTGGTCTCTACGGAAAGCTGATAGGGGAGGGGAGGGAAATATATCCTTGGTGCTGGGGTCTGTTTGGAGGTGGCGGAAGTGACGGCGGATGATGCGCTGTACATGGAGATTGGTGGGGTGGTAGGTGAGGACCAGTGGGGTTCTATCCTGGTGGCGGTTGGAGGGGCGGGGCTCAAGGGCGGAGGAGCGGGAAGTGGAGGAGATGCGGTGGAGGGCACCGTCGACCACGTCGAGGGGGAAATTGCGGTCCTTGAAGAAGGAGGCCATCTGTGTTGTACGTAATTTGAACTGGTCCTCCTGGGAGCAGATGCGGCGGAGACGAAGGAATTGGGAGAATGGGATGGCGTTTTTACAGGGGGCAGGATGGGAGGAGGTGTAGTCCAGGTAGCTGTGTGAGTCGGTAGGTTTGTAGTAGATGTCCGTGTAGTAGATGTCCGTCTATCTCAGGCGACCGAATCAACACGGACATCTACTACAAACCTACCGACTCACACAGCTACCTGGACTACACCTCCTCCCATCCTGCCCCCTGTAAAAACGCCATCCCATTCTCCCAATTCCTTCGTCTCCGCCGCATCTGCTCCCAGGAGGACCAGTTCAAATTACGTACAACACAGATGGCCTCCTTCTTCAAGGACCGCAATTTCCCCCTCGACGTGGTCGACGGTGCCCTCCACCGCATCTCCTCCACTTCCCGCTCCTCCGCCCTTGAGCCCCGCCCCTCCAACCGCCACCAGGATAGAACCCCACTGGTCCTCACCTACCACCCCACCAATCTCCATGTACAGCGCATCATCCGCCGTCACTTCCGCCACCTCCAAACAGACCCCAGCACCAAGGATATATTTCCCTCCCCTCCCCTATCAGCTTTCCGTAGAGACCACTCCCTCCGCGACTCCCTTGTCAGATCCACACCCCCCACCGACCCAACCACCACTCCCGGCACCTTCCCTTGCAACCGCAGGAGGTGCAACACTTGCGCCCACACCTCCCCCCTCACTTCTCTCCAAGGCCCCAAGGGAAACTTCCATATCCGCCACAGATTCACCTGCACCTCCACCCACATCATCTACTGCATCCGCTGCAGCCGGTGTGGCCTCCTCTATATTGGGGAGACAGGCCGCCTACTTGCGGAGCGATTCAGGGAGCACCTCTGGGCCACCCGGACGAACCAACCCAACCAACCTGTGGCACAGCATTTCAACTCCCCCTCCCACTCCACCGAGGATATGCAGGTCATTGGACTCATCCACCGCCAAACCACAACAACCCGACGGTCGGAGGAGGAGCGTCTTATCTTCCGACTGGGAACCCTCCAACCGCAGGGGATGAACTTGGACTTCACCAGTTTCTTCATCCCCCCTCCCCCCACCTTGTCTCAGCCGGATCCTTCCAGCCCGGCACCGCCTTCCTGACCTGCAGTCTTCTTCTTGACCTCTCCGCCTCCACCCTACTCCGACCTATCACCCTCACCTTGACCTCTTTCCACCTATCACATTTCCAACTCCCCTCCTCCAAGTCCCTCCTCCCTACCTTTTATCTTCTCCTGCTGAACACTCTCTGCTCATTCCTGAAGAAGGGCCTGTGCCCGAAACGTCGAATCTCCTGTTCCCTGGATGCTGCCTGACCTGCTGTGCTGTTCCAGCAATAAAGTTTCAACACTGATTGATAAAGGTACCTTTAAAAGAGCTATTTTTCTGGCAGTCTTTATATGCTGGTGGCTTGGCAGTTCTTCTGTCAACTGTTCTATTTTCTCTGTTCTTATACCCCCAAAGCATCGGATTTTGCCATTGGCTTTTAAGATCATCAATATACTAAATTCAAACTTGATTGGAATTTTGTTTTTTTTTGGGGTATAATTTAAACTGACTGGTTTAATTTGAATCTGTTTTTGTCTCCAGGTAACCAGCAACCCTAGCTTACAACCCAGTGTTATATTGTTACCTTATTCAGAACACTCGGTGCTGTCATGTAGTTTGCTAGCTTTTAACTCTCTTAAAGGTACAGTACACCCACATCTTATAACAGCAGTCTTTCCCAAGTGCGGGTTGGTGGAAGCTGCCCCAAGCTTTAGTGCGTCCCCCAGCTTAAAAACCATGGCTTACAATAGAGTCTTCCAGTAACCACTGGCACACCAGTATGTGGTAGCAATGACCTGCCTGAAAGTTGCAGGTAAGAAAGGAACTTGCCAGTCTGTATTTTTCAAAGATAATAACCTTGAAAGTTGCATATTTTTATATAATGTACATTGCATTTCTTCTTCATATTTTAAACTAAACCTTACTGATCTCTCACTTGTACTGTAGAAATTCGATGATACACATCAAAAATCATTCTAATAGCTATGATATATAATAACGACATTTAATCAGACTTACACAAGTTCTGATTTAACTTCTTTTGCTTTTTCTTACTTAAGAGCTTAAACGACAGTAAAGTGGATGTCGACAATAGTCCCCAGAACATGGATCTTGGAAGTTCAGGATTTTACCTGCCTGCTGCCAAACACCAAATGCAGATATCGCAGCAACCACCAGAGCAGACCGCCTGTACCATAATATCAAGCCAATTAAACCCAAAAGGGCCAGGGAAAGAGCAGCAGGATACTGAGACAGATGATGATTGTGTGAAACAGAGGAGCAATGGTGATGTTTTGCTCTCAGACACTCAGATAGGGACACAGTTTGTAGATCATGAGACGAAGGAATTGGCCTGTCACTCAGACCAACAAAATCCTTACACTCATGAAGAAAAGAATAAAAAGAACAAACTGAACCACCATCCGGTTGAAATGGATGTGTTGTGCAGCACTCCGATCCCAATAGCTCACAGCACACCTTATGAATCGCTGCCAACTCAGTCAGACTCTAAACCACAGAACTCAGGTACATGTTTGTCTGATGAACTTCTGCACCATTGCCTTTACCAGAAAAAAACTGATGTTGTGCCAGTCAGCCACAACGAATTGACCCTTTGCCAGGATGTGAAAAGGGAGTGCACTATAGCAATCGATAAGGAGGTCTCTGAGAATGAGGAAGGATGTGTTCTTGTATCTGAGACGTTAAAGAACTCTGGTTATGAAGAAAGGACTCGTAATCTTCCGGTGGTCTGTGAAATGCTAAATGGAAGTGAAGCTAACAGACAAGAGTTGGCTGTCCAAATGAACTTGATTGCAAGTACACCAGCACAGAATGATCTGAAAGGTGCCACTTGTTTACCGTCCACTGACGCCTTGTCTTCCAATTCACTCCACCAGTCATTTGACACTAATGTTGTAATTCAGTTGGAGAATACCTTTAATTCACAAACTGATGTGATAGATAGATATAAAAATGTAAATGAGGAATTGCAAGAGCCGCTAGGCTCTGTGACCAGATTAAGCATTGCAATGGGAAATGCTGTCCAGCAAAACATAGATGATGACTGGTCTGACATAAATGGGCCTTGTAGTTCTGGCACCAAAGTGACCATCAGCACAATCCTCCACAAAGACTCAGATGACCATCAAGTTAAACCTCAGCTGCAGCCCAGTCAAAGATTTATGCAAGATAAAACAGCGGACATTAAGATTCTACCTGTGCACCAAGACAAAACGGAGACTGAAAGTCAGAAAATTACCCAGAATGTTTGTAAAAGTTTTCATAGTCATGATATTAATATGGAGCAGTGCAATTCTGTGAATTGTAATAATCCTGGTGAGGAGACAAAGCAGCTGGACCAAGAGAAATTAAATAATAGTTACAGCAACAGCCTGATAACAGCTGATTCAACTGCCCAGAGTGCTGCTGGGCTGGAAGAACGGTGTGTTGGATCCAGGCAGTCAGGGTTTTCAGAAACTGTGTTACTTGACACTGTATTCAAAGACTCACAAACTAATCTGCTTTCAGCGAACAAGCCAGTTGTTGTTTCCGAGAGCATTGGGGTTTTTAAAATGATTAATGTGAACAGCTGTGCTACAGAACCCCAACCTGGCCTGCAAGGTAATGTCACTGTATCACAGGAGCTGGAAGTCACAGAAAAAACACTACCTATTACAAACCTCAGTCCTTCTTATGAAACTATCCAGTCAATCAAGACCAAAAGTATTCTTGCCACTGAAGGCAGTGAACGTCAAATGCTTTTTGATTGTAATTGTGAAGGAAAAGCTACGAAAGACAGCAAAGATTTAGGCAGTAAATTGGTCATTGCTGATGAACTAAAATCCATAATTTTTTTATCAATGGATAACTTGGACCTCCAAATTGAAAACAATTTACATACTAACTCTGACAGAAAAATCTCAGAAGATTTAGGTAGAAGAGAGATTGAACACAAGGCTGGCACAGAAAGAATGAAAGAAGACGCTTCTGTAAGTTTACCAGGCACGAGCATCGAAGACTGTATTGAAAGGCATCAGCAGGATAAAATAAAGAAAGAGATTGAAGGAAGTAAATGTGAAAGGAGTATATCTCCAGGCATAGTATGTGGAGGTTTAAATGTCAGTAGTAATTGGGAGTCAGTTATAGAACAATCGGCTCAGCTTTTAAAAAGTCATATTGCAGCGAAAGAAAGTTCAAATGAAACTGATAGTCTTGATGATTCAAATTTCTCTGTGGAAAAGTTGGATATGGAATTGAGTTGCGATGTTGTGTCCAGAGATGTGAACATATTAGCCAAAGCTGGTCCAAATCTAGCAGCCATTCCAAAAGCCTTTTCACCACATCAGTCCCCTGAAGATTTCACAAAGGAGCACGGATATCTTTCAATGATATTTCCTCCTTCACATAATGAAATGGCAGATTCTTTTTCTGGAGGTAATGATGTTGACACCGGGACTGACCGTTATGACAAACTTCAAAAATGTCAAGGGAAAAATGGCAATAATGAAAGCAAAGATGGCAGATTGTCTCTGGTGGATGTGGGCTTCTCCGGTATGGAGCAGGAAAGTGATAAGAGTCTGCCAACACCCCTCGGTGCAGAGCTAGCAGCCAAAAGTGAACAAAACACATTCCCTTGTGCAAAAAGCGAGGTAAGAATGTCTTTATTAATAAGGGTTAAAAGCACTAAAACAGTGCAGACACTCAACTGAAGAAACAGCCTAAAAGTTACTAACGTCTACTTTTAACAATGATATTTCGATCTCAGCTGCAAAATTTTGTAGCAGAATGTAATCTGATTATATTTTTAGGATCTGTTTTCTGTGCCAAGAGTCACTGGTGTTGCTGTTGCCTCTGAATCAAAAGGTTGTAGATGCAAAGTCCACTTCAACATATAATCTAGGCTGATTATTGTGTAAGTAGGGAAATATAGTAATGTACTATAAAAAGTACCGCTCAGTTGTGTGTTTAGACCGAGGTATCTTATTGGTGATTCGGTGGAAATCAAAGATTTCAAGCGATGTGCGTTATCCTGAACAAAATTCTGTCCCAATCAACATCATATATGTAAAATAAATTTTTTGTGTGTTTCATTACTGTTTGTAGGGCCTTTTTGTGACAAATGATTGTTGTGTTTACTTTTAAACTATCCTAGTATAATTTGTTGCTCATGCCTTGTTCTCATTTGCTTTACTGAATGAAGCTTTTAGTCATTGGAACATCCTGAATAAAAGAGACTGTTTTACCTGTCTTCCATTAATTTATCTGCCCCAGACATTGTTACAAAATAGTTATTGTCAGCATGTACTGCCAAGTATTAACAGTGATCAATAAACATAATAACCCTATCATGTTTTTTTGAAATTTCTCTTAACTTTTGGATCTCTTGTTTTAGGTACTAACCAAACACAGTCCTGACAAGGTACAACCAGGTAATTAAACATAAAATGTATTCAATAACGCAGACAAGGCAGAAAGACTATTATATACCTTTTTTAAATGAAGTAGTATTGTTTTATTTATTTGTCTTTTTTAGTTACTTTACTTTCTTTTTATCTTTCCTCTTTGGAATATTCCATCATTCTTGAAAGAACACACAAGGTTGGAGGCTTCTCAAAAGTTTGTGAGGTTAGCCCAGAGTGACCAACTGCCTTCATTTTACATTCTCTTTTCAATGGTTAGGTCCTGAGCTGCTCCACAGGAGTGAGCCACAGATCAGGAACAGGATTGCAGGAAGAAATCGTGTAGTAGTTGGTACAACATACTACAACTTCTTTAGCAAATAGCTTTTAAGCTAATTTGTTTCTTTTCTACTTAATAAATCAATCCCTTTGCACTGCTTGCACTTTGGGAATCAGCCAATCGGTTTCAAGGCTTCTGTCAGTGATCAATTGGAATTTGTTGTTGGAGATGTTTAAGAGTTTTTTCCTGACTTTCCATCTTTTTTTCCTCTAACCTGGAAGCATTTCAATACTAGTTGGATTTTTACTCTGACAGTGTTGTCAAGATTGAGGATTTGCTGTAAAGAATTTTAGGCACAAATTCCACTCACTGTTGTGCAACCTGTTGAAGTGTTAACTTAAAAAAACACTTTCGGAGCGACGGTCCCTCGTCAGGTGCAGTGACAGAGGGCATACACTGCACCTGACAAAGGAACATCGGTCTGAAGGCTTGTGATTTCAAATAAACCTGTTGGACTAAACCTGGTGTCGTGTACTTTTTGACTTTGTCCAGCCCAGTCCAACATCAGCACCTCCACATCATGGTCAACAATTAAAGAAGAGGGAACACTTCCTTCCATGGGTTATTCTTGGAGCTTGTTTCCATAGAGTGGAGCATCATCCCTGTGTTGGTCTATAAATTTTGGATGTTATTTAACAAATATGCATGTAACTGGCATCTGCCAACAAAACTAAGAAAGATATTCAAAGAGATTACACCGTAGAGGTTTAGGCAGATGTATTGTGACACGATTAACACAAGGAGGATTTTAGCATAAGTTCATCCGAGACTTCAACTCAATCATGGGCTCTTTTTCCTGTCTGCTGTGAAGATCGTGAAGCTTTGTGAATCAAATATATGTCTTACCATAGTGATACTTATTGTTTTTTTGACAGAATATATGCAGTCATAATTTGATCAAAAATACAATTTTAAAATATAAATTTATCAAGAATTATTTAGTCATATAGAATATGTGTATTGCTAAAAAGGTATTGCATTTGTCAAACTTTTTCATCTTGCTTTGATCAGGATGATTCCTAGAATACCAGCCTAAATGGAAAACCAACATTTATACCACATGAAATGACTATGCCAATTAGTTGGCAAATGGACTCTAATCAGTCGAGGTGTTATCAAAGAGAATGCACCAGTTAAAGATGATTGTCAACTAACAGTCAGGCTTTTACTTATTTGAACTCTCCTCCTTTAAAGTGTAAGTGTTGGTTTTCCCCTTGATTTGGAATTGGTGCGAATTGACCTGATCAATGCAAGATTGAAAAGCAATGCTCAAGAATTATTTATTATTATTTTTCTGGTATTTCAATGAATTTGTAATCTCAGCTATCCTGTTCGAGGGAAATGTGACCATAATTTATGTGCTTCCTTACAAAGGTGGGGGGGGGGGGGGGGGGGGGTGGTGCGACAAAGTAACTTAATAAGACTTCACTCTGGGCCTTTCGCAATATATAACGGTATAGACAGAAGCCTGAGTAGGAAGGTAGCTGTAGTATTTTATATAACTATCATATTGAAGCAAGGAAAACAGATTTTAATATTGAAAACCTATTTTAAAATCCAAGGGTCATAATCAGGGCATCAACAAAGCTGAAACGGAGAAAGATCAAAATTAATCAAGGAATTGATTGGGCGATATAGATCTTAATTACCTGCAGATTTTATAAAGAAGAGAATGCTGAGAGCGGACTACCTCAACTAAGTAACTATGTTTGGGAATTTTGACATCCAGTAAGCACGCAGTCTCTGCTGTATTCATTTGCCTGCCATACAATTTACTGACCAGTGATTGTGATTTGGTTTCTAAAATGACTTTGAAGGTTTTGATGAATAATATTTAGCCAACACTTGAGAAAAGAAGGACTCCTGTAATAGTGCTGACCTGGAAGGTGCTGGAAAAGGGCGATCCTCACACCATAGTGACAGGAAACCCCTACTTGGTATTGCTTCTTCTGCCCTACACAGGTCGGCATGGACAGGTTGGACCGAAGGGTCTGTTTCCATGCTGTACATCTCTATGATTCTGAGAGTGCTGTAAGTTTGAGATTAAAATATGAAGCCTGACACGGGGAAGTGCTATGGATATTGTATATTTGGACTTTCAGAAAGCATTTGTTATGGCATGCTGGTTAGCAAATTAGAAGTATTTGGGATTGATGTGACCTCAGCAGCATGGATTAGAACTTGGCTGAAAGATAAGAAACAGAGGGTAAGTATAGATGGGCATCTCTCAGATTGGAGACAAGTTGAAAGTGAGAGATCGATGTTGTGACCTGTGCTTTTTTCTGAGTTGTATAAATGATTTAGAGATGGATATTGACATCAAAATCTCTAAATTTGCAGATGATACTAAGCTAGGGAGAGTAATGAATTGTGAGGTATTTGATTAAAGAGATTGGGCTTATTATCCTTGAGCAGAGAAAATTAAGAGATGACCTTACTGAGGAGTAAAAAAGTTATGAACAATTTTGATCGGGTAAAGATGGATATTCTTTTTCCACTACTTGGAATGTCAATAACTAGAGGTCAAAAATTCAAGATTATCAACAAGAGCACTAGGAATGAAATGCGGAAAAATTTCTTCACTCAAAGTTTTGGGAATTAGGAATGCGCTGCCTGGGAGAGTGGTGGAGATAGATTCCATAAGAGATTTCAAAAAGAGCTGGATTAATGTTTGCAAGCGATAAATTTAGAGGGCTATGGAGGTAGAGCAAAACAAACAGGATTAGCTGGGTATCTCTTTCAGGAGTTGGTACAGACATGATGGGAAGAATGGCCTCCTTCTGTATTATAAATTCTGTAGGTCTGATAGAAAGTAGGAAGGAGGTAAAAATTAATAAGGGATAGTCAACATGGCTTTGCAAGGAAAATCATGTCTCTCAAACTTGACTGAGTTTTTTTGAGAAAGTCATCAGAAACATTGTTGATGGCAGAGCAACAGATGTTGCTTATTTGGACTTTAATAAAGCCTTTGACAAGGTTCCACGTGGCAGACTAATTAGGAAAGTTAAGTCGCATGGGATGCAGGGTGAGCTTGCCAATTGGATACATAATTGGCTTGACAGCATGAGACAGAGAGTAATAGTAGAAGGTTGCTTTTCGGACTGGAGGCCTGTGATCAGCGGTGTTCCACAGACATTGGTTCGGGGGTCCTTTTTTGTTTGTCATTTATATAAATGGTTTGGATAGGAATGTAGAAGGCATGGTTAGTAAGTTTGCGAATGACACCAAAATTGGTGGCATAATAGACAGTGATGAAGGTAATCTAAGATTACAAAGGGACTTTGATCAAATAGGTCAATGGGCCGAAAAATGGCAGATGGCGTTCAGTCTGGATAAATGCGAGGTATTGCACTTCGGTATTACAACCAAGAGTAGGGCTTATGCAATTAATGGTAGGGCCACGGGTAATGTTGTAGAACAGAGGGACCTCGGGGCGCAGGTACATAATTTGTTAAAGTTTGCACCATATATAGTGATTAAAAAGACGTTTGGCACACTTGCCTTCATTGCTCAGTCCTTTGAGTATAGGAGTTGGGATGTTATGTTGAGGTTGTACAGGACATTGGTGAGACTTCTTCTGGAATACAGTATCCAGTTCTGGTTGCCCAGTTATAGAAAGAATATTATCAAGCTGGAGGGGGTTGAGAAAAGATTTACTAGGATGTTGCCAGGTATGGAAGGTATGAGTTATAAAGAAAGGCTTGATAGACTGGAACATTTTTCTGTGGAGTATAGGAGGTTGAGAGATGACCTGATAGAACGTTATAAAATAATGAAAGGTATAAATAGAGTTGATGGGTAGTTGTGTTTTCCCTAAGATGGGGAATTTCAAAATTAGGGGGACACATTTTTAAGGTGAGAGGAGAAAGATGTAAAAAAGACATAAGCTTTTTCTTTACACGGGGAGGTTCACGTTTGGAATAAATTTCCTCAGGAAATGGTAGGTGCAGGTACAATTACAATGTTTACAAGACATTTGGATAGATACATGAATAGGAAAGGTTTGGAGGGACATGGGCAAGGAGCAAGCAAGTGGAACTGGTTTAGTTTAGTATTATGTTTGGCATGGACTGGTTGAATTGAATGGTCTGTTTCCGTGCTGCATGACTGAATGAAAGGAAAGACAATCATCAGACTTGAGATTTTCTGGACTCATAAGGATCCTTCCAAAAATAAATGTTAAGAAGGTCACTGAATTGGCAGAACTTTGTACCACTCACCTATATTAAAACATCCTCAGAATTATATAGTTGTTTCTGACTGCATTCTGTGATAGTTGCTAATGAAACAAAATTAGCAAAGACTTCGAGTCATTGTGATCTATAAAATTGTAAATTGGTGGAGCACTATTGTAATCAATGATTTAAACCAAAGAACTGGTTGTCCCTTTCTTGCAGATGTTCAAGATTACAAATTACCACTCATTAAACTAACATTAGAAAGCAGGGCACTGATGGATCTTTCACAATTTGCTGGTCCTCAAGAAGATAATGCTAATTTGTCTGAGCTGGAAGATCTGCACTTAAGGTACCAGTTAAATACTAACCATCTTTTTTAATAGTTAAATGTAATATTGGACATTAGATCCTGATGAAAAGCGCTCATCTTTAATTTGGAAAGAAAGGATCTATTGTCCAATGAGTTTGAGGTGTTTTCAAAACAATTTCTAGTTGACGTTAATTCTTACTCAATCCGTGCCTTAATCTACATTAGTTGGTAGAAACAGAAATACAGAAAATAAGGCCATTCAACCCATCGAGCCTACACTTCTATTCAGTATGATCGTGGCTGATCTTCTATCTCAACTTCATACTCCCGTGCTCTCCCTATGTCCCTTGATGTCTTTAATGTTTAGAAATATATTTATTTATTTCTTATAAATACTCAGTAACTTGGTCTTCACCGCCTTTTGTGATGGAGAATTCTACAAGATCCCCATCCTCTGAGTGAAGACATTTCTCCTTGTCTCAGTTAAATGACTGGCCCAGTATCCTGAGATCATGCCGGCTTGTTCAAGATCCATCTCTCCCTCCAAAACAACCATGCACATCATTCCTACATGCAGTCTGTCCACCCCTGTACAGTTCAATGAGATCTGTTCTCATTCTTCTAAAGACCAGAGAATACAAGGCTAGACAATCAATTCCCTCTTCATTTGATACATTTACATGCATTTGAAAAGACAGGGTTTGATCAGGAGCACTTAGCACGGCTTTGTGCTTGGGAAGTCATGCCTCACAAATTTGTTAGAGTTCTTTGATGAAGTGAGCAGGAAGGTTGATGAGGGCAGGACGTAGTCTGTAACAGATTTCAGTAAGGTCTTTGATAAGATTTCAAATGGTTGGTTGTTCTGGTAGGTTAGATCGCATGGAATCCAAGGGAAGCTGGCAAACTGGATACACAATTGGCTAGATGGTAGGAACCAGAGGGTAATAGTGGAAGGATGCTTGTCGGACTAGTGGCCTGCAACTCATCGAATGTCTTATGTCGGTGCTGGGCCCATTGCTGTTTGTTATCTATATCAATGATTTGGATGAGAATGTACAAGGCATGATTACTAAGTTTGCAGATGACACTAAAATATTGTGGACAGTGAGAAAGGTTATCAGAGATTGCAGAAGCAGCATGATCAGCTGGGAAAGTGGACTGAGAAATGGCAAATGGAGTTTAATATACATAAGGGTGAAGTCTTGCACTTTGGAAAGTCAAATCAAGATAGGAGTTTCTTGGTGAAGGATCTTATGGAATGTAGTAGAACTGAGAGACCTTGGAGTTCAGGTGCATGGTTCTCTGAAAATGGAGTCACAGGTAGACAGGGCTGTGAAGAAGGCTTTTGGCACACTGACCTTCATCAGTCAGGGCATTGAGTATAGAAGTTGGGAAGCTATGTTACAATTGTACAGGAAGGTGGTGAGGCCGCACTTGGAGTATTGTGTTCAGTTTTGGTCACCTTCCTGTAGGAAGGATATTATTAAACTGGAAAAAGTGCAGAAAAAATTTACAAGGATGTTGCCAGGATTCGAGGGAGGGTCTGAGTTATAGGGAGAGGTTGGACAAGCAAGGACTTTTCTCTTTAGAACATAGTAGACCGAGGGGGAATCATATAGAAGTGTACAAGATCATGGCAGACATGGATGGGGGAGAGTGCACTCGGTCATTTTCCCAGGGAAATCCGAATCGGGGACTAGAGGGCATCAGTTTTAAGGTTAGAGGGGAATGAAGAAAAGGGAAACTGAGGGGCAACTTTATTTTTTTACCCAGCATGTGGAATGAGCTGCCAGCAGAAGTTATTCAGGCGGGTACGTTAACAACATTTAAAAGGCATTTAAACAAATACATAGATAGGAAAGGTTTAGAAGGCCAGGTGCAGGGAAGCGGTGTTAGCGTCTGTGGACATTTTGGTCAGCATGGATCATTTAGGGCAAGTCTCTATGCTGGAGGACTCTATGACTCTGTGACTAATTCTGCTATCACAGGAATCAATCTGGTACTAAACTGACAAGCTTATCAATGGATACAACTGGACAGCTGGTGGATGTGGAAACAGGAGAAATGTCATCGTGGAAAGGCACAGCTTTTTGATTTTAGTTTGAGCCTGCATTTACTGTGACCTGCCTTAACTGTGAGTGCTTAGTGATGATATTGGGGTTAGAGGTAGAAAGCTGCCAAATTACAGATACAAGACACTTATTGAAGAGAACTCGTTATTTCCCATTCTTGTATAAACCTCAAACGATCTCAAACTCTGGATTTTTAGAGAATTTAAAGTTATGCTCTGTTTTAATAATACTTAACATCTAAACAAGTGAGGGGGGTAAGGGGTTAGTCTATGGGTCTTAAAAACCCAGAATTATATCTTTGGCTTCAATCTTAGATGATTCTTGAACTGATCCTGGTTAAAATCTGGATCCACAGATGACGTTCAGACAGGAAATAGACAGTCTGTATTGAACATGTAGCCTTGAGAATTCTTCTTAGGTATGGTTTTGTGCTAGCTGTTTGACTGCTTCCATAATGATATAACCTAAGTGTATTTGACCTTGATATGTTTACAGTGAATCTGATTGGCAAGCCTTTACGCCTTCTGTGGAAGAAGAAGATGCTACACATGTTGTCTGTGGACTCATTAATGAGCTTTCGAAGATCAAGTAAGTCATCTTCAGAAACCCCGAATCATTTGTGCGCTGTTATGATTTCCTGCATTTTTGGCATTTTATAAACACTAAAGGAAAAGCAACAATATAAGTGCTAACATTAGATTAGTTATTTTGATCTGAATCATTGATTACTGTGTGGATCTGTTGAGTTGTGACATTTAATGCAGTGATTGCTGCTGACTACCTCACATGTGATTGACAAGTTATGTTCAGACACATCATTTGCACTAAAATGTGAGTCATTAGAGACCTGTTTGTCGTCATCATAATCATTTCACAGAAGGTCAATGCTACAGGGAATATTTGGGTATTCAGTCCCAAAGCAGCTAAGTAGTGATGAGTGTGAACCAAGAGATTCCATTAAAGAGAGACATCTGTAAACTCAATATCCTAGAGCGGACTCAAATAAGATATGGCCAATTGATGTACCAGGTTCATAGGCTCAGAAAATGCCAGGAAAACCATCACCAATGCTCTGTAACAGTAGATCATACCATCTACAAGATGCACTTATGCACTTTGTACAGTTTGTTCAGCCTGTACTGCACACAGAACAAACTTTTCACTGTACCTAGGTAAATGTGACAATAATCAATCAAATCAAATGAAATCACTGCAATAAATCATCAAGGCTTCTTAAACAGCACCTACCAAACTTTAAACCACTACCATCAAGAAGGTTAAGGGCAGCAGATACATGGGAACACCACCACCTGCAAGTTCTCCTCCAAGCCACTCACCATCTTGCCTCAGAACTATCTTGCATTCTTTCAGTGTCACTGGGTCAAAATCCTGGGATTGTCTCCCTAAGGGCATATTGGGTCTACCGACAGCATACGGACTGCAGCGGTTCAGGAAGACAGCTCATGCCCACCTTCTCAAGGGGCAAGTTAGGAGGAGCAATAAATGCTGCAAAGCTCACACCCATGAATGATAAGAAAAAAATTCAGCTAAACAGCTTTTAGCCAGTACTGTGAGGAAGAATTACAAGGTTTAACTGCAGGAACTAGGCCTTGCACCATTCATACACCAAAGTTAGCAAGGAACAGCAAGCGAAATAGTGAGGTGAGCGGAGAAGGGGGAATGGTGAATGGGGCAGGAACTGAGAGACTGCAACAATAGATACACAACTTCAGTACAGGCTGACAATGATAACATCGATGTGGAAGTGCCGGTGTTGGACTGGGATGGACAAAGTTAAAAATCACACAAGACCAAGTTATAGTCCAACAGGTTTATTTGGAAGTACTAGCTCTCAGAAAGCTGCTCCTTCATCAGCAGCCTTGGCTTCCTGTTTCAGTCATGAGCAGGAGGTATAGAATTTGTGGCCATATTTTCTGTCCAAGCAGAATAAGCTCTGCTGTTTCGTGTACAGCCAATTAATTTATTGTTCTCAGGCCTGTCCCCTTTTCACATCAACGTGGAAAAATAGCTGAAGTTTAGGATTCAGATAGCAAGTTTGAGCAAAGAACAAACATTTTAGCATACAGTAAATTATGTAAAAGTGCAGAGACTTCTTAAAAAGCAAACATTCCATGAACAATAAGAGCAATGAGATGGCCAGCTGACAGCTTTTGTGAAGTGTTTGATCGCTGAGAGGACTACACCCTTTATGAGCAGTTCTGGATCCTTAGTTCACAAATCCCTGCTGACAGTGCAGTACTCCTTCCTTACTGCACTGAAGTATCAATTTTATCTACACTGACCCTATAATGGGATTTGAGCTGCAGTTGTCTGACTGAGATGAGAACTCTGCAAATTAAGTCAAACTGGCATAATGAAACACTGATTATGTTAATCTATAGCATACATGTTCATGCATAATGTCATAATTGTCTCCGTTTGATGATCTTCTTAGTCGTGTCATTATGATCACTCATCGAGAACTGGAGAGCATGAGACGACACAAAAACAGGAGAGTGAGACCGGTCAGCAGACACCCACATGTCTCCAAAGGAATAACAAATGTAACATATTCGATGAAGAGGAAAGATCCATGAGACGAATTACAGCTTGCAACCTGATAAAAAGGTTCATGATTTACATAGAATTACAAAATATTTACGACTCAGAAATAGGCTATTCAGCCTAACAGGCCCATGTCCATTTTTATGCTGTACACAAACCTCTCTTTCTTACCATAACTCCATCAGCGTATCCTTTTTATTCTTTTCTCCCTCGTGTACTTATCTATCTTCTCCTCAAATGCAGCTGCCTCACCTACTTGCCCTAGCAAGGTTTACCACCCTCTGAGTGACACTTTCTCCTGAATTTCTAATCGGATTTGTTAATGATTGTTTTCCCTTTTTGGTCGTGCCTGCAAGTGGGAACATCTCTTTGCATAATCTATTGGCCAGTTTCATTTTCTTAAATACAGTAAATCCTCACTTAAAGTTGTTGTGCTTTTGAAACGTGCGCCTTTAAACAAAAGCAGTGTTAAGTGAATCAGGTGTTCCCATTAAAATCAGTGTAAAAGCAGTAGTTAAGTTCCATGGGAGTTTTCTCATCAGAAAGATAGAATATCAAACCTTTATGCCCTGTGAGTTGAAATACTTTGTTAAATTCCATGTATTGGTAACTAAAATGTCTGCTAACCTAAGAGACATCTAAAACGTAAAATAAAAATGGTAGCTTTCTACTCAGTTCCATTTACCTCTGACCCTGCTCTCGAGGCTTCTGCTTGCAGTACATCAGAGTCCCTGGCTCTTCTTATTTCTGCCTACCGTCTGAGCTCTCACCCTCTGTCCCTTACCCTGACCCTCCTGATGCTGCAGAGTCTCTTGTGAGCCCTGCCACTCCCTGACCTTTGCAATTGTTGTAGATCCTCTGGTCATGGACTCTGCTGCTCCTTTCCTGTCACCAACCTTTCCCCTTTCCAACTCTCCTGCTCCCTGCCTGTCCTTACCACTTTGCCCTCCTGAACCCTTGCTTGCCATATACAGTGAGAGCCAGGAAGAGCAGCAACAACAGGAATCCAGAAGGTCAGGGAGTGACAGAGGCTGCGAGCCAGTGAGAGGGAGGACAAGAAGCAGCAGAGTCTGCTCCAAAATGATGGGTTCATAAGGCCCACTGTTAGATCTGGCTCAAGAATACTTAAATGAAATTTGCCTTGCAAAATGAGAATAAGGATCTCGTAAACTGATTGACATGAAGGCAAACAACTTTAACAGGGAAACTTTTACCAGGTCACACCTTGTGCCTCCTATTTCCTAGTCAAAGTAGCTGTTCATCCTTCCCTGATAGGTGTGATCTTTCAGTTCTGGTAGTAACCTTTTTTGCACCTTCACCAGTGCCCCTATATCTTTTTGTTCAATATCAAGATCAGAATTTCTCTGTCTTTCAACTCTTGCCTTCTAGAAATGAATCCTGATGTTTTTGTTCTATGACTCTATTAAATTAGATTCCCTAAAGATAGCCTTATCAACGTGTATCACTACTTATAATTATTCATGTATCTCCACCCTCAAATCTCTCCCTTCTCTAATCCGTAGAAATGTTATTTCGAAGGTATGTGGGCTTTTTTGTTCCACAGGATTACATGACCTTGCACTTGACTAAATGCAGTTCATATGAAAATTAAATGCCAGTTGTGAGTAGTTTATTAACAATAGCTTCCAGTACTTTGTTGCAATCCTCCTCTGTATTTGCAATAACCCACCTCTGTGGCACCCTCCCACCACCAAGGTTGGCATCATCTGCAAATTTTGAAATGCACTTTCAGTTGCAAGTGCTCAAGTAAGTGATAAATAAAAATGCTTCCTTTTCAGTCCTATGGAATGTCACTTCCCATCTATTACCAGTCTAAGCAACTACCTTTATCTTTTTATGCTCTGTTTCTGTTTTGAAGAATACCTTTAAACTACCATAAGAGCAAAGCTTGTTGTCTTTGGTTCAGCTATTAGATAGGAAGGGGGTAGAGAAATACAGGAAGAGCAGCAGAAGCTAAAAGGTCACCTTCAGCAAGCTGATTTACATCAGCACATAGCCAAGGATACTGTGAGATGGTTATCTGCAAGATAAGCAAGTGTGGAACGATATCCTCTAGTCAGTATTTTTCTTTAAGTCAGTAAATCCAATGCCTGGAGAAAATTATCCCCTCAGGATTAAAAGAACAATCAGGGTTTGTTAGTTAAATGATGTATGCTGGACTATGCTCCTGCATGAATGACTGTTCTGTCAGTAAGTGTGCCACCAGTTCACATATTAACAAATATCGTTGTTGTTGCACTATGTTCAAGTGTTTGTAAACTATACATGAAATAAAGTTTCCTCAATCATACTTGAACAAGGTTATTGTTCTTGCAGCACATGGTTATTGAGTCAGAAGCATTTACTGTTTATAAAAATTCATCTATTTACTGTTTCTGATTAATTTAGGCACAGACAGACCAGAGGAATTCTTGCTCCCAGTAAACATTCTGGGAAAAGAACACAAAATGAAATTTAGTAGTAATTCCATATCTGCAGAGTTAACGCATCCATGACTCTTCACTAAAGTTCCGTGGTTTTCACTGCTCGTAAAATGTCATGATGATTCTCAGATTTATTTTCTTGGATCCCCCTTTAACCTTCCTGCTTATTAATAGGATACCCCAATTAAAAAATAAACTAGATGAACTTTAATTGGTATTATACAGAGATGTTTCATTACATGTCTTCCATCCCCTCACTCTCATCATCGGTGGCTTAACATGTTTGTCTGCAGCTGTACTCTCTTTACAGTTGGAAGGAGTAAAATTATTCTGTTACAATAATCAGAACCTCAAGACAGTTTATTTCCTTTCTCCAATAGCTTTGTAAGAAGTGAAAAAAAATATTTGAAAGACATGAAATAAAATACAATTTTTAATGCCCCTGTGATTCTCCCTCCTTCCTGATCCCGTGATGCTCACGTCAGTGTCCTGGAGATCATTCTTTAATTCATTGGGATTCCAGAATTATCCTGGCCAGCTATAAATTCTAAATGGAGCAATTTACTTAAATGGGAAGGTTGGGGAAAGCAAAAGCTAAACACAGCAATTGACATCCTGCAGCAGTCAAGCTGAAAGTCCACAAGAGAGACTGTTGTGGCAGTGGGAACATTTATTATGGCCCTTCTATTGGTGAAGGTCTAAAAGCAAACATGAAGTGAGATAAATATCAATCAAGCCCTGGACTTAGTGGCACCCTTTGTTGAATTTCACAGCATCAGCTATAACTTTACTATGTGTCACTTCTGTCACATCACTGTATCCATCTGAGAAGGGGATTGTTAAATTCTTTCTGTGAAAGACTTTATGTCTCTTTGTTTTTTTACACCTAATCTTGGCATATGGAGGATTAACTCTGAAAGTCTACAAAGTGGTTTTAACCACACTGACACTGCAGTGATTGATAGAGTATGTTTTGCTGCAGTCAAACCTCATTCATAGCCAATGCATAATGGAAATTCAAGTGGGGTGTCCTGGCTGCATATGAACCCACTCTGGCAGACTAGACTTTGCCTAATCGACCAACACAGTAGTTTACGGTGGGGTAGGCAGAAGTCATATGTTATAAAAACAGACATTGCTGTCAAATGACAGCAGATCTGGCAGCATCTGTGGGGATAAAGTAAAGTTAATGTTTTGAGTCTGGTGACTCTTCATCAGAACTCACCTGACTCGAAATATTAACTCTGCTTTCTCAGCACAGATGCTGCCAGACCAGATGAGTGATTTCTGTTTCAGATAGAGTCATAGAGGTGTACAGCACGGAAACAGACCCTTCGGTCCAATCCATCCACGCCGACCAGATATCCCAACCCAATCACCCAATCTCTAGTCCCACCTGCCAGCACCCAACCCATACCCCCTCCTCCCCCCCCAGCCCTTCCTATTCATATACCCATCCAGATGTCTTTTAAATGTTGCAATTGTCTCCACCACTTCCTCTGGCAGCTCATTCCATACACGCACCACCCTCTGTGTGAAAATGTTGCCCCTTAGGTCTTCTTTTATGTCTTTCCCCTCTCACCCAAGCTTATGTCCTCTAATTCTGGACTCCCCCACCCCAGGGAAAAGACTTTGTCTATTTATCCTATCCATGCCCTTCATGATTTTGTAAACCTCTATAAGGTCACCCCTCAGCCTCCGATGCTCCAGGGAAAACAGTCCCAGCCTGTTCAACGTCCCTGTCACTGCGAGGCAACAGTGCTAACGGGTGAGTCACCATGTCACACTCCACCCCTCTCCCGACCCCCATCATCCAATGACAGTACCACTACACCATTAGATCCCCTAGAAAAGCATTTTCTTAATATGTTTTATTTTCAAAGTCTCATGGCCAGTGTCTTTCCAAGTCTAACCAGCTGGGGCAGAACTGGGACAAGATTGTAACCAACAACTGGGAACTTCTGACTTTGCTGTCAGAATCCATTATCACTCCACTCCTTGCATTAAAGCACTGCATCTCAACGGCTATCAAAAAAGTGGAACCTCAAAGCCTGAATTTCTCTGAAGACAGAGAACCTCACCTTTTTATTAAATTAGCTGTGGAGACCTAGAATCCAAAGTCCTGTACCAAAACAATGACACCTACCATTTTGTGGGTGTGGAGGAATATTCTAAATCACCCATAGAATCATATGGCGCAGAAACAGTCCATGCTGACCACAATCCCAAACCAAACAAGTCCCACCTGCCTGCTCCTGGCGCATATCCCTGTAAACCTTTCCTATTCATGTACTTAACCAGATGTCTTAAATGTTGTAATTGTACCTATCATCTATGGGTTACAGAGGTAACTGCTTGGGTTAAAGTGCAGCTGTCTCATGCTAGTCATGCTGATTTTTGCTAGTCAGATATCCACAACATGACTTGTGCATGTTAGAACAGATAAGAGAAGTTGTAAAGCTTCCAGACACCTCTGGAGAAGCGGGATACCCTTTTGGATATATTCCCAGGCCACTTAAAGGTGCTGCCAGAGTTTCCACCAACATTGTCAGACTTGCTAAGTTTCTCCAGTTTATCTTGCTTATTTTCCACCTCTCCAGTGTCCACAGTACATTGCATTTTATTTATACATTCGGAAGAGGTCAGATGCCCTCTGGGAGGGCTAAACAGCCCTTTTGGAAAGGTAAAGTGCTCTTTGGCATTGTTAAAAATAGACAGGAATATGCCAAAAAGTGATAGATTCATTAGAACAATCATTCTCATTGGAACTGGCAAAAAGAGTTGTCAGCCTATCAGGACACTTAAAACCCTTGCAATAAAAAGAATTTTCATTTAAACAATCAATACTTTCTGATTCACTCTGTCGCCTGTGTGTTTTGTTATAGGAATGGTGCTGCATGACTGATTTTGTAACTTTTCATTTTCAAAGTGGGATGTTGTTTCAGTATAATTGGCAGCTCCAAGTAATTATAAACTCCAAAGTGAAATATTTGATTTTTTATAAACTTGTTCACTGGGATGGAGGCATGACCAGCATCTGTTGTCTGATACTAATTGCCTTTTATAAGATTGTGATATGCTGTCACCTTGAATACTGTAGTACATGTGGTGTAAATACAGTACACCCACAGAGCTGTTGGGGGGAAACTTACAGGATTTTGACCCAGCAACAGTGAATGATCAGCAATGTAGTTCCAAGTTAGGGTGGTAATAAAAGCAAAATACTGTGGATGCTCGAAATCTGAAATAAAAACAGAAAATTCTGGAGAAAATCAGCAAGTCTAACAGCAGCTGTGGAGAGAAAAACCGTTAACATTTTGACAGGGCGAAAGTGAGGACTGCCGATGCTGGAGATCAGAGTCAAGATTACAGTGGTGCTGGAAAAGCACAACAGGTCAGGCAACATCCAAGGAGCAGGAAAATCGGCGTTTCGGGCAAAAGCCCTTCATCAGGAATAACATTTTGAGTCCAGTATGACTTCTGAATCGGAAGGAGCAAGAAAGACTTAGGCTGGTTTGTTGAGGAATTGCATGTTATTGCAATATCCATGTTACACAAGTACAGCCAATGACCATTTCCAATGAGAAGATACACTAGTGATAGTGCCATTGAATGAGAAGTTGGTTGAATCAAGTAGGCAAGATAGGTTTAAGTCAAAGGATGGTGTGTGGGATATTGGCATTTGGCACAATGGCTATAGACTTCTCATAAAGAGGAATAAAAGAGGGTTGGATGGGGGAAAGTAGTTTGTGTGGTGTACATGGACCTCAAAAAAAAATCAAATACCATACCACAGAACAGATGTGTGAGAAAAATAATAGCACATGGAATAGAGGAGTAATAGTAATGTGGATACAAAATTGGGAGAAACAGAGTGTTAGTTAATGGTACTTTTTGGGCTGGAGGAAAGTTTGTAGCAGACTTCCTCAGGCATGTTTTCCTCAGATTTATAAATGATCTAGATCTTGGAATACAAGAGATGATTTCAAATTTTACATGTGTGAATCCAGTGAGAGCTGTGTTTGTTGTTTAATTCCCATATCTTTCCCATATTCCACGGTGGCTCAATGGTTAGCACAGCTGCCCCATTGCACTAGGGACCTGGGTTTGATTCCACCCTCGGGCAACTGTCTGTAGTTTACACATTTTATATATATGTCTATATAGGTTTCCTCACAGTTTAAGATGTGCAGGTTAGGTGGGTTGGCCATATTAATTGTCCAGGGATGCGCAGGCTGGGTGAATTAGCTGTGGGAAATGTAGGGATAGGGTAGAAGTGTGGGTCTGGATGGGATACTCTTCAAAGGATCAGTGTGGACCTGATGGGCTGAATGGCCTGCTTCTGCCCTGTAGGGATTCTATGATCTTTGACCAAGTGCCGTTGTAAAAGGCTAACTTC
This sequence comes from Chiloscyllium plagiosum, assembly GCF_037043375.1. NCBI lineage: Eukaryota > Metazoa > Chordata > Chondrichthyes > Orectolobiformes > Hemiscylliidae > Chiloscyllium > Chiloscyllium plagiosum. Next base: position 16,620,263 of record NW_028270183.1, read on the forward strand.
CCTTACTGGCTCCACTTTGACACCCAGCAGCCTCTGCACTCATTCAGGAGCCCAGTTTTGGGGGAGGGGCAGAATTCCGGCTCAAGTCTAATTGGAGAAGGGAAGAAGATGGAAAGTGTATTTTCAGTCTGTGTTGTGCTGTTTACCCCTGTTATAGACCATGGGAGAATGGAGGTGAACCTGAATGATCACATGTAGCACTTCTTTCCATCTGTTCTTACGCTGTGGTCACACCAACAGATCTGAACTGACTAAACTACTGCCTACACAAGATAAATACTGGCTGAATCATTGGTGAGAAAACGTTTTGAGTTCATTATAAAATAATTTTGTGTTGCCCTACTTGGGTCAAACAAAACTCTGAGGTGACCCTTCATAAAGTGGCAGAAAGGAAATTTGTGAGTGTCAAAGGGAAGCTCCTCAGACAGCACATCCCAAACCTATGATCACTTCCACCTAGACATGCAAGGCAGACACATGGGAACGCCATTTCCTGCAAATTCTCTGAGTCACTCAATCCTGACTTGGAAATATATTGCCGTTCCTTCGTTGTTCGGTCAGAATCCTGGAACTCTCTCCCTAAGGACATTGTGGGGTCTCGACATCAAATGACCTGCTGTGTTTCAAGAAGGCACCTTCTCAGGAGCAACTGGGGATGGCAATAAATGGCCATGTGGTATAAATTATTTTTTATTGCTTGGTGGAGATTGTCGTTATTTGTCTTGCATTTATAATTGTCGTGTCATTATGCACATCCTCCAGTCCCTGAGGTTTTGAGATTTATGTTACTTATAGTTTGGAGAAACAGGTTCAGGAACACGGGGATTTGTTAAGCTTGAGAAAATTACCCATGCAGGAAGGGATAGGATCATGAATACATGATGATTGGTTAGATCCTGGGAAGCACTGAGAATCAGAGGAACCTTGGTGTGCAAGTCCACCTATCTGTTAAAGTAGCAGGACAGTTAGGCAAAGTGGTTAAGAAGGCAGATGGGATACTTGCATTTTAAGAGCAGGGAGGTTAAGCTGGACTTGCACAAAGCATTAGTTAGGCCATAACTAAGTATTGTACTCAGTTCTGGAATCTACATAATAGGAGGAATGTGATAGGACTGGAAAGGGTGCAGAGGAGATTTACTAGGATGCTGCCTGAAGAGAGATTGGACAGACTGGAATTGTTTTCCTTAGGATAGAGGAGATTGGAGGGGACATGATTGAGATATTTAACCATGGGTGGTACGGGGGCTCAGTGGTTAGCACTGCTGCCTCACAGGATCTGGGTGCAATTCCTGCCTCGGGTAACTGTGTGGAGTTTACACATTCTCCCTGTGTCTGCGTGGGTTTCCTCCCACAGTCCAAAGATGTGTAGATTAGATTACTTACAGTGTAGAAACAGGCCCTTCGGCCCAACAAGCCCCGCCGAAGCGCAACCCACCCATACTCCTACATTTATCCCTTACCTAACACTACGGGCAATTTAGCATGGCCAATTCACCTAACCTGCACATCTTTGGACTGTGGGAGGAAACCGGAGCACCCGGAGGAAACCCACGCAGACACGGGGAGAATGTGCAAACTCCACACAGTCAGTCGCCTGAGGCGGGAATTGAACCCGGGTCTCTGGCGCTGTGAGGCAGCTGTGCTAACCACTGTGCCACCGTGCCGCCCATAGGTTAGGGTGAATTGGCTGTGCTAAATTGCCCATAGTGTTAGGTGCATTAGTCAGAGGGAAATACAGGGTAGGGGAATGGGTGCGGGTGGGTTATTCTGCAGAGGGTCAGTGTGGACTTGTTGGGCTGAAGGGCCTGTTTCATACTGTAGGTAACCTAATCTTAACAGTAAGGGAGACACAGATTTAAGGTTTGAGGCAGGAGGTTTCGAGGGGATGTGAGGAAAAAGCTTTTTCACTCAGAGGCTGGTGGGAATCTGGAACTCAGTCTGTAAGGGTGGGAGAGGCAGAAACCCTCATAACATTCAAGAAGTATTGAGATATGGCATTTGAGATGCCAAAGCATACAGGGCTATGGGCCGAGTGCTGGGAAATTGGAATAGTTAGGTGATTGTTTCAGACTAGAGTTGTACAGCACAGCGCAAAGTCTACAGGCCCTTTGCTGTACTCTATTACTCTTGGATGTAATTGACAAAAAAAAGGCTGTAGTTACGACGCTGCTCTCATGTTTGTACTTGGAAACCGCGAAACCCTTTTTTATTTAACTAAGTTATTCATTCAGGAGCGGTCTAGTTAATTTCAGCCTCAAGTTTTCTTCCATCGGAAGTTCTATCACACTTGGTTAGTGACATGGCAAATTTGACAGGTGGGATTTGGTGGGATAGTGCCCGGCAGCGACATACCTTGCCTTGTGGGGAGGGAGTGGATCAGGGATATTCGCGATGGAGGTGTACTTTTCCGAGGCTTATTCATGGGACACTCCGGGAAGTTGCCTGGAATTTTAACCTTTTGGGGGGACCAATTGGTGAGTACATCCCCTCCCCTCCCAGCCCGGACTGGATTTATGCAGGTAATCCGGATCAGAGAGGTCTCTGCAAATGATGCATGGATTTCAAACACAACTCTCTATTTCCATAAAGTCGTTTATTCAAAAACAGTAAACAGAAACCTACAACATTTATTCAGCGATGGTAACGGCTGACTTCCCAAATAAACTACCGCCTGTCACAAATATTTACTTACACACCCCAAATCAAAGCTTACTGAATGCCAGATGCATCGAACAGACTATTTCTTAAATAGTTTCTCCATCTTATTGGTGCATGCAGTGTCCCTTGATGTTTTGTTGTAAGTTGACCTGTAGTTTTCTCGAAGCGACTGACAGAAGCGTTTGGTGTGTGCGCTGTCCCCAGTTGCCTTACACACTGGGCAAGTGTACCTGCGCAGGATCGGGCACATTGTCCTGCCATCCTTGTCTTTAAGAACATGCGAGGCGTAGATCTTCCTGGACTCCCCGTTTTGCTTACAGAAGGTGCAGATGAGTAAAGCCTGGCCGATCCTGCAGGCGGTCTGTGTGCCGGTCACTTCAGGTCTCCTGGTTTCTACCTGGGGAGAAGGGGAGCTGCCCTCAAGGCCGGGTCCTGTTGTAAACTCAGCCGGGCGCCCTCGACTTCCAGGGTTGGCTGGAATTGACTGAACAAGAGCTTCCAGCATGTCTGCCTGCGCCAGACTCCTAGGGCTGGGCTGTCTCCCCATGCTTGCATCGCCAGTGGTGAAAGCAGCTGGGTGCTGAGATTGGACAGGAGCAGCAAGCTGTCTGCTTGTTTCACCTCTGCAGGACCTGTCTTCAATGTCTTTGACGTTTATCGTCAAGAAAAGCCCAGTCCCGAGTTCCATGGTTAAGCTGTGATTCCTCAGACCCTCTGGCTTGTGTTGTAACTGAGCCTTCAGATCACGTCCCACCGTCTCCCCGGTTCCCAATCGTCTCTCGTCCGGCTCAAGTTGCCAAAGGGTTTGTCTGCGCCGCGATTGTACGATGCTGTCCATAACCTTACTCAATCCTAGATAGTCACTCCAAATGTCAAAGGCCCTGTCTGCCATTTCTCCAAATTGTGCTTCCCTTTTGCTAGTCTGCTCTCCAAAACATAAAACAAAGCTGCCCTTTATTCATAACATTTGTAAATAATGGCAAGTTGAATTGTACAATCGAATTCAACTTCTCCTGCATGTGGTGCCTTGGTTTTTAACAAGTGTAAGAAACTATTGGGCTCTTTAAAAGATCGGGGAGGCTGGTTGTTTACATACTTATCAATTGAGGGACATGGCCTTTGGATTGGTTGAAGATTGTTACCTGGGGGTATGTTGTCAAGGGAGAATAATTGAAGTGAACACGGTTTAAGTGGTCTGGCCAACTTTGGTCAGATGTATCACAGAAAGTAGAAGCTGTTCGAATCGAAATCAAATGTTTATAAATAGTCAAAACTCTTCTTGTACTTTCACTGCACCAATCACATTCTGCATGGGGTTGGACAGCATTTTCGGCCAATAAAGTGAGAGCTGAGAGATGAGCAAAATTCCAGGTTTCTGGAATCTGGTGCCAAATCAGAAAGTGAACCCTTCCCCCCCCCCCCCATTCTGCCCTCCCAAGGTCTCAGTCCTCAGGTTACCACTGGATTATCTCAAGCTTGCACCACCCAATGTTCCTGCCTGTGGATTATGGCAAGCCCACCGACCTCTCCAGTCCCAATTACCAGCAAGTAACACACTCTACCTTTACCCAAATACAGACATATCCTTGCCTGATCTTCCATTTAACACCAGATATCTCCTTCATCCGACAGCTTGTGCCCTAGAGTATTTAGTCAGCATTTGGAGCAACTCACAGGTTTTTCTTACAATGAGGGGTGGTAATGGGATTGTTCTACTTGACACAATGATGGACTGGATGTTTCACATGATGCATTACATGACAAGGGAGTGATGTTGAATTTGGTTTGATCTATTATTGTCACTTACCTAGGTACAGTGAAAGGTTTTGTTTTGTGTGCTGTACAGGCAGGTCCTACCCTACAAAGTGCAATAGGGTGATAGAACAGAGTGAGGAATGCATTTATACAGCTGCAGAGAAGGTGCACAGAGAGCGAGATCAACATTAGATGTGAAATTTCAGAAGTCTAATAACAGCCGGGAAGAAGCTGTTCTTAAATCTGTTGTTATGTGTGCTTAAACTTTTGTATCTTCTGCCTGAGGGAAGAGATTGAAAGAGATTATAACTGGGATGGGAGGGGTCTTTGATTACATTGGCTGCCTTTCCTGAGGCAGCAGGAAGTACAGATGGAAAGCTGGTTTGTGTGATGGACTGGGCTGTGTTCACAACTCTCCATAGTTTTTTATGCCGCTGGGCAGAGTAGATGCTATAGCAAGCCGTGATGCATCCACTTGGAATGTTTTCTATGGTGCATCTATAAAATTGCTGAGTGTTTATGCACATGCTGAATTTCCTCAGCCTCCTGAGGAAATAGAGGCATTGTGCTATCGCATCAACGTGGGTGGACCAGGACATATTATTGGTGATCGTCACCTCAGCACCAGGAGTATGCCCTTCACCTTGCTTCCTGAAGTCAGTGACCAGCTCTTTCACTTCTAATGACAGGGTGACAAAATACAAGGGATGGGTAGATGATTTAGTTTGAATTTGCTGTTCCCTGATGAGCCAGAAACCTCCCTCTCTCCCTTGCCTCCGACAAGATTTTGTTTCTGCTTTCTGAAGGTGCTGTCACTCGCTGAGGTCAAGTTCCTGAATATCTGTAGTGAGTGTAAGAATTCTGTGGTGGCTTCCTTGCAAACCATTCCTTTGAGACCAACTAATTCTGGCAGCACAGTGGCTCAGTGGTTAGCACTGCTGCCTCACAGCGCCAGGGAACCGGGATTGATTACAGCCTCAAGCAACTGTGTGGTGTTTGCACATTCTCCCTGTGTCTGCATGAGATTCCCCCCACATTGGGCGGCACGGTGGCACAGTGGTTAGCACTGCTGCCTCACAGCGCCAGAGATCCGGGTTCAATTCCGGGCAGTTCTCTGTGTGGAGTTTGCACATTCTCCCCGTGTCTGCGTGGGTTTCCTCCGGGTGCTCCGGTTTCCTCCCACAGTCCAAAGATGTGCAGGTTAGGTGAATTGGCCATGCTAAATTGCCCGTAGTGTTAGGTGCAGGGGTAAATGTAGGGGAATGGGTCTGGGTGGGTGTGCTTCGGCGGGTCGGTGTGGACTTGTTAGGCTGAAGGGCCTGTTTCCACACTGTAAGTAATCTAATCTAATCTAATCTAATCCAAACATGTGCAGGTTAGGGTGGATTGGCCATAATAAATTGCCCATAGTATTCAGTGATGTGTAGGTTAGGGTGGATTGGCCATGCTAAATTGCCCATAGTGTTCGGGGATGTGTAGGTTAGGGTGGATTGGCCATGCTAAATTGCCCATAGTGTTCGGGGATGTGTAGGTTAGGGTGGATTGGCCATACTAAATTGCCTATAGTGTTCAGGGATGTGTAGGTTAGGGTGGATTGGCCATGCTAAATTGCCCATAGTGTTCAGGGATGTGTAGGTTAGGGTGGATTGGCCATGCTAAATTGCTCATAGTGCCCAGGGATGTATAGGTTAGGATGGATTGGCCATACTAAATTGCCCATAGTATTCAGGGATGTGTAGGTTAGGATGGATTGGCCATGCTAAATTGCCCATAGTGTTCAGGGATGTATAGGTTAGGATGGATTGGCCATACTAAATTGCCCGTAGTATTCAGGGATGTGTAGGTTAGGGTGGATTGGCCATGCTAAATTGCCCATAGTATTCAGGGATGTGCAGGTTAGGGTGGATTGGCCATGCTAAATTGCCCATAGTGTTCAGGGATGTGTAGGTTAGGGTGGATTGGCCATGCTAAATTACCCATAGTGTTCAGGGATGTGTAGGTTGGGGTGGATTGGCCATGCTAAATTGCCCAGAGTATCCAGGGATGTGTAGATTAGATGCATTAGTCAGGGGAAATGTAAAGTAATAGGGTAGGGGAATGGATCTGGGTGGGATATTCTTCCAAAGGTCAGTGTCGACTTGTTGGGCCAAAATAGACAGTTTCCACACTGTAGGGATTCTATGATCCATGACAACAGGTCTAAGAGTTTTTGGTCTTGTACATGTATTTGGTTTAGTCGTGCATTGGGAATGTTTTACTGGTATAATCCCAAGTATAATACAAAGCCACTTTGTTACAGCCTTGTCTTTGGAGGGCAGGTTAAACTGAGACTATGATTTAGGTGGACGGAAAAAAATTCCACAGTAATTGGTAATATTTATCCCTGAATCTAATGATAATGAACTCAAATCAAATCTGGTTATTCAGTTCTGAGCAATTTGTGAAATCCCATGGATTTATCTTGGCTGCCATGCTTGCCTACAGAACAATGGAGACTGGACTTCAAAGGTATTTCATTGGCTGCATTGGCCACCAGGTATCGTGTGCTATCTGCTCTGTTGTGTCGATGATCGTTCTGAGTCTCGAATAAGTCAATGAGGAAAACTCATCAAAGACCCCTTCCACCCCGGTTATAATCTCTTCCAACCTCATGACACAGTGGGTAGTGTCCCTCCCTATGAACCAGAAGCTCTGTGTTTCAGTCCCACTCAACGACTTGATGGCTACAGTGGGTGTTTTTATTTGAGTATCAATATGTAATGCTCCCAGCATACGCCAATGGGAGGCAGTAAACACAAGACAGCTTCCTTGTCAGCCATGTGATTAAAAAAAACTGGTTGAGCCTCTGCCATAGCTTCAGACGAGAACACGCAGGCATAGTGTGATTGTACGAACTGAAATGCTCTGAGTGAACTGTTAACACAGCACCACCACTGATAAAACAAGTTCTCATTATGAGCAAGGTAAATGGTAACCTTTTCATAAAACTGACCTTCAGGTTATTGGACCCAGGGCTTTATTTTGAGATAGCAGAGAAGAGCAGCTCGACAGAAACACTGCATTATTAATTCAGCTCTTCTTCCAGTGTCTATTGAGCCAGTCAGATTAGGACAGTCTTAGATTGACATACTAGTCTGTGCTGAGTTCGCTAAACTCACCCATCCAGTAGAAAACAAATCATTTGGGGCTCATGCTCCCAATAACAGTCTAAAACCACACAACACCAGGTTATAGTCCAACAGGTTTATTTGGAAGCACTAGCTTTCGAAGCGCTGCTCCTTCATCAGGTGGTTGTGATGAAGGAGCAGCGCTCCGAAAGCTAGTGCTTCCAAATAAACCTGTTGGACTATAACCTGGTGTTGTGTGATTTTTAACTAATGGAGAATGTAATTGTCAACATCAAAGAGAAAAGGATAAGGTACGTTTGCAGCAATGTTTGTGGCTGCTTTTGATTTGATTCATTATTGTTATCTGTACCTCGGTACAGTGAAAAGTTGTGTGCAGTACACGCAGATCCTACCACATTAGGGTAACAGAACAGAGTGAGGAATACACTGTTACAGCTACAGAGAAGATGTACAAAGTGCGAGGTCAACGTTAGATTTGAAATTTGAGAGGTCTATTCAGAAGTTTAATAACAGCAGGAATGAAGCTGTTCTCAAATCTGTTGGTACATGTGCTTAAGCTTTTGTATCATCTGTCTGATGGAAGAGATTATAACCGGGGTGGAAGGGGTCTTTGATGATGTTGGCTGCCTTCCCAAGCCGTGATGCATTCGGATAGAATGCCTTCTATGGTCCGCCTATCAAAATTGGTAAGAGTCTTTACGGACATGCCAAATGTCACTGCCTGTGCTCAAAGAGGAAACGGCCACTACTGGGTCAGTGACAGAATGCTCAGCAGTGAGGGGTCTGTACATCCAACAAAATGTCAGTGTCCTCAGAAGGGGAAAGACATTTTATTTTATGAATCCTGGGAGGGTGGAGGATGGCACTGGGGCCCCAGTTATTCCCTAGCCCTTGATGCCCTGATTCTTCAATCATGCCAGTTCTTGTGCTGATAGCATTCTAGTGGTGAAATTATTATTGTGAAATTTGTGGAGTCTGACCTATCTCCAATGAGATTCACTTTAAAAGTGAAACACTGCAGAAGAATCAAGTTTTAGACTCTTTTAATGAAAAGGCATGAGGAGAAAGTGTAACCTGTGCTGCAGTTGGAGCAAATGAGAAAGGTCACTCGTTGTAACGTCTTTGGTTGCAAGTCCCTGTCAGTGCCCACTACTGCCATTTAAAGAGACAAACATACAAATTAGGAGTGGGAGTGAGTAGGGCACTTCGATTCTGTTCCAATGCAATGCGGACCTCATGATTCGATCGCAGCTTTCACAATGGAATTGAATACATCAGGTAGAGTTGGGGAGTGGGATGAATTCGATAGCTCTTTGATAGAGTTAGCCCATGCACAATTACCTGAACTGCCCTCTTCTGTATACACTTGCGTCAACATTCTCTGATATCTTCAGTGATGTCCAAAGATGTGCAGGTTTGGTGAATTGGCCGTGCCAAATTGCCCATTGTGGCCAGGCATGTGTAGGTTAGTCATGGGAAATGCAGGATTACAGGGAATAAGTTTAGGAGGCGATAGGTCTGGCTGGAATGCTCTTCAGAGGGTAGGCTAGGTGGATTAGTCATGGGAAATGCAGAATTACAGAGAATAAGTTTAGGAGGCGATAGGTCTGGGTGGGATGCTCTTCAGAGGGTTGGTGTGAGCTTGATGGGCTGAATGGCCTGATTCTGCAATGTAGGGGATTGTATGATTCTGACTTAACTGAGGCACTTAAGAGCATCAGAATTAGGAACAGGAGTAGCCCCTCAAACTCGCTCTGCCATTCATTTGCCTCATGTCAACCCTTTCATTTCAGCTTTTACATTCTCCAACTTTGCAGAGTAGCTGGAATTGTTCTCCTCAGAGTGGAGAAAGTTAAGGGGAGATTTAATGGAGGGGTTCAAAATCATGACGGAACATTCAAGCGTAGTCAGGGAGAAATGTCCATTAGCAGGCATGTTGGTACCCACTGGGCACAGATTTAAGGGAATCAGCAAAAATGAAGGAAGACCTTGAGATATTTCATCAGACAATCTGTTATCAAACTGCCTGAAAGGGTCATGGAAGCAAAAGCAAAAGTAACATATAAAATATAGGTTGGTGAGTGGACATTTTAACAGCTATTCCAACAAGATGGACATGAAGACGTGACAAAGAAGATTGATGAAGGCAGAGTGGTAGACGTTGTCTGCATGAATTTCAGTAAAGCGTTCTACAAGGTTCTGCATGGTAGACTGGCTGGTAAGGTTAGAACACATGGGATTCGGGGGAGCTAGCTGATTGGATTCAGAATTGGTTTGAAGGTGGGAGATAGAGGGTGCTGGTGGTGGGTTGCTTTTTATTCTGGAGGCCTGTGACCAGTGGTATGCCATGAGATTCGATGCTGGGTCCACTGCTTTTCATCATATATATAAATGTTTTGGATGTGACTATAGGAGGTGTGGTTAGTGCATTTGCAGATGACACCAAACTAGGAGATGTAGTAGACAGTGAAGAAGGTTATCTCAGAGTTTAATGACACCTTGATCAGATGGTCCAATATGCTGAGGAGTGGCAACTGGTTTAATTTAGATAAATGTGAAGTGTTGCATTTTGGTCCAAAATTTGATGGCACATGTTTAAGGTGAGAGGGGAAAGATTTAAAAGGGACCTGTGGGTTAACTTTTTCACGCAGAGGGTGGTACGTGTATGGAATGAACTGCCAGAGGAAGTGGTGGAGGCTGGTACAATTACAACATTTAAAAGACGTCTGAATGGGTATATGATAGAAATTTATTGTTACGTGTGTTTGTGAAAATACAGTAAAATGTGCATAAATCGCCACCGAAAAAGTACCATTTAATTACATAAATTATATATTATAAAAGTGAGTTGTAAAGTTCAGCACTGGAAAAGCACAGCAGGTCACCAGCATCTGAGGAGCAGGAGAATCGATGTTTCGGGCGTAAGCCCTTCATCAGGAATCAGCTTATGCCTGAAACATCGACTGTCTGGCTCCTTGGATGCTGCCTAACTGGCTGTGCTTTTTCAGCACCACACTTTGTGACTCTGACTCTCCAGCATCTGCAGTCCTCACTTTCTCCTAGTATAAAAGTGAAACAAATGTAATACAAATATAAATTTTTATTCATTCCACCAACTCTTGGTTTCACAAACCAGTCACTGCCTGTTCAACTGCTGAGGACCGCGGGTGTCTCGAAACTGCCAATAACTGGGGGCCTGTTGAAACTACCGAGGATAAAGGTCCATTGAAACCACTGAGGACCAGGGCACACCGAAACCGCTAAGGACCAGGGTGCAATGAAACTACTGAGGACCAGGGCACACCGAAACCGCTGAGGACCAGGGCGCATTGAAACTACTGAAGACTGGGGACTGTTGAAATTGCCAAGAACTGGGAGCATATAAATTTATGAATATATATGTATATATGATGAGGAAGGGTTTATAGAAAAGGAGAAAGTGAGCACTGCAGATGCTGATCAGAGTCAAAAGGTGTGGTGCTGGAAAAGCACAGCCAGTCAGGCAGCGTCCAAGGAGCAGGAGAGTCGATGTTTTGATCGTAAGCTTTTCATCAGGAATGAGGGCGTGGCCCAAGGGGGCTGAGAGATAAATGGGAGGGGGTGGGGCTGGGGGAAAGTAGCTGGGAATATGATAGGTAGATGGATGTGGGGGGAGATGGTGATAGGTTGGAGTGGAGGGTTGAGCGGATAGATGGGAAGGAAGATGGACACCTAGGACAGGTCATGAGGGTGGTGCTGAGTTGGAGGGTTGGATCTGGGATAGGTTGGGGGGAAGGGGGGAGATCGGGAAACTGGTGAAATCAACATTAATCCCGTGTGGTTGGAGGGTCCCGAGGCAGGAGATGAGGCGTTTTTCCTCCAGGCATCGAGTGGCTAGAGTTTGGCAGTGGAGGAGGCCCAAGACTTGCATGTCCTTGGCAGAGTGGGAGGGGGATTTGAAGAGGAATATGGGCCAACTGCTGGCAAATGGGGCTAGATCAGATTGGGATGTCTGGTCAGCGTGGATGACTTGGACCAAAGGGTTTGTTTCCATGCTGTCTGACTATGACCGGCTGGATAGTCTCCTTCCCTCTGTGATTTTAAATACCTCAGAGTCTCCAGGAATTGAATTACAAACCCTTGGCCACTGCTGTGGAGGAACAGCAGTAGTGACATTAAAATAAATGCTTATTTGGTGACACTGGAGAACAGTGCAGTAATTGGACAGTCTGGTGGAGCAGGTAGAGTTGGGTAGGAGTAGTATTCTGAAACTTGTGACATTCAGCAATTCTTAGAGGAAATCAAGTGAAGGTGGAGGTATTTGAAAACCTCGCCTTTCCCCCTTTCTTTAAACATCATCTTAGATAACCTGTTTTTTTAACAGGACTGTACTCTTCGCTGTTACCCACCCACTCTCCTGTAATATTCATTTGGGTGTTCTCCTTTAAACAGTGAAAGGATCACGCTGCTACATCAACACCCCACCCAGCCCTTCTCATGATCACTTTCTGCCCCAAGTGTAACAGAGCCTGTGGATCCCACATCGGTCTGTGCAGCCACCCACAGACTGAGTGGGAGAGAGTCACCCTTGTCTACAAGGGACCACCAATGAATGAATGTTCTCCTTTACCCCTCATGAAGTTCCACTCTCCATAAGAATTACTATGATGTCTTGTAAATGATTGTAAAGGGAATAGGGTGCAGAAACAAGCCATTCAGCCCAACTATTACATGCTGGTGTTTAGGCAGGTATATGGAATTAGACTACAGATCACCCATGTCTCATTGAATGGTGGAATGGGTTCAGGGGGCTGAATGGCCTATTCATTCCTCTGCCCGAGTGAAACATAAACACCAGCACGTTTGCTTAATAAAAATTAACTTATCGCAGACCTGAAAGTACCAACTGATCCAGGAGACACTACCATTTGTGTATCGGAGTGCTTCCTCACTCCTCTCTTGAATGGTCCAGCCCTAATTCTCAGACTGTGTCCCAAGATCTCGAATCCCCAACCGGTTGAAATAGTTCATCTTTATCTACCCTGTCAATATCTCGGAGCCTTCAGTCAGATCACCCCTTAACGTTCTCTCCCGTAGGTGTTTTCAGTCAACCTGGGTCTGAATTCCACCACAATAGATGGTGGAATTTGAATTCAATTTTTAAAGATCTGAAGTAAGATGACCATGAATCCGCTGTCAATTATTGGAAAAACCCATCTGGTTCATTAATGTCTTTTAGGGAAGGAAACTGCCATCCTTACCTGCTCTGACCTGTACGTCACTCCAGACCCACAACAATATGATTGATTCTTAACTGCCCTCTGGGCAATTAGGGATGGGCAATAAATGCTGGCCCAGTCAGTGACGCCCTCACCCCATGAATGAATTAAAAAAAATAACCTGTCCAGACATGTTATGACAAACCTCTGCAGCGGTCAGACTTGAGCTGGGGCCTTCTGTCCCAGACATAGGGACACTGCCTTTGTACCACAAACGCACTCCATCCTCCCTCTCCCAGTTTTCCCTGAGAGACATCAATACTATTCACTTCAACAGCCCCTGCAGGAGTGAATTCCCCATCCACTTCCTTCTGAGTAAAGAATCTTTCTGAATCTTCTGTTGGATGTCTTGGTGACTGTCTTAACCTGAGAATAGTTTCAGAAAGTGTGGCAATAATTTTAATGATCTATGCTGTCTTTTGGGGAGGGGGAGAAAAATCAACTCTAATATTCATCAGGTCCTTCCAAAATGATGGTGCTCTCTTTAGCTTTTATGATTTGTATTGTTGACTGTTGAGTGTCTTAGCTCAGCACAATTCTGTTTCACTGTGGTGTTTTTTTAAAAAAAAATTTAACCTATTTTTCTAATCAACCTGTTTAATTATGTGTGCTCTGGAGCCGACAGGACTTGAACCCCAACCTCCCACTCCAGGGGTTGAGACTCTACTTCTGCACCACAAGACAGCCTCTTACTGTGGCAAGAAGAGAAAACTTTATTCTTAACAATAAACATCAAAGCATTGTGTCCAAGGTTGTGGGCAGTCAGTCAGCTGCATTGACTAAAACCAAATCAGCTGTAAAGTGGAGTCATGTTCCAGTGGGTGTGAATGGAATTTGACATGTAGCTGACAGTGATTCTCAGAGATTGAAGGTCCAATCTTAATGAAAAAAATAAACACAATAATAGCTTTGATCTTTCCAACAGCTGCTGCTGCACAGGTGATTCTGAGATCTGCCTCACTCTGCTTTTCATTTTCATTCCCTCTCCGGTCTCACACAAACCTCCTCTCCACCAAGGAGTGCAATCCAGCCTTTCTTGATATTTACTGATAAAACTGAAGCTGATCATCCACAAACCAGCATCAAACATCAATCCTTTAAAGCCTTGTGTAAGATCCTGCGCCCAGATTTGGCCCTGATACTCCAGCTGAGGCCACAGTGGACTTTTCAATAACATCCACCAGCACTTTTTTTTTGCTTTTGTGCTTTGTCCCTCTGTTTACTAAGCGAGGGATCCCATATTCTCTTCTAACCACTTTTCCAATCTACCCTGTCACCTTCTACAATTTGTGCACATGTACTCACAGATCTCTCTCTGTTCCTGCACCCCTTTTACACATTTTCTAATCAACCTGTTCAGAAATTGTTATGACACACCTCTGAAGCAGATGGGACTGGAACCTGGCTATCTTTGCCCTAGACTCTATCACTGTGCCACAGCAACTCTTAATTGGCAATGCCAGTGGTTTTTTTGTCCATTGCTGAGTACCTTTAACTGCAAGGTTTATTGGGCCATTTCAGAGGGTAGTTGCTGTGAGTCGCATGTTTGTCTGACCTGGCAAGGACAGCAGAGCATTGGAGAACCAGATAGGGTTTTTTTTCCTGATAACTCTCAACTTCACTTTGAAATTTCATTCATTGAATTTAGGTTCCACCAACTTCTGGGGTGAGACTTGAACCCATGTCCTGTGTAAATTAACACAAAACAAAGAACTGGGGATGTTGAAGATCTGAAACAAAAACTGAAATTGCTGGAGAAACTCACTGAATCTGGAATGTTTACTCCATTTCGCTCTCCACAGATGCTGCCAGACCTGCTGAGTTTCTCCAGTACTTTCTGCTTTTGTTCCCTAGGATATTACTTAGCTTGGGGTACTGGATTACTTGTCCAGTGACGCTACTGCTACATCACTGACTCTCCCTAGTTCGTAATGCAGGCTAACATTTTCTGAAATAAATCTCTGACTTGTTTTTGAATGAATCAGTAATTGCTCTTGTCTCCTTTACTAGGGTACCTGTTCAGTATTTTCTAAACAGTTCTCTACTTGGACAGTTACAGAGATTGATAAATTCTTAATCTTGCAAGAAATTAAGGGGTGCAGGGAGAGTGTGGCTAAGTGGTGTTGAAATGCCCATCAGCCATGATTGAATGGCGGAGTGGACTCGATGGGCTGAATGGCCTTACTTCCACTCCTATGTCTTATGGTCTTAGTACTACTTGCGTCTTCTATAGCGGACAATGCTCTCTTTAGTGCATTGAAATATGAGTGTAGATTCAATGATAAATATCTGGATAAAGCCCTGAATCTTCTATGTGCGTCCAGTTCTGGTCACCCTGTGATAGGAAAGACATTATTTAAACGGGAGAGGTTTCAGAAAAGACTTCCCAGGATATTGCAGGGAACAGAGGACTTGAGTTATAAAGAAAGGCTGGATAGGCTGGGACGTATTTTACTGGAGGACACCTTATCAAGGTTTATAAAATCAAGAGGGGCATGCATAAGGTGAATGGCAGGTGTCTTTTCCATATACTGGGGGGTTTCAAGACTAGGGAGCATATTTCTAAGGTGAGAGAAGAAAGATTTAAAGAAGACATTTTTTGTTTACACAGGCAGCAGTTCACATGTGGATTTAACTTCCAGAGGAAGTGGTGGATGTGGAGACAGTTACAATGTTTAAAAGACATTTAGATAAGTAAATGAATAAGAAATGTTTGGAGAAATATGAGCCATGCGCAGGCAGGTGGGACTGTTTCAATTTGGGGTTATGGTCGGCTGGGACTAGATGGACCAAAGGGTCCGTTTCCATGCCGTGTGACTCTTAACTCTGTAACTCAAGAGTGCCAATGATGACACATTACCACAAGGGGTGGTGAGAACTTTGCACTTTTGAAGTGAAACCTAGCAAATAGAAGCAGAAGGTCATTAGGCCCATTATACCTACTCTGCCATTCAAACAGACCATGACTGATTTTCAACCTCAACGCTATCTTCCCACAGTATCCCCAAAAGCCTTGATATCTTTAATGTGTAGAATACATGGATAAATATTTGAGACAGGAAGGTATTGGGAGAACATCAAGGTTAGGTTTGGACTGCCCTGGCGAAGAATCATCAGGAGTCTCTGAACAGATTGTCCGCCTCCTGTTGTGGAGTTTCCTCTTGAGGTGGCGACATTTGACGGGTCACATCTGCGGAAACCGGTTGCTTCCTCACGAGTAAGCGACGTTCAATCCGACCACAGTTCCACTCATTGGTCAGTGAGTTTCCCATAATTCACAACCCACCGACAGCAATGAATGTTGATTGTGGCCTTTACCGAGGCAAGATGGCCACCTCTACCAGACAACAATTTCCTTTCTTTTACGGGAATGAAAAATACCAGGACCCTTCACATAATGGATAATCACCCAAGGCATTTGATCAAAATGATAGGTAGTAAGCAGCATCTTCAGGGGGAGGGAGGGACGGAGGTAGAGAAGTTGAGGGAAAGAAAGCAGAGGTTAGTTCTCAGTAGAATCACCAATAATAATGAAATGAAAATGAGTAAATGGGTTCAGTGCTGTTGCACATTATAGCCCTGAGCTATCTTGGGGCTAATGATCCCCCTTCCACACACACACAGACACATCACTACCAATATATCTGAGGGCAGAGGAGCAGAGATAAAAAGCATGTGACCAATTCACCATCTACCCTCAACCTGCATTCCTCCACCGATATGACAGGGGGCAGTACATTGTCAGACAGCAAGTTCACACTTCGGCCCAAAGAATATTTCACTGAGTAATTAGCTGTCACTTATTCCACCTCCCCTGTGTGTGATTAGGGAGAGCAGAACAAAGGTCCTGTTCCACAGTTCAGGGTTCAAAGGGTTGGGGGGAAATAGGCAGCTCCTTTGGGCACCTCATCCCCAAATATTATATGTCCCTTTTTTGTGCTTCTCCCTGGGTGTCTAAAACCTGACTTCCCCTGCCAACTCTCTTGGTGGGGTCATGAAACGTTGCTGACCTCAAGTCTGATATCCACATTCTTGACACTTCTTGTCGTGGCCATTGTGGCACTGCTGAGATGATGGAGCCATTGGGTGGCAATTGGCCAATGGGCAGCACTCCCTTTCTCCGAGGGGAGAAGATCCTTCCCTCGGCCTCCCTTTAACTGATTAAGGCCAATCCCAGCATATTATCACCGTGGGGCAGCCAAGTTTAAAGTCAGCGAGGTGCCTTCTAACACTTGACTTCTCCCCCAAAAATTCACCCTGTAGGATAGAAACCTATATATACTGGGCAAGCCATCCCCATGTAGACTACAGTCTAGCAGGGAAATCGTTGCTCTCCCCTTGAATGTTTACCAACCATTTTAATTGGGGTGAACTCTTCGACTTCCTCACTGTCGTTTTCCGATTACCTCCTGCCTACTTTGGTGGCTATTTCCTCCTACCACATCAGATTCCCACTGTTCTCCCCTGACAAAGGGCCCTTTCACCTTAAGGCACCTCAGCTCTCACTCACAAAAGGGAAATCCCTTCACCATTTCCCTGGGGTGAATAAAGGCAACTCTTACACAGGGTCTTGTTGATAGGGGTCCAGCCATACTGCAATGTAACAAAACCATTTTCCTGTAATTTTCACTAAACTATTATATCATGCAATCACAGACTCCTGCAGCACAGAGGAGGCTATTCAGTGTGTGTGTGTGTATACACGATCTAAGTGAGTCTTGTTTTCTCCTGCACCTTTTCTCCCACAGCCCTGCAAAATGCTTCTTTCAAGAACTTATTCCATTCCCTGTTGAAAATTGCTATTAAATCTGCTTCCATCACCCTTTAGGAAGTGTCTTGCAGATCATAACCCAAAAAGAGATTCTTCTCCCCATCTTTATCCTATTCCAGTGTTCTCTTGTCACTGAACATCCTGCTAGCAGAAGAACATTTGGATTTAACACCAAGAGGAACATGCTTTCTCTCCCCTCCCCCGGTCTAACTGACAGGAGTTAGCCTATTGCCATGAAGCCACTTCCCCCACTGCACACTTGAGTTTTTTCCTTTCATTAATGACCTTTAATTGGTATGCGATATTACATTGTTGGGACCGAGAAGCTTTGGGTAAGTCCATTGTAACCAATTCTTCTTTCTGGTAATAATCTAAGCTACTAAGACCATGCAGGGAAAAATTCCCATTGGAAGTCTTCAGCAGGTGATGAACAGTTTGAAATATTACTTAATAGATAGTTACATCTGAGATACATGACGGTCTCCAGTAAGACACCAGGCTTGACTTTAAGAGTGAGTTCACCTTATTGCCCCTGGAATGCAATGTTCGTCACAAACACAGAACTGGTTAGTTTAGGGGTGGAATGAATGGGGGGATTGTTGGGGAGGTGTAATGAGGAATTGTTGGGGGGGGGGTGAATGGAGGGGGGAAGTGTTGGGGGTAGAATGGGGGGATTGTTGGAGGGTGGAATGGGGGGAGTTGTTGGGTGTGGAATGGGGATAGGTTGTTGAGGGGTGGAATGGGGCTGTAGGGGTGGAGTGGGGGGACTGTTGGGGGTTGGATGAGTAGGAATTGTTGGGTGTGGAATAGGAGAAGGTTGGGGGGGTGGAATGAGAGGGGTTGTTGGCAGTGGAATGGGGGGATTGTTGGGGGGATGAGGGGGATTGTTGGGGCTGGAATGGGGCAATTGTTGGGGAGAATGAGGGGGGACTGTTGAGGGTGGAATGGAGGAACATTGTTGTGGGTGGAATGGGGGGATTCTTGGGAGTGAAATGGGGCAGTTGAGGGTGGAATGGAGGACTGTTGGGGGTTGGATGAGTGAGAATTGTTGGGGGTGGAATCGTTAGGGGTGGAGTGTTGCAGGGGCAGGATGGGAGGGTTGGTGCAGGGGCTGAGTGACGTGTTGGAGAGGGTGTGGATGTTACGAGGTGAGTGGCTATGGGAAGGGCAGAGTTGTGTAGGAAGAGGTCGCTTATGGACACACAAGTCCTGGAAAGGAGGCAGCGAATCCCAGATGCCAGCTGCCCCTTTATCCCCTGAAGGATCTACGGTCCACAGGGTTAAACTCACCAGCCTACACACTGTAGGCCCAGGCTCTGGTCATGCTGCTCGTTACAGCCAGTTAGTGACAGGATGAAACCTTCATTTGGCCGTTAGTTATCCAGCTGGGGGCCACAGTTTGGGGAGCTACCCAACATCTCCCTAGCCAACAGTAAAACTAAGACCCTATGCCCATCATCCTGCCTTTGAGTGATCCATGAAATCCCATCTTGGTTTCACATCCATAAATCTCTCATTGTTTTGGAATCTGTGTGAAGTCTCCCTGAACCTTTTCTGCTTCCAGCAGCCTGAATAATGCTCTCTTAATGAAGTGAGGAGGGTTGTCAATGAAGCCCAGTCCTCAATGTTCCCTCAGTCTCTCTCTGTGTCACTCAGTGGAGATGGGGCTGGGTTTGTACAGCTGCTTTGCCATTCTTGTGCTATTCTGAGCAACAGCCCTGTGCCTCAACGTTCGCTGGATTTTAATATTCATATTGTTGCAGCAAAGATGGCCCGTGTTTATTGTGAAGCACTGTTGCTCCAGGCTCTTCCGACGCAGGGATAAACAGGTTCAAATCCCACAGGCACCAAGATGGAAGTCAGCTCCATCAGGATACGTTGTCAGGTCATGATGCCTGTCACCTTTCAAGAATGCTCATGTTTTGGCACATAGAATATACAGCAAAGGAACAGGCCATTCAGCCCCACAGCTCTCCACAAGTGTTTGAGCCCCATACTCGCCCTATCCCACACCTCTTCACCGAACCCTGTCACGTTCTGTTTCTTCCTCCTTCGTGTTTATGGAGCTTCCCTGGCAACGGGCCTATTACTCCTCTCGACCTCCCCTTGTCACCGTCAGTTCCAGCTTCGGCCCTGCCCAGCAGACACCGTCCCAGCCACAGGGTACAGTCAACGGTCGATGGTTTATCTCATGTTCCAAACTCACCGACAGCGTTGAATGTTCACTGGAGCTGTCAAGGATCCAGAACAGAGGTTCCACTGGATATTGTCTCACCCCTGCTCGACTTCCGTCTTGATCCATCCTTCTGTGGTACACCCTTGTTGTTGTTCTGTTGCATTGATGCCCCCCCCCCCCCCCCCTCCACTCCCCCCGCAGCCTCCTCTAACCCTGTGACCCTTTGGGAACTCTGCGTTTCTCCATCTCTGTCCTCTTGGTATCCCACCCTCAGCAGCCATGCCTTCAGCTGAGCAGCTCCCAACCTCTGGTATTCATTCCCAAACCTCTCTGCCTTTAAACTCTTCCTTATGGCTACGGCTTTGTTCAGTAGAATCATAGAATCCCCACAGTGTGGAAACAGGCCATTCGGCCCAACAAGTCCACACCAACCTCCAAATTAGCAATTCATCCAGTTCCATTCCCCTACCCTATTATTCTACATTTACCCCTGACTAAAGCACCTAACCTACACATCCCTGAACACTATGGGCAATTTCCCATGGCCAATCCACCCTAACCTGCACATCTTTTAGATAGTGGGAGGAAACTGGACCATCCAGAGGAAACCCACACAGACACAGGGAAAATGTGCAAACTTCACACAGTCACCCGAGGCTGGAATCGAACCTGGGTCCCTGGTGCTGTGAGGCAGCAGTGCTAACCACTGAGACATTGTGCCACATTTGCCTCTTATTGCTCCTTGGGGTGTATACTTAGATTGAAGGTACTACATAAAGACAAGTTATAGGTAAGTGATAGCTGATAAAGGTAAAGTCACCATAGTCCTACCTATCCTGTTAGACAGAGAGAGAGAGAACTGGTGGTTTAATCTGAGGGTCACCACACCTTAGCCGATGGGTGAGGTTGAGAATGAGAGTCCTTCATAGTGACCTCAGCCGGTGGGGAAATTGAACCCATGCTGTTGGTATCACTCTGCATTGCAACCAACCAACTGCAAGATGCACCACAGAAATTCACCAAAGATCCTCAGACAGCACCTTCCAAACCCACGACCACTTCCATCTAGAATGACAAGGGCAGCAGATACATGGGAACACCACCACCTTCAAGTTCCCCTCCAAGCCACTCACCATCCTGATTTGGAAATGCATCATGATGTGGAGGAGACGGTGTTGGACTGGGGTTAAAAAAATCACACAATATCAGGTTATGGTCCAACGGGTTTATTTGGAAGCACTAGCTTTCAGAGCGCTGTTCCTTCATCACAACCACCTGATGAAGGAGCAGTGCTCCGAGAGCTAGTGCTTCCAAATAAACCCGTTGGACCATAACCTGGTGTTGTGTGGTTTGTAACTGTGGAAATATATCACCATTCCTTTACTGTCATTGGGTCAAAATCCTGGAATTCCCTCCCTCAGGGCATGGTGAGTCAACCTACAGCACATGGACTGCTGTGGTTCAAGAAGCCAGCTCACCCCCACCTTCTCAAGGGGCAATAATGCTGGACCCAGCCAGCAACCCCACATCCCACAAAAATGAACAGAAAAAAACCGAGCTAACCAACCTCTTTGGCTTTTTATGATAGGGCACAGTTCAATTAATCTTATTTTTTCACCATGGCTACCCTCAACCATTGTAGCAGAGGTGTGGGGGTAGGACCCCTTCAGTTAGTCTCATTGTCCTTTAAAAGGGGGAAGGGTGGAAGGACACAAGGTTGGCCAGGCTTGGACCCCTCCAAGTAATCTCCACGAAGTTCCAAAGTGAGGTGTGCACGCCTGGCCAGCAGGAACTGAGGGAGGGGCTAAGCTCAACTGAATGCTTGGCTCAAGGACTAAAGTAAAGTATTCACCTGCAATAAATGTGGTTTTAATACATTCATTCATTCACAGATGGAAGTGCTGCTGGCCAGGCCAGCATTTATTACCCACACCGAATTGCCCAGAGGACAGTTAAGAATCATAGAATCCCTACAATGTTGAAGCAGACCATTCAGCCCATCGAGTCCACACCAACCCTTTGAAGAGCATCCCACCCCTCTCTCCTAAACCTATCACCCATATATTTCTCATGACTAACCCCCCCTCCCTATAGCCTGCATATCCCTGGACCCTATGGGCAATTTAGCACGGTCAATCCACCCTTAACTGCACATCTTTGGATTGTGGGAGGAAACTGGAGCACTCGGAGGAAACCCACACAGACACAAGGAGAATGTACAAACTCCACACGGACAGTCGCCCGAGACTGGAATCGAACCGGGGTCCCTGGACTGTTAATCCAGAGACCCAGGTAACGTTCTGGGAACCTGGGTTTGAAACTTGCCATGGCAGATGGTGGACTTTCAATTCAATAAATATCTGGAATTAAGACTCTAATGATGACCATGAATCCATTGTCGGGAAAAACTCATCTAGCTCACTTTCGAGAAGGAAACTGCCATCCTTACCTGGTCTGGAGTTTACGTGACTCCAAACTCCGCAGCAATGTGGTTGACACTTAACTGCGCTCTGGGCAATAAATGTTGGTCTAGTCAGCGATACCCTTATCCTGTGAATAAACAAAAAAAAAACACATTTACACAAGACTGGGCAAGCCCAGCAGATCTCCTTTCCTAATAAAGGACATTAGTGACCCAGATGGGGTTTCCCTGACAATTGGCAATGCTCATTTCATGGTCATCTTTGGAGTCTTACTTTCAGATATTCTGCTTCCTTTGACACCATGAACCCAGCTCGAGTCAGCACCTCAGGCAAAGGGAGGAAACAGCAGGGGGGGGAACAGAAGAGTTCCATCCAGGTTCGTGATATGAACTAAATAAACTGCCGTGTAATCTGTGCAAGAGCAGACTAGCACTGGCCAAGGGAAACTGATAGACAGAGTCATCATTGCAGCCACACAGTATCATTGCAATCAACAAATGAGTTATAGTTCTGACAGAAGGACTTGCTGGCAGTCATTCCAAACAAAAAGATTACTTCCAAAATAAAGATAATTTACAAGAATCACATGCAAAGATGGGGTTGCTGCAGCAACACAATGCTAATCCCCCATCTGGGATTTCGAGAAACCTGAGCCATGGAGGTGTGAGGAGACAATGACATATGGGAGCAGAATTAGAAACACTCACATCGACAGACACTCTGCTCCACCCAGCAGCACTGTTGTTCAGACAGCTTTCCAAATGTGCTCCTTCAGCACAAGTGTCAATGGTCACCTCACCCTAACGTTAAACACCAGTGTAGCTGAACACCAGGAAACTCGACATCGACCCTTCCAAGGTTGAGGCATTTGTCTCTCTGCAGGACTGAAGGGCTGACATTGCTGAAGCAGCAGCAACCATTGGAGGTGGGGGGGGCTCCAACCTCTGTCCAGAGATAGATTAGATTAGATTACTTACAGTGTGGAAACAGGCCCTTCGGCCCAACAAGTCCACACCGCCCCGCCGAAGCGCAACCCACCCATACCCCCTACATTTACCCTCTACCTAACACTACGGGCAATTTAGCATGGCCAATTCACCTGACCTGCACATCTTTGGACTGTGGGAGGAAACCAGAGCACCCGGAGGAAACCCACGCAGACACGGGGAGAACGTGCAAACTCCACACAGTCAGTCGCCTGAGGCGGGAATTGAACCCAGGTCTCTGGAGCTGTGAGGCAGCAGTGCTAACCACTGTGCCACCGTGATGTTACTGTATTTGAAGGACCTGCCCCTGAGGCTTCAGTTTGTTGGACTCCCCTGACTGCGGGTGAACAGCATAGTCAGTAAAAACATTAAAGTCAAAAGATGAGCAACCTCTTCTCAAGGGAGAAAATAGGAGCAGGGGGAGGTCACTCAGCCCTTCGAGCCTGCTCCATCATTCAGTATGATCACCACTGACCATCCAACTGCGTTCCCACTTTCTCCCCCACACCCTTTGATCCCTTTATCCTGTATCTATCTCCTTCTTAAAAACATTCAATGCTAGGGCCTTGACTGCTCTGTGACAGAGAATTCCACAGGCTCCCCCACTCCTTTCAGGAAAGTGGAGATAAAAACACTTCAGTGACCCTGTCTCAAACCCTGGTGCCCACAGCATGTTAAGAGGAAACCTGACAAAATAGGACAGTAAGGGGTTACTAGATCTAGCACAGTGCATCAACAATAATGCCAAATCACATGTAACTGGAACCCAAGGGAAAAAGGTTCTAATGGGCACAAGAGGCTGGAGAAACTCAGCAAGTCTGGCAGCAGCCTGCCTTGCCATTCATCACGATCACAGCTGATTGTCCAACTCAATAGCCTAGTCCCACTTTCTCCCATAACTTTTGACCCCATTTGTCCCAAGTGCTATATCCAGCTGCATTCAATGTTTTGGCATCAGCTCCTTCCTGTGGTAACGAATCCCAGAGGCTCCCCACTCTTTGGGTGAAGAAATGTCTCCTCGTCTCCATCCTAAATGGTCCACCCGAATCCTCAGACTGTGACCCCTAGTTCTGGATACACCCACCATCGGGAGCATCCTCCCTGCACCCACCCCATCTAGTCCTGTTAGAATTTTATAAATCTCTATGAGAACCACCTCCATCTGTCTGAACTCCAGCGAAAACAATCCTGACATAGTCAATCTCTCCTCAGTCCCGCTGTTCCCGAAATCAGCCTGGTAAACTTTTGTTTGATTTTGCTTGTCCAATCAGCATGGAGCAGGGATCAAGAGGGCACTTTCACTCGGAGACTGTACTGGCATGATGGGCCGAACGCTCTGCACTTGGTCCTGTCTGGGGCCTGGGAATTTGAGTAGAATTGGTTGTCCTTTTACTGTACTGCAACAGTACTCTCCACTCACCACCAGGTGGCAGATCTGTAGCACTCTCAGCAATGTTGGCTTTATAAATGTGAAGATACAGAGCAAAATTTTAAAATGTTATGGATGTAGTAAGCTTGTCCAGAAATATCCTAAATCTCTCTCCTCACCTCTCTTCCTAAATGATTACAGAATTTTGTCCTCCATTTCATACGGTGCTCCCATCTTTGTTTCAAAATCCTATACTTCACGACTTTAAATCATTTACCATTTTGTTGTTCTTCATCTGAATTATCCTCGATTATTTTGGATGCCTCTGGAAATTCAACTGTCAGACACCTCTGCTCCAGACAGATTCTCTTCCTTGTCACTCCCGCCCCAGACACGAGGAAGCCCCTCATTGTCTCTCCTTTAGCTTTCACTGAGACGCTTGGATTCCCGATCCCCTCTAGAACAAGGTGACTGCAGCCCTCCCTATCTGGATGGGGCTCAGACGATATTCCCCCGTACTGTAAATTCCACTTCCTGTTATAAATTTAGCATCGCAGTGCCATCACTCGAAGCCATCCAATTCTTCTGTTAATATAATCACTCAATCTTTTTGTTCAAGGAATATTGCTAACCACTCCCCCCACCTACAGTTAATTGGGAATCCACATGAACAAAGCTCCGTAATTGCTGGGAGTGCCCTGGAGTATGATTAAAGAGGGATTTGATTATTCCAGCACTTTAGAATCAGAGAACAATTACAGCACATGCAGGAAGGGCACTAGGGCCATTGTGTCCATGCCAGTCCCCTCCCCCAGTGTACTGCCCTTTCCCCATAACCATGTACATTTTCTCATTTCAGGTGTTTTTCGAATTCTCTGTTGTAAAGTGATGAAACTGCCCCCATTGCTACACTGTCGGGCATTATAGTACAGTACACTTCTGGGTAAATTAAAAAAAAGGTTATTTCTTCTTGGTTCTTTTGTTAAACACTAAAACTGGGGTTCTGTGCATCCAGATCCCCCTGCCAATGGCAGCCCAGTCTACCTTACCTACATTGATAACTTCAAACCTCTCTGCTACACCTTTTTTCCAATCTATCCACCTTATCAAGTCCCACATCCCTGCAACCATTCTCATGAACCTTTGAAGGAATACAGAGCAGAAAGCAGGCCAGCCACTCTCCGACCGCAGCGTGGGCTGGAACAGGAGATTTAACAGGAAAATGTAAATTAAGAAAGGTAATGGAGATGTAAATTAATAAAATTACAATGTAATGTGATTCAGTGCAATGCTTAGAATCACAGAACTCCTACAGTGTGGAAGCAGCCATTCGGCCCATCAAGTCCACACCACCCCTCCAGACCCATCCCCCTACTCTACCCTTGTAACCCTGCATTTGCAAAGTCTGATCCACCTAGTCTGCACATCTCTGGACACTATGGGCAATTTAAACATGGCCAATCCACCCTAACCTGCACATCTTTGGACTGTCGGAGGGAACCCACGCAGTCACACGCAGCATGTGTGAACTCTACACAGAGGGCAGAATTGCACCCGGGTCCCTGGCGCTGTGAGGCAGCAGTGCTAGCCATTGTGCCACTTCTTAAACTGGTGTCTCCAGACCGTTGGGGAGATTGCAGAAAGTGCTGTAGTGAAGAAGAAACAAATGGCTGATAGACAGAAACATGTGTTGCCTCCCCTCCTGTTCTTGCTCAGTTTTGCTTCGTCTATGTCGTTCACGGGGTATTGCTGGCTAGGACAGCATTTAGTACTCATTGCAAAATGCCCTTGAAATGGCAGCGGTGAGCTGCCTGTATGAACCACAGTATTCCCTGGAAGGGATTCCAGGATTTTGACCCAGTGACAGTGGAAGAACAAAATATATTTCCAAGTCAGGATGGTGTGGGTCTTGGAGTGGAATTTGCACCAATGATGGTGTTCCCATGTATCTGTGTAGTCCTTGTCCTTCTAAATAATAGAGTGCACCCTCGAGCATTTGATATTTCTACCCTGGGGAAAACAAAGACTCTGACTATTCACCCTATCCATGCCTTTTGTAATTGTATATACTCCTGTCAGGTTGCCTGTCAGTCTCTGATGCTTTAGCAAAAACCATCCAAGTTTGTTCAACTTCTCCTTATAGCTCATCCACTCCACTCCAGGCACATCCTGGTAAACCTCTTCTGATCCCTCTCCAAAGCCTGCACATCCCTCCTATAGTGTGGTGATCAGAACTTCACACAATACTCCACGGGGGGCCCGACAGAAGTTTTATACAGCGGCAACATAACGTGCTAAGTTTTATATTCAATGCCTCGATCAATGAAGACAAGTATGCCATGAGCCTTACGTACAACCTCATCCACTTATGATGCCACTTTCAGGGAGCTATGGATTTGCCCCAAGATCCCTCTGTAGATCAATGCTCCTAAGGGTCCCGCCACTTACTGTGTACTTTCCCCTTGCATTTGACCTCCCAAAATGCATCACCTCATACTTGTCCAGATTAAACTCCGTCTGTTATTTCTGTGTCCTTACTCACAGTCCACCAATTTTTGTGTCATCTGCAAACATTTAATAAGACCACCTAAATTTGGTCCAAATCATTTATTTATATTTCAAACAAGAGATCCAGCACTGGACCTTGTTGAAGACCACAGGTCACAGGCCTCCAGTCAGAAAACACCTCCACAACTGCCCTCTGTCTTCAATGACCAAGCCAATTTTGCATCCGACTTACTAACTCACTGTGGGTCCCCTGTGACTTAAGCTTCTGGACCAGCCTACCATGAGGGACCTTATCAAATTGGTTAGTAAAGTCCACATAGACAATACCCAATGCCCTACCCTCAATCACCTTTGTCATTTCATCAAAAAACTCAAATAAGTTTGTGAAACAAGACCTTCCCTGCATAAAGTATACCAACTATCCCTAATAAATCCATACTTTTCCAAATGAGTGTAAATCCTGTCCCTAAGAACCTCTTCCAATAATTTCCCTACCCCTTCTGTAAAGATGAATTGGCCTATAATTTCCTGGATTATCCTTGTTTCTCTTCTTAAACAAAGAAGCACCATTGGTTATTCACCAGACGTCTGGGACCTTGCCTGTGCCTCAGAGATCTCTCCCAAAGCTAAAAGCGATCTCCTCTCTCAGAATCCCAAGATAGGTCACATCAGGCCCTGGGGATTTATTTACCTTGATGTTTTTAAGATACCAAACACTTCCTGTTTCTTAATATTGAGAATGTCAACATACCCCTCCCTAATCTTCTCATCAACCATGTCCCTCTCCTTGGTGAATTCCAATACAAAGTATTCATTAAGGACCTCACTCGCTTCCTCATGGAGAAAGGATGTTCTTCGCTAGTTCCCTGTCCATTGGCACCAAGCCATCACCATGTCCAACAACAGTAGGGGCGAGGGGCTGCACGTCCCAATTCCATTCCGTTTGCAACGTGGAATCGAACGGTGCTGTTGGCACTAATCTAATCCACACCAGCCATTCCCAAGAAATCCAAGTTGCTATGGCGACACAAACATTTACTTACAATTTGTAGGCCTGGAGCTCTGGATAGCAATGGCAGAGCTCCCAATGCCTTTCCACCACACAGCTGAGCAGGAATCTCTCCCGCCCTTTACCACTGGTATGTGTCGGAAGAATTTGCAGGTTGATACTCAACCGGTTTGACCACATGATGAATGTACCTTCCTTGACCATCAAGTCGTCAAGTGGGACTTGAACGTGAAGCTTCTGACTCAGGGACAGTGGTGCTAACCCACAGCCTGACATGACCTCCTGCTGACAACGTAAATAGATCTGCAAAAAGGATCTTCTCTGTTCTGGGTCCCACAAAAGCAGGTTACTAACTAACAGAATTTGTTGAAGAGATACTGGTGAGCGTTGGGTAGATTCAACAATCTCGTTAGTTATAGTTAGGGCGATGGGCTGGGTCACCAATTTCAATTTGCATTACGCCTGGAGGTTGATCATCAATCACATGGCATAGGTGGTTTGCAAATGTGCTAATGGCTGCCTTCTCATTAGATCTTTTATGCTCTGATTCCATGTCAGCTAACCTGCTTTTCCCACATTCTCAAATGAGAGGATAAATTCTGTGCTTAGTGCGATTTCCCTCACTGGATTACATCCCTAACTAAAAAGCCACGAAAGCAGAGCTCCTTACTCTGCCATCTTTGTTCCTGCAATCGACAGGCTTTTAAAACCTACGTTTGGCAGTAGCAATCCTCAGACTTCCCTCCCCTTCTCTCAAAGATTATTAATCTGATGGCGTCCTACAGAGTTGTGAACACAGCCCAGTTCCTCACGAAAGCCAAGCCCCCATCCATTGACTCCATCTACGCATCCCAGTGCCCCGGGAAGGCAGCCAGCGTTATCAAAGACCCCTCCCACCCCGGTTATAATCTCTTCCAACCTCTTCCCTCGAGCAGAAGGTACAAAAGCTTAAACACACGCACCAACAAGTTCAAGAACAGCTTCTTCCAGGCTGAATGGAGTTCTCAAATTTCAAATCCGACACTGATCTCGCTTTTTGTGTACCTTCTCTGTAGCCATAAACTTTGCATTTCTCGCTCTGTTCTAATGCACTTTGTATGGTATGATCAGCACGCAAAACAAAAAATTTCTCGCTGGACTTTTCAGGTATACGTGATAATAATAAATCAAATCAAAAACTCTGGGATTTAATCATCACAAGAAAGACTGTGCAGGTCTCCCCTCACCCTCTCCTATGGGGAGGTTTCTGTACTTAGGACATTCCTTTTACAGATAATTGACGAACTCAGTTCTCCATAGGGGTGGTTGTGAATACCTGAACGCAATTTTTAAAGCAGAGATAGATGCATTGGGCATGAATTGCATTGGTCTGTTGTATTTCCACTTGTTCCCGTCTCCAAACGCTGCAGTCTCGAGCACATATTTTTAAAGGGGTCTGGAATTGTGGTGAACCGTCATCCCAAAGTACAGAGGTGCCTGAAAGATTGATAAACTCAACTTTCAGTGATGCCCTTCAACTTTTGCAGTGTGCCCTCAATGTGCCAAGGCAGGGCACACGACTGTGCATTGCGCCTTAATTCCTTGTAGCATCTTTTATAAGAAGGTAGCCTAGAAATGTCCCATCCGTTTCATGCACCAGTTATCAAGACATCATTTTAATCTTATAAAGATAGACAATTACAGACCTTACAAGTGCACTTGCCTAAGGTGCACTATGTATTTAAATGCAAACAGGCAGCACTTTCAATGAGATTCAAGTGTCCACTGACCTGGAAGAGCACGATCCCAAGGCAGTGCCACAGGCTCATCTCATCCGATGCTTCTCAACTGGCTCATGAGATTCCCGTCTCCTTGGAAACCGTATGAATCACTGCAGCTCATCTCATCGCTCCCAGAGATGTCTCTCCGGAGTCTGTTAACATTCAACACTCTTTGGTCAACAAAGTTCTACTGCAGTCTGACAAGAATGAGAGCCACTTCATCGCAGTCTGCTTCCTCTTAGAGAATCCCTACAGTATGGCAGCAGGCCATTCGGCCCATTGAGTCCACACCGACCCTCCGACGAGCATCCCACCCAAACCCACCCCTCCCCCACCTTACCCTATCCCTGTAACCCTGCATCCCCCCCCCCCGTGGCCAATCCACCTAACCTGCACATCTTTGGACTTGTAAAAGGAAGCCAGAGCACCCAGAGGAAACCCATGCTGACACGGGGAGGATGTGTAAACTCCACACAGACTGTCACCCGAGGCTGGAATCGAAACCCAGGTCCTTGATGCTCTAAGGCAGCAGTGCTAATCACTGAGCCGCCATCAAAAGAGAGCTTCACCAATTCAGCTGTGTGATAAGTCATGAAAAGACAGCACACAGTTGAATTCCAGATCAAGTGTGGCGAGAATGTGGTGCAAAGTGAAAGTCTATGCTCGTTATTTACAATTTCAAGTAAATAAGTACTCCAACCACACAGAGGGGAGATGATGGTCTACTGGTATTAATGCTAGACTATTAATCCAGAGACCCTAGTGATGTTCTGGACACCCAGGTTCTAATCCCACCATATCAGATGGTGGACTTTGATTTCAAGGACTATCTGGAATTAAGAGTTTAACAATGGTCATAAAACCATTATTGATTGCTGGGGAAAATGTCTTGAACAGTATTTAATGTAACCGACGAGGGAGCAAGCTATCCTAGATCTGGTCCTGTGTAACGAGACAAGAATAATTAATGACTTCATAGTTAGGGATCCTCTTGGGAAGAGTGATCATGGTATGGTTGAATTTAGAATCCAATTGGAGAGTGTGAAGATGAAATCCAATACCAGGGTCCTGTGCTTGAACAAGGGGGATTACAATAGAATGACGGAGGACTTGGCTAAAGTAGACTGGAAATAAAGATTTAATGGTGGGACAGTTGACGAGCAGTGGAGAACTTTCAAAGCAATTTTTCAAAGTACTGAGCAAAAGTATATTCCAGTGAAAAGGAAATGCTGTAAGAAAAGGGGTAGTCCGCAATGGGTGTCTAAGGAAATAAAGGAGGCTATCAAATTGAAAGAGAAGGCATACAAAGTGGCCAAAAACAGCATGGAACTGGAAGATTGGGAAAACTTTAAAGGTCAACAGAAAGCCATAAAAAGAGCTAGAATTATGACTCTATGAGAAAAAACGAGCACGGAATATAAAGACAGATAGCAAAAGTCTCTAAGTATATAAAACAAAAAAAGAGTGGCTAAAGTAAACATTGGTCTTTCAGAGGATGAGAAGGGGTATTTAGTAATAGGATATGAGGAAATGGCCAAGGCATTCAACAGGCATTTTGTGTCGATCTTCACAGTTGAGGACACAAACAACATGCCAGTAATTGTCAAAGAGACAAAGGTAGGTGAGGACCTGGAAATAATCTATCTCGAAAGAGGTAGTGTTGGGCAAGCTAATGGAGTTAAGGGTAGACAGGTCTCCTGGCCCTGATGGAATGCATCCCAGGGTACTAAAAGAGATGGTGGGAGAAATAACAGGCGCACTGACGGTAATTTTCCAAACTTCGCTGGACTCTGGAACAGTCCCAGCAGTTTGGAAAATATCAAATGTGACGCTTCTGTTTAAAAAGGGAGGTTGACAAAAGATGGGGAATTATAGACCAGTGAGCTTAACCTCTGTAGTGGGGAAGACGCTTGAGTCTATTATCAAGGAAGAAATAGCAAAGCATCTCGATAGAAATTGTCCCGTTGAGCAGACACAGCATGGGCTCATGAAGGGCAGATCCTGCTTGACAAATCTTTCAGAAGTCTATGAAGACATTATGAAACAGTGGGGATCCAGTAGATATGGTGTACCTAGATTTCCAAAAGGCCTTTGACAAGGTACTGCACAAGACGCTACTGCATAAGATAAAGGTGCGTGGTGTTATGGGTAAAGTATGAGCATGAATAGAGGATTGGTTGATTAACAGTAAGCAAAGAGTGGGGATAAATGTGTGCTAATCTGGCTGGCAATCAGTAACTAGTGCTGTGCCTCATGGGTTGGTGTTGGGACTGCAGTTATTTACAATTTATATAGATGATTTTGAGTTGGGGGCCATGTGTCAAAGTTTGCAGATGACACTAAGATAAGTGGCAGAGCAAAGTGTGCAGAGGACTGTGAAACTTTGCAGAGGAACATAGATACATTGAGTGAGTGGGCAAAGGTCTGGCAGATGGAATACAATGTTAGTAAATGTGAAGTCATCCATTTTGGTCAGAGTAACAGTAAAAAGGATCATTACTTGAATGGTAAAAAGTTGCAGCATACTGCTATGCAGAGGGACCTGGGTGTCCTTGTGCATGAATCACAGAGGGTTGGTACAACAGGTAATTAGGAAGGCAAATGGAATTGTGTCCTTCATTATAAAGGTGTTGAGTTGAAATGCAAAGAGGTTATGTTGCAGCTGTACAAGGTGCTGGTGAGGCCACACCTGAAGTACTATCGGCAGATTTGGTCTCCTTACTTGAGAAAGGGTGTACTAGCACTGGAGGGGGTGTACAGGAGGTTCACCAGGTTGATTCCAGAGTTGAGGGGTTTGGGTTAGGAGTAGAGACTGAGTAGACTGGGATTATATTCATTGGAATTTAGAAGAATGAGAGGGGATCTTATAGAAATATGTAAAATTATGAAGGGAATAGATAAGACAGAAGTAGAGAGGATGTTTCCAGTGGCAGGTGAAACCAGGACAAGAGGGTATCGCCTCAAGCTTAGAGGGAGCAGATTTAGGATGGAATGGAGAAGGAAATTCTTCACCCAGAGGGTTTTAAATCTATGGAATTCCTTGCCTAATGAAGTAGTTGACGTTACTTCAGTAAACGTTTTAAAATCTAAGGTAGATTTTTTTTTTGAACAATAAAGGAATTAAGGGATACAGTGAGAGAGTGGGTGAGTGGTGCTGAGTCTATGAAAAGATCAGCCATGATCTTATTGAGTGGGGGAGCAGGCTGGAGGGGCCAGATGGCCTACTCCTGCTCCTAGTTCTGATGTTCTAAAACCCATCTGGTTCACTAAGAAATCCTTTAGGGAAACTGTCATCCTACACGTGACTTGAGACCTACGGTAATGTGGTCGACGCTTAACTGCCCTCTGGACAATTAGGGATGGACAATAAGTATTGGCTTACACTTAAATAAAAAAAAAGAAACATGTTTACTACACATCTCCTTACTATAACACAAATTTCCAGTTACAGGCTCATCTGAAACAGTGCAGGCACTATATATCAATGAGGATATCTTAGCCTTAGAGAGGGGGGGTGCACACAATCACCAGAGCGGTACTGCGTCTATTAAGTTACGGTTAAGCTGTGTGGATGTGTTACATCGACTAGGTTTCGAGTCACCAGTAGTGTGGGTTCAATGCCCACACCAACTGAGATTACCATGAAGGACTCTCCTTCTCAACTTCTCCCCTCGCCTGAGGCATGGTGACCCTCAGGTTAAACCACCAGCAGTCACCTTCCTCTCTACAGAGAGAGCAGCCCCTATGGTCAGGTAGGACTATCATGACTTTATAATTGTATTCCCTTGATTATTGAAGATTGAAGGGTAGTCTCCTCAAGGGGCTGAAAACTGGTTGAAGGATTCCATAGAAGGGATAAAGGGAAACTGGCTCCTATAGTTGGTGGGGAAGTCTACAACTAGGGTCCATAACCTTCGAAATCCGAATGTTCAGCGGTGATGCCCAGAAGCAGTTCTTAATGCAAAAGGTAGTGGCAACCTCCAACTCTCTCTCCTTCAAACAAAAAAACAAAATTTTCAGGATGGAGTGGGGATGTGGGCAGAAATCTAATGAAAATTCCGGAACGGAGACCGTTGGAATTTTGTCTGGGAAGGAGGTCAGGTACATAATTATTTGCAGTTTGCGTCACATACAGACAGGGTAGATAAGAAGGTGTTTGCCTCATTGCTCAGACCTTTGAGTATAGACTTTGGGATGTCATGTTGAGGTTGTAGAGGACATTGATGAGGCCTCTTCTGGAATACTGTGTCCATGTCTAGTCGCCTTGTTACAGGAAAGATGTTATTAAAGCCGGAGAGGGTTCAGAAAAGATTCACCAGGATGATGCTGGGAATGCAGGGTGTGAGTTACCCCAAGGAGAGGCTGGATAGGTTGGGCCTTTTTTTCACTGGCGGTTGAGGCATGACCTTATTGAGGTGAATAAAATCATGAGGGGTGTATAATCAGGTGAATGGCAGGTATTTTTTTTCTCCAGGGTGGGGCAATTTCAAGACTTGGGGCCATATTTTTAAGGTGAGCGGAAAAGATTTAGAAAAGACACGAGGGCCAACTTTATCATGTGTGGATTGAATTTCCAGGGAAAGTGCTGGATGCGGGTACAATTACAACATTTAAAAGACATTTGGATAAATACATAAATACGAAATATTTGGAGGGATCTGGGCCAGGAACAGGCAGGTGGGACTAGTTTAGTTTGGGATTATGTTCGGCATGGACCGATGGGTCCGTTCCATGCTGAGTAACTCTGTGATACTCTACTTGGTGACTTTGGTTCTCATTATACTGTAGCTCAGACAATTTTAGTCTAAACGCAAAAGGGAGTTTAATTGATTGATCCTCATGCCATATCGCCCTTTCCTGTCTCATACCAGTGCACAGAGCATGTTAAAACGGATTTCTTAATTATGTTTACATCGCCTGGGTTTCTAGTTCCATGCAAGTATGTTTGGATCAGACAACTTCACCTTTTGTCACAAACTCTCAAAAGCCAAAAGGGAGACAAAACCCTGGGGTGATGCAAAAAAACTCACACCAGGTTGGTCATGAAATCCAACACCGGGCAAAATCGAAGGAATTCTGCTTCCCTTTCCCATATTTATACTGAACATTGTTCGGCTTCAGTG
This sequence comes from Chiloscyllium plagiosum, assembly GCF_037043375.1. Lineage (NCBI taxonomy): Eukaryota > Metazoa > Chordata > Chondrichthyes > Orectolobiformes > Hemiscylliidae > Chiloscyllium > Chiloscyllium plagiosum. The sequence goes on from NW_028270183.1 coordinate 16,655,187, forward strand.
GCTTATCATATTGTTACTTTTTAAATACAGTAGGGTGACAAGGTTTTGTTCAAGCTAAAGGGATAATTCACCAGTACCCCAAAACCCCAAAATTAAAAGCTGCTGACAGCTAGGGTCCCTTGACTCATCCTTATATAACTACCCCACCACCCCCCTCCCAAGTGGATGGAGAATTTGACTACAGGCTGGCCTCATTGTTTCAAATTAAGAAGAGGAGAGATGACCGCAGGCCTGTGCAAAGACACCGTCATCTGCAGTCGAGCTCAAAGTGATGATCAGACCGAACATGACAGGAAGAGAGAACAGAAACTGCACATTCTAACCCAGAGCTCTCATGTACGCAAATCCAGTCAATTCCACTTCAATGCATCCCTGTTAACTCATTCACCGTTGGTTGCTGTTGCTCACTGGAAGTTGCAACTCGCATGTTGCTCTGATTCCTTGTAATAACACAGGAAACCTGACTGGGAAGAAATGTCATTCCATGTTGAAAAAAGAGCCACTAATCGTAGTGTACATCAGCTAGTTCGAGCCTGGGACTGACAGTTCTGTAGATCCATCCCTGTGTCTATTTTACCTTTTATTTGATGTCTGAGAAACACAATGCTAATTTACCCATAGTTATATATTTGCTAAATTACCTGTTCTGATGTTATTACACACCTCTGGAGCAAGTGGGATTTGTACCGGGTCTCCTGGTCCAGAGATAGGGACAGTATTCACTGCACTTCAAGACCCATCTGGGTCTGCTTTTGTTTTCTATACCTGTAAGTGTTATCACAGACAACTGAACAGCTTTCCCACCACCAAATCACCATGTCATTTCTTTTTCCCTTGTTTGTAAGCTTTTAACCACCGCCAGTAAATCACCCAATTGGAGGTTTACATATAAAGCCTGTTATGGACAATATGAACCATCAAAAGTGGTAGGGAAAGAGGAAAGGGACTAAATCAGAATGGACTTGGAGGTGGAAATAAAGCACTGTATCCCCCATGGTGCCCACCTCTCTCTCTAAAGGCACTGACAGCATTGATGCTCCCTCTCCAAGGATACCCAGGCATGAACGTAACTGCAGAAGAGGGATAGACAGTTGGCAGATATGACCCTTTCCACAGCCCACTGCCTGGACCTGTTTATAGCCAGCCTGGTCAGACCTCTGATCTGCCCAAAGCACTCCACACTGGCTGGAGGTGCTTTATAAAGGACTCAGGTGATGAGTCCTAGCTGGGATGCCATTGCCGGTCACCGTGGGAACTCAGTCAAGGAACTCCACAGGGAAATCTGTGATTTCCCATGGCCCTTGGAGGGGTTATCACATCCCTAAACAAACAGCACTGAAACACCCAGTTAGGTCATTGTGGGATGGTTTTCTAACATTCTTCGAGTGTGCTTTCTACGATCCCAACCCCGTCACTGTGTGGGCTGACAGAGCAGCCACCAGTTAAAAAGTAAAGAAAACTACCTCAGCATATCCCAGCACAATTTCCAGCCAATAATACACTTTCAAACTGTAGTCACGACCAAAATTGGAGTAAATATGGCAGCCAATTTGCATGCAGAAAGGTCCCACAAACAGCAATGTGATGGTGACTAGATCATTCCTTTTCACTGATGTTGGTTAGGGGCAAACATTGGCCAGAATAGCGAAGAAATTGCCCCTGATCTTTGCAGGAGATGATGTGACATGGGATCGCTTACTTTTACCTGAGAGGGCAGTAGAAAGGACATTTTGTTCAAAAAGGTGGTGCCCCTGACAGTGCAGCCCTTCCCCAGTCCTGCACAGGCGTTCCAGCTTGGACCCTGAGCCGGAGGTTCACCTGTGGGCCTCGACCACACAACCCCCCGACTCCGCCGAAAGGTCAAACAACTGAGCTGGCTGACAAAAATCGCACAGTAGGGTTTCAGCTACCTCTGGAAGCTGTGCACTAAAACGAGTCAACATCTTTTGCGAAGGTCTTAAAATCCCACTGTGTGGAACCAGCACAGAAAGTCCTGGAGAAACTCAGCAGCATAGAGTCAGAGTCATAGAGATGTACAGCATGGTAACAGACCCTTCGGTCCAACCTGTCCATGGCAGCTCATTCCATATACACACCACCCTCTGCTTAAAAAAAATATGCCCCTTAAGTTTCATTTATATCTTTCCCCTCTCACCCTAAACTTATGTCCTCTAGTTCTGGACACCCCCACTCCAGGGAAGGATCCGATCCATGTCCCTCATGCTTTTATAAACCTCTATAAGGACACCCCTCAGCCTCCGACACTCCAGGGGCTGTCTGCGGACAGAGAAACAGAATTAATGTTTCAAATCCGATAGGAGTCTTCATCAGAACTCGGAGCCGTTCTGAAGGAGACTTGCACTGGACTTGAAACATTAAATCTGCTTCTCTCCCCACAGAGGCTGCCAGACGTGCTGGCTTTCTCCGTGTTTGAGTTGGATTTCCAACATCCACAATATTTTGATTTATTCTATTATTCGGAGTCAGACGAAGACTCGCTAATCTGCATTTGGACATTAACACACCAGCAGCGAGAGCCATCTCCCCCACTTCACCACAAGCACATGAACACTCCCCAGAAATACATAAAAGGAGGTTTTCACTGAAGCTGTGCAGGGCTTTAAAGTTTAATTTGTTATTTTAAGAGGAAGAGCTGACGAATTTGAATAAATAGTTAAAAATAACGCGGTTCGTGAATATTTTACAACAGAATAAAAATAACAACCTAAAAAGTTGTGCCCTGGGAGATAATCTACGCACAGATGAACAACTGTTTCAAATGCGTGGTGACCCAGTTCTGCTGGAGGGAGAGCTGCCAGCTGGAAAATGCACAGAACCTCATGCACGCACGTTTGCCCTAATCCGCCTCGGATCAGCAATGTGCCTCTGTGCACATTCGGAAAGGGGGCGACCATCAATTCGACTTATTAAGCCATTCACCGCAATCTAAGCGCATCCGTTCTGTCCAGTTTCCATCCCGTCTCCTGATTTCTTCCCCCCCCCCCCACTTTGAAAAATGCCAACACAGACTCAACCTCACACCTGTCCCGGTTGAAGGGAAACCGCGCTTATTTCTTTTGGAAAAGCTGGGGGGGGGGGGGGTGTCAAAGTGAACTTTTTGGAAATATTTTAAAGGGAAGGGGCAGAGCTGCTCGATGCCAATGGCTTGCTGCAGTCAGGAGTTTGAATGCCGGGGGCCAACATTAAGAGAATTTGGGTCCACCCATTTTCATGGACAGGGTAATAAAGTTGAAACATCCCAAACCAACTTTGACAGTTGCTGGCTGTCAGAATCCAGGAGCGATCATTGTAAATCACAGAGACATAGAGACGTACAGCACGGAAACAGACCCTTCGGTCCAACCCGTCCATGCCGACCAGTTATCCTAAATTAATCTCGTCCCATTTGCCAGCATTTGGCCCATATCTCTCTAAACCCTTCCAAATAATGTACCCATCCAGATGGCTTTTAAATGTTGTAATTGTACCACTTCCTCTGGCAGCTCGTTCCATACGCACACCACCCTCTGCGTGAAAAAGTTGCCTCTCGGGTTCCTTTTAAATCTTTCCCCTCTCACCTTAAACCTACCCCCTCTAGGTTTGGACTCCCCCCCCCCCCCCGGGGAAAAGACTGCGACTATTCACCCTCATGATTTCATAAATCTCTATAACATCACCCCTTCAGCCTGCAACGCTCCAGGGAAAATAGCCCCAGCCTATTCAGCCTCTCCCTATAGCTCAAACCAACAATATTCTTGTAATTCTTTCCTGTACCCTTTCAAGTTTAACAACATCTTTCCTGTAAGAGGGAGATTATATCAATTGACTATAACTGTATGCAATTGGATGGAATTAATTGAGGTTTCACTTCAGCACATATAGAGGCACTGCAGCTGTTGAGTTAGGAGGTGTGTGCTTATATTGTTTCACTCTGTAACTAAATGTGAGATTGAGTAAAGATTGTGTCCAGTACTACTCTCCACCAACTGCCTTTCCAGACTAGAACAAGGGGATTAGAATGGGGGTGGTCCAGCTTCTCCTCTGTGCATGCTTGTTACAGTGAACTACAAATATGTGTCTTTGCACAAGCCCAGTGGAGGACAATGTACTTTACCAATGTTGAAATGTTCTTATGGTTCTTATGAAATAAATTTCCTGGCTTTTTCACTGGGGTCACCAGCCCACCTGGACTGAGTGTAAGGAAAGTCCTGTGTGCATTCAGACTTATTCAAAGGGAAGACGACTTTCTTCATGCACAATTTAATCAAAATCTTTCTCGGTATTTGTTAAAGTTTTAATTTTATTTTACCAGAGACTTTTTAATGAATTTGTTTTTTGAGCAAAGTTTACTTGCACTTGGAAACAGTTCTGCCTGTCGTGCCTATACAGACTGTCTAAGCATTTGGACTTCATGCCGATCTCTATTCATTCCCCTACGCTCTCGGATTAACGAGTTCAACATGCGGCGTGACATCGAAAATCTACAAGGATCTCTATCCTTGCACAAGTTAACCCTGCACAATGTTCCTGTTTAAATAATTCTCTAATACCTCTAGAATGCCTCAATTAACTTTGCTTCCAGCACACTTCCAGGCAGTGCATTCCAGATCCTAACCACTTGCTGAGTGAAAATAGTTTCTCCTCACCCGACATGTACATCCTTTGCAAGATGCTTTCAGACTGTGCCCTCCGGTTCCCCAGCCTTTTATAAGCGGTAACAGTTTCTCCATCACCACTCTGTCCAGACCTCTCTGGTTTCGAACATGTATAACCGTGAGAGCTGGTTAAGATCAAACTACAAGCCTCTCTCTCTGAGCCAACTGGATCTAAAGACAAGGCAAGACTTGAGCAGAACAGGAACAGCTGAGCAATATGAGACGTGCCTGTGAGCTCTGAGTCAGACAGGAACTTAGAGCTTGGGAGTAGGCCATTCGGATCTTGGAGCCTGCTTCCAGCCCATAAGATCTTGGCCGATCTGGTTGTGATCTTAATTTTGCATTCTTGTCTGCTCTTCACCCACGGCACACCCCCTTCCTTCGCGCCTACGGCACAGTGTTCAGAAATTGGAAAGAAAATGTATTGGTGGGGAGTGGTTTTAAAGTAGTCTAAATGTTGTACTTCATTGACAAAATGCTACAGGTTTAAAGAAGCCAGGTCAGGAGCAGCAGTCACATCATTCCTAGCTGCCAGCGTACCAGCCAGTGTAACACCCAGCATGGCGACATTACAGTGGGAAAACCAGACACTACTTTCTCATTGTAGACCCTACTGCCTGTCCAAACGTTGTCGTGACCACGATCTTGTTTTAAACTTCTTACAGACTGTCCTCAGCCTCCACTCAGCCACCCGCTGTCAGTGCAGTCGCTGTGGAGCGGTCCAAACCAGGAGTCAGGCTGAGCAGACTGTTTCCCAACCGAACCCGATGGTGGGCTGAAAGATCTCCAGCCGGCCACTGGATGAGGCGATTGCCTGTATCTACACACACGCTGAATAAACCAAGAACTCCCGTGAGCAAGAGGAACCAGCTCTCAGGTTGACAGCGTCAGCCTCAGACTCACGCTGCTGTAAGGTCATGTCGAGAGTGCCTGGAAATGGAGCGAATCAAGCCACGTGAGGGATTGGGCAAGAAAGTGAGGTGAGGTACAAGATCAGCTGTGACTGGACTGAACGGTGGTGTGTACTTCAGAAGCTGGTTCCCCTACTCCCAAGGGTCAGTTACCTTGTTTGGCTGAACGATTGACTTGCGATACAGGGTGACACCAACAGGATGGGTTCAATCCCTCCACCGGCTGGAGGTGACCATGAGGGACTCTCCTTCTCAACCTTCCCCCTCACCTGAGGCATGATGACCCTCACGTTAAACCAGTCCCAGCTGTCTCTGTAATGAGAAAGCAGCCCAGTGATCTGGTAGGACTGTGATGACTACATCTTGTTTCTATGGATAAGCCTGTCACTACCAGCAGCAGTTCAGGTCTCAGATATACTACCCCCTTTGCAGTATTTCGGAAATGGGGTGGCCAGGTTTTGATCAAACAGCGAACTGATGCAGTGAACAACAACACAATCTTCACCTCTTTTCCCACTGCATAACAAAAACAATGTAATTGGGTTCCATCATGTCCACAAATTACAACATCACATCAAATTAGACAGGGTCAGGGTCAAGGGTCAAGGTCAAAAAGTGTCATGCTGAAAAAACACAGCTGGTCAAGCAGCATCCAAGGAGCAGGAGAGTCAACGTTTCAACATTTTCACATTCCTGATGAAGAGCTTATGCTCAAAACATTGACCCTCCTGCTCTTCGGATGCTGCCTGACTAGCTGTGCTTTTTCAACCCCACATTGATCTCCAGCATCTGCAGTCCTCACTTTCTCCTAGTCAAGGGTCAATGGTCAGGCTAACCCTAATGATGCTCAGTATGTCTCAGACTATAACCCAAGTCCCAAGTCCCTCCTCCCTATCTTTTATCTTAGCCTGCTGGACCAACTTTCCTCATTCCTGAAGAAGGGCTAATGCCCGAAACGTCGATTCTCCTGTTCCCTAGATGCTGCCTGACCTGCTGCGCTTTTCCAGCAACACATTTCCATAACTCCTCCATCGTCAGACCACAGCGAAACGACGGTTGGAGGAAGAACGCCTCATCTTCCGGCTAGGAACCCTCCAACCACAAGGGATGAACTCGGATTTTACCAGTTTCCTCATTTCCCCTCCCCCCAGCCTGTCTCAGTCAAATCCATCAAATTCAGCACCGCCTTCCTAACCTGCAATCTTCTTCCCGACCTCTCCGCCCCCACCCCAGTCTGACCTATCACCCTCACCTTGACCTCTTTCCACCTATCACATTTCCGACGCCCCTCCCCCAAGTCCCTCCTCCCTATCTTTTATCTTAGCCTGCTGGACCAACTTTCCTCATTCCTGAAGAAGGGCTAATGCCCGAAACATCGATTCTCCTGTTCCCTGGATGCTGCCTGACCTGCTGCGCTTTTCCAGCAACACATTTCCATCTCTGATCTCCAGCATCTGCAGACCTCACTTTCTCCTCAGACTATAACCTACCTGCCTGTGAGTCAGAACATTTTGGGTTCAAGTTCCAATCCCGGGACCTGGGTACACACTGAGTTGGCACTCCCGATGCTATACCAAGGGATCACCATATTATCAGGGCTACTGACCTTTGAATGTGATGTCAACTGAGACCCTACCTGCTCTCTGAATGTTAAAGATCCCATACTATTTAACAGACCAATATATATCCACATTTGGAATTAAGCAGCAAAAGGCTTTTGGAGATTTACAGGGGTTCTGTTATAAATCTGTCATTTAACACAAACACCCAGTTCCACCTTTACCATCTGAACCCTTTCCCAATCCAGAAATCCCGACCCACCACATTTGGGAAGAACCTGGCCTCCTGAAAACCCACGACCAAGATCACAAATTAAACAAATTACAAGCACCGCCCACCGGGATGGTACAACAGCAACCACAAAACTAAAGGGAAAGACCAAATCAAAATAGTGTTGGATAGTAACACAGTCATACAGATGTACAGCGCGGAAACAGACCCTTCAGTTCAACCCGTCCATGCCGACCAGATATCGTAACACAATCTAGTCTCACCTGCCAGCACTTGGCCCATATCCCTCCAAACCCTTCCTGTTCATATACCCATCCAGATGCCTTTTAAATGTGGTAATTGTACCAGCCTCCACCACTTCCTCTGGCAGCTCAGTCCACAAACGCACCACCCTTTGTGTGAAAAGTTTACCCCTTCAGTCCCTTTTGCACTTTCCCCTCTCACCCTAAACTCTTTAGTTCTGGATTCCCCCACCCCAGAGGAAAGACTTTGCCTATTTACCCTATCTGTGCCCCTCAATTTCATAAACCTCTATAAGGTCACCCCTCAGCCTCCGACACTCCAGGGAAAACAGCCCCAGCCTATTCAGCCTCTTCCTATAGCTCAAATCCTCCAACCCTGGCAACATCCTTGTAAATCTTTTCTGAACCCTTTCAAGTTTCACAACATCTTTCCAATAGGAAGGAGACCAGAATTGCATGCAATAATCCAACAGTGGCCTAACCAATGTCCTGTACAGCCGCAACAGGACCTCCCAACTCCTGTACTCAATACTCTGACCGATAAAGGAAAGCATACCAAAAGCCTTCTTCACTATCCTATCTACCTGCGACTCCATTTTCAAGGAGCTATGAACCTGCACTCCTAGATCTCTTTGTTCAGCAACACTCCCCAGCACCTTATTAAAACTTTGGTTAGACCGTACTTGGAATACTTTGTCCAGTTCTGGTCGCCCTATTATAGGAAAGATGTGGATTCTTTGGAGAGGGTTCAGAGGAGGTTTACCAGGATGCTGCCTGGAATGGAGGGCTTATCTTACGAAGAGGGGTTGACTGAGCTCGGACCTTTTACATTGGAAAAAAGGAGGAAGAGAGGGAACCTAATTGAGGTGTACAAGATAATGAGAGGCATAGATAGAGTTGATAGCCAGAGACTTTTTCCCAGGGCAGAAATTGTTAACACGAGGGGTCATAGTTTTAAGCTGTTTGGCGGAAAGTATAGAGGGGATGTCAGAGGCGGGTTCTTTTCGCAGAGAGTTGTGAGAACATGGAATGCGTTGCCAGCAGCAGTTGTGGAAGCGAGGTCATTGGGGATATTTAAGAGACTGCTGGACATGCATGTGGTCACAGAAATTGGAGGGCTCGTACATTAGGTTTACCTTACATGAAGATCAATGGTCGGCACAACATCGTGGGCTGAAGGGCCTGTTCTGTGCTGTACTGTTCTATGTTCTATTAAGTGTATAAGTCCTGCTCTGATTTGCTTTTCCAAAACGCAGCACCTCGCATTTATCTAAATTAAACTCCATCTGCCACTCCTCGGCCCTTTGGCCCATCTGATCGAGATCCTGTTGTACTTGGAGGTAACCTACATCGCTGCCGACTACACCTCCAATTTTGGTGTCATCTGCACACTTACTAAGTATACCTTCTATGTTCGCATCCAAATCATTCATATAAATGATGTAAAGCAGTGGACCCAGCACTGATCCTTGTGGCACTCTACTGGTCACAGGCCACATAGCGGACTCCAAGTCCTACAAAACCTACCCCTTTAATCGTTTCTAATCAACCTGTTCAGTGGCATTACTACAAACCTCAGAAGTAGGTAGGGCTTGAACCGAGACACACTGCTCACAGGCAGGAAACTCCCACAGTGCCACAGGCCCAGTAGACAGAACCAACTCACAATCAACTCTGGAGCTCTGGCTCAATCTGAAAGAGACCTACATTTCTAACACCAACAATTTAATGAAGATCCTGGAGAGTTCTCTCCTCTAGCCAATCTGTATTGCCAAACCGACATGACTGAAACAGATTTTCTGGTCACTATCACATTGCCCTTAGCTGTGCAAATTGGTGATTGAGCTTTCTAAATTGGAAAGGTGACTATTTGGAATTGAATTGAAAAGTGCGGTGCTGGAAAAGCGCAGCAGGCCAGGCAGCATCCGAGGAGCAGGAGAATTGACGTTTCGGGCATAAGCCCTTCTTCAGAAATGAGGCTGGTGTGCCAAGCGGGCTGAGATAGGGGAGGGGCGCTGGGAATACGATAGGTGGAAGGAGGTGAGGGTGAGGGTGATAGGCCAGAGAGGGGGTGGGGTTGGAGAGGTCAGGAAGAAGATTGCAGGTCAAGAGGACGGTGCTGAATCCGGGGATTGGGAATGAGATAAGGCGGGGGGAGGGGAAATGAGGAAGCTGGAGAAAACTACATTCATCCCGTGTGGTTGGAGGGTTCCTAGGCGGAAGATGAGGCGCTCTTCCTCCAGGCATCATGCGGCCAGGGTCTGGCGATGGAGGAGGCCAAGGACCTGCATGTCATTGGCGGAGTGGAAGGGAGAGCTAAAGTGTTCAGCCACAGGGCGGTTGGGTTGGTTGGTGCGGGTGTCCAAGAGGTGTTCCACAAGTAGGCGGCCTGTCTCCCCAATGTAGAGGAGACTACATCGGGTGCAGCGGATACAGTAAATGTAGCCATGTGTCAAACTCATTGATCCGGGAGCACAGGGGGATGAAGGTGAGGGCTCTGCTGAGGACTGATCGTTCATCCTCAGAGAGGGGGAGGTCTGGAGGGATGATGAAAATATTTGGAATCGAATGCAAGACACACCTGCAGGTCCTGAAAGCTCCTACAGGAATAAAGTCTCACCGCTTACCTTTGGAATCAGCTTTGCTCCATCACCTCCCACTTCTCATCTCTGTGCTTTCTGACTTACCTTTGCAATTTCTGAAGCTCATTGCTGCTATCCCCCACAATGCAGACGTGAGACATCAGTGAGCAGCTGTGATCAGGTCCTGCACTGTTATTGTTGGCATGCTCCTGACCAGACCTACTGTGACAGAAAAATAAGACACATTTAGTAGGCTGGCTCCAAGGCCCATTGCCAGACAGCCACAAGGGGACCTCAGGTGAGGACAGAATCATGGTGGTCTTTTATATCTGTTACAAGAGCAGAAAATCTGAAATGCAACAAAACCACATGATGCCCAATGAGGAATGCTGTTTTCTGGATGGAAGGGTGAAGTAAAGCGAGGGGTGAATGGAATCCTGTAGCAAGATAGCAAATTCCCGATTGAAAATGATAGACTTTCCAAAGTCTTTACAAAATGCTGCATTGATCATGTTATTCTCCAACCTTAACCGAAAACCTTTGTGGAAGATTCATGGTTATGGGCTGGGTTTGAGACATGGTAGGAGGTAGGGATGTTTGTTAGTGAGATTGAGTGAGTGAGTGAGGTTAGGGTTTGAACCTGGTGTGTCTGAGAGCGGGTGCTCACATGTGTTCGTGTGCATGTATGTGTGTGTGTATGTGTGTGGTTGGGGGGGGGGGGGGGGGGAGGGGAGTACACGTGAGAGTGTGTATAACTCTCTACTCCACCAAAGACAGAAATCAGAATTAAAATTATGCTCATTTAAATTAAAATGCTGACGTTGGGACTAACATAAACATTGAACATTGCAGAACGATAAATGCCATTGAATTGGTTGTCTGTTAAATGCCCTATCCGGTTTGTCTCCTGATCAGCTTTACGGAATAGGAAAATAGACCATTCTGCACAACAATAGCTAATTTTGTGCCCTCCTGAGATTAAAATTGAACAACATCCATTGTATTTAATATCCTCTCAGATGCAGTCAACTGAATACTGAGGGCATCATAGCCCAAGGTGACTCTGTATGACAGAGCTCCACTTCACGTTGATCTTTTCCTCATCATGAAAATGTTGTAGCCTTCGATAATGGTTGGCATTCTGCTCAACGCTCTTCGGTCCTCGATTCGATGTGGCGGGGAATAGTGGGCGAGGGTTTTGTGCTGCAATAGGGCACAGAGTGCTCAAAGGCTTTGTCTCCTGCTCTTCCACCCTGGACTGAAGACAGCTAAGACACAGCTGTCATGAGTACTGAACTTTACAATCTGCGCTGTGCACAGCCAACAAGCAGCCTGAGGGTTGCCAGTCCTCCAGAAATACCCTGGATGTCTCCAGGAATGAAACAAAACTAACTGCCTGGTCACTGCTGAAAGCAAAACCTGGAGAAAATTCACAGTGGCGTGTCAACGGAGAATTGTGTCAATTTTCCTTTCAATGTTTGTTTGCCAATTAACAAAAGATCTGTTTGACAAAACAATCCAACTAGGGAACAATATCTGTACTGGCATGGCAAGTTTCAAACAGATTTAGCCAAAGAAATAGGAACAGTAGGCCACTCAGCCCCTCTGTCCTGTGCCACCATTCAATAGGATCATGGCTGATCCAATATTCCTCACCTCCACGTTCCTGTCCTTTCCCTGTAACCCTTGATTCCCTGACTGACCAAGAATCTATCAAAGCTCTCTGTGGCAAGGAGTTCCAAATACTCACATCCCTCCCAGAGAAGCGATTCCCCCTCCCCCCAGTTATACCTCTTTATTGTGAGACTATGCTCTCTGGTCCCAGACTCTCCCACTTCCCATTTGGCACTGGGCAATGAGTTGATCAAGCGTGCAGCACGTTGACTGAAGATGAGAGGTCAAAGTTGAAACCACCAAGGGGTTGTCCTGAATTGGGATACCCTACAAAGGCTCTTGCTGCCAACTGACGTCTTTCATCATTTGCCCAATTCCTTCTGTACCATGCTTGGGTTGAAAGAGACCTGGTGTTATGATGCCCCACTATAAAGTGAATCATGGTCTCAAGCCCCTCACCTTGAGGAGAAAGGAGAGGAGGAACTATCCACCATGGGCTGGCAGGACATTTTGGGGAGAATAGCCTCAGGCGAAGCACAGGAACAGACCCTTTGGTCCAACTCGCCCATGCTGACCAGATATCCTACATTAATCTAGTCCCATTTGCCAGCATTTGGCCCATATCCCTCTAAACTTTTCCTATTCATATACCCATTCAGATGCCTTTTAAAATGTTGTAATTATACCAGCCTCCACCATTTCCTTTGGCAGTTCATTCCATACACGTACCAGCCTCTGCGTGAAAATGTTGCCCCTCAGGTCCCTTTTAAATCTTTCCCCTCTCACCTTAAACCTATACCCTCTAGCCCTGGATGCCCCTACCCTTGGAAAAAGGCCATGGCTATCACCCTATCCATGCCCCTCATGATTTTATAAACCTCTATAAGGTCACCCTTCAGCCTCCAACGCTCCAGGGAAAACAGCCCCAGCCTGTTCAGCCTCTCCCTATAGCTCAAACCCTCCAACCCTGGCGACATCCTTGTAAATTTTTTCTGAACCCTTTAAAGTTTTACAACATCTTTCCTGTAGCAGGGAGACCAGAACTGAACACAGTATTCCAAAAGCAGCCTAACCAATGTCCTGCGCAGATGCAACATGCCCTTCCAAATCCTATACAGACAGTTCTGCTGTAAATTGGTAGTTCCATTCTCATGCCATCCTGTGTTTTAAGAAAATCGCTTAATAGCAGCACGATTTAAACTAATGGAGCTGGAATCACATTATAACCAATGTACGCTTTAAATGTTTGCCCTACTTTAAATGTTTGCCCTACAGAAACAGTGTTCCCCCAATTTGTCAATTGTGTTATAGTGAATTTGCGTTAATGAAACACGCATTACAGCAGAATGTCCTGTACTCAATGCACTGACCAATAAAGTCAGGCATACCAAACGCCTTCTTCACCATCCTGTCCAACTGCGACTCCACTTTCAAGGAATTATGCACCGGCACCCCTAGGTCTCTTTGTTCAGCAGCAACCCACACCTCCCCACTCCTTGGGAGTTACTGGGGGCTGGTGGTCATAGCTAAGACATGATACACAGGGCACAACATGTCCCTCTTCCCCTGACCAATCTCCTACACCCTTTTTCTGAAATAGCATTGATACAAGGTTGCTTGTTTCCATAGGTCCATTGCTGATTTTAGAGCCCGGGTTATGCAGGAGGAAGTACACAGCAACAAGGACCAGGTGAAAGCTATTTGGGCTCTCAAGCCGGCTCTGCCATTTATTAAGATCATGGTCAATATGAGTGTATCAACTTCCTGACCACCTCGAACAAAGCTTTGCCTAAATGCCCTTGTTTAACGAGAATCTACCTCTGCCTTAAACATTTTCCAAAGTGTCTGTTCCGAAGCCTTTTCATATCGGGTTGCAAAGATTCATCGACTCAGAGATGGGGGGAGTAATTACCCCATCTGTTTTAAATGGAGACCCCAGATTTTTAAACAGTCACCCTTAGTTCTAGGCTTTTCCATTATCTCCGCATCCACCCTGAAAAGAAGACCCCTTCAGGATCTTAAACTTTTCAGTCAAGCCAAAGATTAACTGCACAGTAGCGTTGCCAATGAATTGAATTGAATTTATTGTCACGTGTACCAAGGCCCAGTGAAAAGCTTTGTCTTGCGAGCAATACTGGCCGTTCACAGAGTTAAGGAGCATTGATAAGTAAATAAGTAAACAGTGGCAAAAACAAAAACACAGATACAAGCAAATGTTAAGAGTTTGAGAGTATTCAGTATTCTAACGACAGTTGGGTAGAAACTGTTTCGAAACCGGCTGGTGCGTGTGTTCAGGCTTCTGTACCTTCTCCCCGATAGTCGAGGTTGTAGAAAAACATTGCCAGGGTGGGATGGATCTTTGAGAATGCTGGCGGGCTTTCCTTGACAGCGGGAATGGTAAAATGTGGCCTAAATGGAGTTTTCTTCAAATGATTTTTCCCAGGCAATAGACAACCAACCCCACACTCTCCTGCTTTCTTATGCCAGTTGGACAGCAAAACGACTGCTTAGCAATTGGATACTGCTTGATTGTCAGATAAAACAACCCTTCCCCCATGTTCAATACTTTTATATCTGGTAAAGAGAGTAAGTGACCTATTTTAACGGCCCTGCAATGTTTCTCCAGGGTTACACACAGCAGTGACCCGGAGGTTGGATCATCAATTGCAGGCAACTCGATTCTGATGGGTTGGCGGCTCTGCAGCAAAAACCCACAGTACTGTTCACACTAACCACCCATATCGTTCACTGCCTGGCACAGACCACCTAGTTAGCAATAAGGAGCCAGACTTGGAAAAGCAATGGAAGTGAGGCTGTAAGTGCAGAGAAGTAGAACTAATTGGAAAGCTCTTTCAGAGAACAAGCATTTGCAGGCTGGACTGAATGGTCTCCTGCATATATCTAACAAAGAACTGTGGATACTGCAAATCTGAACTCTGATTTCTCTCCACAGACACTGCCAGACCTGCTGAAACTTTCCAGCAAATTCTGTTTTTCATCATGGAGTCACAGTGTCATACTCATACAGCATGGAAACAGACCCTTCAATCCACCAGTCTATGCCAACCGTAATCCCAAAATAAACTAGTCCCACCTGCCTGCACTTGATCTATGTCCCTTCAAACGTTTCTTATTCATGAACGTATCCAAATGTCTGTTAAATGTTGTAACTGTACCCACATCCACCACTTCCTTTGGAAGTTCATTCCCCACACGAACCACTTTCTCTGTAAAACAAGATACCCCTCGTTTCTTTTTAAAATCTTTCTCCTCTCACCTTTAAAAGTATGTCCCCTAGTCTTAAAGTCACCCACCCTAGGGAAAAGATACTTGCCATTCACCTCATCTGTGCCCATCATGACTTTCGAAATCTCCAGAAGGTCACTCCTCAATCTCCTACACTCCAGTGAAAAGAATCCCAGCCGATCCTTACAACTCAAACCTTCCATACCACAACATACCATAATATCCTTCCTATAGGGCGGCAATAAGGGGACACAGCAATCCAGAACCAGCCTCATCAACATCCTGTACAACCTCAACATGGCATCCCAAATCCAATACTCAACAGGTCTGAGCAATGAAATTGAGAGTGCAAAACACCTTTTTAACCACCCCATCTATATGTGACGCAAATTTCAACGAATTATGGACCTGACTCCCTCAGTCCCTCTGTTCTACAATGCTACCTAAGGCCCTAATTTTAATTGCTTAAGCCTTGTCTTTGTTTTACCAAAATGCAATACCCCACATTTATCGAAATTAAACCCCATTTGCCACTCTTCAGCCGATTGACCTGATTGATCCATCTAGAGTCATAGAGATGTACAGCACGGAAACAGACCCTTCGGTCTAACCCGTCCATGCCGATCAGATATCCCAACCCAATCTAGTCCCACCTGCCAGCACCCGGACCATATCCCTCCAAACCCTTCCTATTCATATACCCATCCAAATGCCTCTTAAATGTTGCAATTGTGCCAGCCTCCACCACTTCCTCTGACAGCTCATTCCATACACGCACCACCCTCTGTGCGAAAAAGTTGCCCCTTAGGTCTCTTTGATATCTTTCCCCTCTCACCCTAAACCTATGCCCTCTAGTTCTGGACTCCCCAACCCCAGGGAAAAGACTTTATCTATTTATCCTATCCATGCCCCTCATAATTTTGTAAACCTCTATAAGGTCACCCTCAGCCTCTGACGCTCCAGGGAAAACAGCCCCAGCCTGTTCAGCCTCTTCCTGTAGCTCAAATCCTCCAACTCTGGCAACATCCCTTTCAAGTTTCACAACATCCCTCTGATAGGAAGGAGACCAGAATTGCACGCAATATTCCAACAGTGGCCTAACCAATGTCCTGTACAGCCGCAACATGACCTCCCAATTCCTGTACTCAATACTCTGACCAATAAAGGAAAGCATACCAAATGCCTTCTTCACTATCCTATCTACCTGTGACTCCACTTTCAAGGAGCTATGGACCTGCACCCCAAGGTCTCTGTTCAGCAAGTTTGTTATAGGATTCTGTAATTCTGCAAGCACAGTGCTTTGTCAAGCCCATTCCTTACAAACTTATATTAATAACTTGGCATTCAGAGAGACACACATAATGAAAGAGTAGTTAGAATCAATGTTAAACTTAATTTGCCACGTGACTATTCAGTTGAAGAATTGATTTAAATCCTGTGTTAAAAACGTGGCCTGTGTTGCTGTTCAGCTTTGTAGACCTTCCCCTGATTCCGAAGGATGCATTCATGGAAAAAGGAAGTGATCTACAAGCATGCTTCCTGAAAGCATATTCAAAACTCTGGCTGATAAGCCAAGATGTTCATTAAGTGCCTCTACCATTCCGATTTCTCGGGGACATGGAGTGTTTGGATGGTAGTGCACCGCGCTGAGTTCTTCTCAGGAATGTTTGCTTTCACCTCCTCAGTTATTTGGCACCAGTTCCACCCTTGTTGAGAGGTCATGCCTGTGCTCTGGGAGGACATGAAAAGACCCCTCATTGCTCTTTTGGCAGTGGCGGGGGGGCGGTAATGAAGGAGGAGAGCTCTCCCCGTGAGAGGGGAAAGATTCCCAAGGGACCGGAGGGGCAACCTTTTCACACACTGGGTGGTTCTTATGTGGAATGAACTGCCAGAGAAAGTGGTAGATGCAGGTACAGTTACAACATTTAGATAGACACGTGAACAGGGAAGTGTAGAGGGATGTGGGCCAAATGCAGACAAGTCGGACTAAATTATTTTGGGAAACTTGCTCAGCATGGACTGATTGGACTGAAGGGTCTGTGTCCGTGCTGTACGACTCACAGAAAGTGATCATTCATCTGGCCATTGTCTCACTGCTGCTAATGGGAGCTTGCTGTGTGCAAGTTGTTGGCGATTCCAACAAGACAGCCAGTCGTGCAGGCCTTAACGGGCGGGCAGTGGGTGTGCAGGTTTGGCACACGCTGGAGGGAGGTCACACCAGGCGCTCTGCGGATGAAAGTCTTTCTCCTTGCGTTCAAAATCGAACACAGCGCATTGATATCGGAATTAACCACGGACCACAACCAATTTTCACACAGAGGGTGGTGACTGTATGGAATGAGCTGCCAGAGGAAGTGGTGGAAGCTGGTACAATGACAACATTTAAAAGGTATCTGGATGGGTACATGAATAGGAAGGGTTTGGAGCCAAGTGCTGGCAGGTGGGAATAGATTGGGTTGGGATCTCTGATCGGCATGGACGAGTTGGACCGAAGGGTCTCTTTCCGTGCTGTACATCTCTATGACTAAACCACACACGGCGAGCGGTGCCCTCTCGGAATAAAGGGGCACAGATCAAAAGAGGCGTGTTGTGGGGATCAAAAGAGGTGGTTATGAGACTGTGTCCCTCTGAGCTCATACACAGCTGAGTAGCTCCAGCAATGTGGGAGATGTGAGGGGATGTATTTTTTTGCACAGTTGGTTCACTCACTCATTCGAGTGGGTAGAGATTCATACATTTCCCACCCCCACCCCCGCCGGGAGCAGGCACATTAAACTGACTAGTGGCCAAGTTGGAGATCAAGGTTTGGGAGGTGGGTGTGCTGATGCTCTCCGTGAAATCAATAATGACTCGAGCTCTAAACGCACTCTGCTTCAAAGCAGCACATTCCCAGGCACCTAGCCGTCACCCCCAGGGAAATACTCAACCATTCATGCTGCTGCTGCTGACACACACACACACACAGTGGGGTTGTTTTAATTATCCTCGCTGTGTTAATTAGCAGCTCTGAAAAGGACGGAGACCTATTGCCAGTCATAACCTACTTTTCTTTCTCCGCCCGAGTCTTTTGCTCTGTTCAAGTTAAATCAAAGCTCCTTCAAAACGCTGCTTACATGTAGGGTGTGGGAGGGGTTGGTACAACTTGAAAGGCATGAGTGATTTAACCAGGAGAGAGAGAGAGACTGAAAGCAACATCCACATCAAAACGCGGTGTTTGTTGGTAAGTCAACATCTACCCTGTTGGGAGCAAATTTGGCAGACTAAATGTCACGATGCAAATTCTCTGAAGAAGAGTCATCTGGACTCGAAACGTTAGCTCGCTCTCTCTCCATGGATGCTGCCTGACCTGCTGTGACCTCCAGCATTTGTTGTTTTCAGATCGGATTCCAGCATCTGCGGTAATTTGTTCCTACAGTGCAAATTGGAATCCTCTAATGTTTCAATTCCAACATTTGCAGCTTTGTTTTCCAACCTTTTCGTGGCCTCAGCCACTCCTATCCTCCAGTCAGACATCGCTCAAAGAGGCTGAGGGGTGACCTTACAGAGGTTTATAACACCAGGAGGGACATGGATAGGGCGAATAGCCAAGGTATTTTCCCCGGGGTAGGGGAGTCCAAAACTAGAGGGCACAGGTTTAGGGTGAGAGGGGAAAGATTTAAAAGGGACCTAAGGGGCAATGTTTTCACATAGAGGGTGGCGCATATAATGGAATGAGCTGCCAAAGGAAGTGGTGGAGGCTGGTACAATTACAGCATTTAAAAGGCATTTGGATGGGTACATGAATAGAAAGGGTTGAGAAGGATGTGGGCCAAATACTGGTAAATGGAACTCTATTAATTTAGGATATCTGTTCGGCATGGACGTGTTGGACTGAAGGGTCTGTTTCCGTGCTGTATGACTCTGACTCTAAATGGGACAAGATTAATTTAGGATATCTGGTCGGCATGGACGAGTTGGACCGAAGGGTTGGTTTCCGTGCTGTACATCTCTATAGCTCTACACTTGTGAACCTCCTCCAATTCTGACACCTGGAGCATTACCATATTCAAATCAATGCACCACCACTTTCTGGCACCTCATCTCCTAATTTCTTCCTTAACTCTCTTCTCTGTATCATTCAGATTTTAATTGTCTCTTTGACCGAGTTTAGAATCTCAAGTCCTGATATGGCATTAAGTGGCTGGGGGTGGGGGGAGAGAGGAGGGGGTGGTTACGTTCTGTCTGATAATGCTCGCGTGCAGGGCTTTGGGGTGGCTCAGCAGATAAAGGATGCGATACAAATGCAGTTCGCGTTGTTGACTTCAGTCAATGAAAATACACACAGAGGCAACCAGCTGTAAAACAGACAGTGGATTCACTGTGTTCAAAGGGAAATAGGAAATTTGATCAAGGTCCATCTAGCTTGTCTATGGGCTCAATTAGTACATCATATGACAACGTCGATTAATCGCAGACTTCAGTCTCTAGTCATTAACTCATAGTCAATCCAGATCTTGCCTCTGAGGCAAGGAAAGTGCCTCATTTCAGGGTTCAAATTCAATTATATTAGACTGCAATCCTGTTGTCTCCTGGGGGAGGTGATGGTATTATTGCTAACCTATTCACCTATGGAACCTGGTAATGTTTGGGGGCCTGGGTTCAAATCCTGGCAGGATTTCAATTAAAAATCTGACATTACCAGGTTAATGATGACTATGTCAGGGAAAACCCAACTGGTTCACTCATACCCTTCAGAGAAGGAAATCTGCCAACCTTATCTGATCTGGTCTACATATGACTCCAAATGCACAGCTACATGGTTGACCCTTAACTGCCCGCTGGGCAATTCAGGATGGACAATAAATACTGGTCTAGCCAGTGATATCCACATCCTGTGAATGAATTTTTTTTTTAAAATGGACTATCAATATTCAACTTGCATCATTTGACTTTCGAGATGGTTTTCTAAAGGACATTAAAATGGCTGCTGTGATCACCTGACAAGCCCAGGCAACCTACACAGAATATACTCAGTGCTCACTCTCCACCAGGGACAGGGGCACTGACCTTCCATGGATCACCACAAAAACACACATATCTTCTCCTATGTATGACAAAGGGCCACACTATCGATTTACCGAGAACAGGATAGGGACAAAAAAAAAAGGGGTCTGGGGCCTCATGATTACTGTACATTTCTCATGGCTAATCCACCAAGCTTGCACATCCCTGAACACTATGGGCAATTTACCATGGTCACTCCACCTAAACTTGCACATCTTCAGATTGTGGGAGGACAACACCCACGCAGACGAGGGGACAATGTGCAAACTCTACACAGATAGTCACCTGGGGCTGGAATCGAAGCCGGGTCCCTGACACTGTGAGGTAGCAATGCAAACCATTTGAGTTTTCAGCGAATGGATCAGTACCCATGGGGACTGAGCAAACTGCATCAGGAATTACCATTTTAATTAAGAAGCAGTAAAACTCAGTGTGGTGTCAATGTGGTACACTTACATAATGATTGCACAGATTGGAGGTGAATGGTTACGTACAACTATCCAGCTTAGAATTAAACAATAATGCATCTGCCAAGAAACAGGATATCCACAGCAACCTTTCAGCAGCCAAATAGTGAGAAACCAACATGCACTGATAACAGGAAAGATAATGTTAGCCCTTCTCTCAGTGCTCTTCTCTCATCAGCCTCAGAAGTCTGTTTCTGGTGAAGACCCAACTTGGAACAACCACCATTCGCTGAAAACTCAAATGGTTCGCATAGCTGCCTCACAGCGTCAGGGACCCGGGTTCAATTCCAGCCTCGGGTGACTGTCTGTGTGGAGTTTGTACATTCTCCCCACGTCTGCGTGTGTTTCCTCCGGGTGCTCCAGTTTCCTCCCACAGTCTAAAGATGTACAGGTTAGGGTGAATGGGCCATGCTAAATTACCCATAGTGTTAGCTGCAATAGTCAGGGGTAAATGTAGGGTAGGGGAATGGGTCTGGATGGGTTACTCTTCAGAGGGTCGGTGTGGATTTGTTGGGCCGAAGGGCCTGTTCTCATACTGTAGGGAATCTAATCTGATCTAAAATGTGCAGATTTAGGTGGATTGACCATCGTAAATTAGCCCATAACATTCAGGGATATGCAAGCTTGGTGGATTAGCGATGAGAAATGTAGACATACAGAAGAGGGTCAGTGTGGACTCAACGGGCTGCTAACACAACTTTTCTATGACTGAAGAAACACAACAACAGTTACACAGTCAGAATTCAGGTAATTCTCATAACTAAAAGACTCCATGACTTTTAAGCCTCAATTGCCTTAATCTTGCTGACTGTACAGGACACCCCTCTCCCCTTCTTTGTAAGCGGGGTTTGTGTGTGTGCACTTGATGTTGCATTTATTACTGCTGTTCAGAGAACTAAACCATAAAACTCCTCTTTCTTCCACTAATGAAAACCTTGTAGTTATTCGGCACCTTTGTCTTGATCTAATTAATTACAAGTTGAAGTGTGATAGCTGTGCACTAAAAAAAGGAATTTATTGTAACGGACCGAGAGGGGTTTAAAAAGGGGGAGAGGCCAATCTCCCCTCTTCACCTGGTTCTAAATGTCAGGACAAAGGAGTTGGAAACATCTTAAAAGGAGCAGAACAAGGTGAAGAGCTTTGGCGAAGGACTGTCACCGTTCAAGGCCAAGGCACACTCACTCATGTTGTAACAATAAAAAGTGGACTGAGCAAGGAGACAGGAATTAGAGGAATGCGGAGGTCTCAGAGGGCCCCAGGGCTTGAGGAAGTTACAGAGATAGGGAGGAGGGAGAATATTCTAAATCACCGATCCCAGGAACCCACGTAGGTCAGCAGGTACTGCGGTTAGTCATGGGTCGACATGTGGCCACTCACTCAGAAGGTGACAGATCTTTGGAATCCTCTGCTCCAGAAGGCAATGTTTGCTTAGTCATTGAGTTTGTTCATTCAATAGATTTCTACATGGCACTTCCACCCAGGGATGGTGCAGGTGTTGAAGTTGAAAGTCAGCCATTGCCTCAGTGAATGTCGACAGGGCTTGAATGGATTACTCCTATTTCCTCTATTTTCATGTGCATTCTTAACATGATTCCAGGGTGAAGGGGCTGTTGTTATGAGGGAGCGGTTTAACAGCTTGGACTTCTACACAGTGGAGTTCACAAGAATGGGGGAATCTGATTGAGGGATATAAAATGCTAAAGGGGATTGATAAGGCGGATGTTGGACGGTCTCTAACACGACGACATAGATATAACGCGAGAGGAGGTAGGTTCAAAACTGAGGGGAGGAAAAATGTGTGCACGTCTGTGTATATGTGTGTCTGTGTGTATAGGAGTACCTGCGTGTGTCTGTGGACAGCAGCGTGGACCCCAGAGTGCAGTGCAGGCAGAAACAATCAACAGGTTCAAGGAAGAAACCGATATGTTTCTGATGAAAAGTGGGATGAAGGGAAGAGACTGGAGATGAGACCAGGATAAGATTATCCTTGATCATGTTAAATGGCGGAGGGGGTTTGAAGGGCTGAATTGCCTACTCATGCTCCTAGTTCCAATGTTCCAATGA
Source organism: Chiloscyllium plagiosum (assembly GCF_037043375.1). Taxonomy (NCBI): domain Eukaryota; kingdom Metazoa; phylum Chordata; class Chondrichthyes; order Orectolobiformes; family Hemiscylliidae; genus Chiloscyllium; species Chiloscyllium plagiosum. The sequence goes on from NW_028270183.1 coordinate 16,677,802, forward strand.
CTTGTTGCAAATTGGGTGTTCTTACAGAGGTGGGAGACCACTCAGGGCGAGAACACAGCAAGGAGGAACAACTCAACGAAGACAAGCTGCAGACCAACATACTGCTAAAGACAAACATCTCCAAACTCTCCTGCATAGAATCACATGTTATCCAAACCAGCCTTCTGACAGAACTACCACACACAGCTCAGCAGCATCTCCTCATTCCACAGCCAATGAGGAAACAATTTCAACTTTACCTCACTGCAAAATTATGTTCTCTAACCACTTATTACACTGTGATGTTCTGTGAATCCTGCTTTCAGTGCTATTTTGGTTAACTTGATGTTGGCAGTCACCAGACTCACATGTTTTTCTGTGAATTTTGGTTCACATTTGGACCCCAGGATTGATACAGATGGCAGCACAGCAGGAGCCAGCAACATCCATCCTTTGAGTTGCTCAAAATTGATTTCTCACTGGCTCCTGGTGATGCAGGAGGAGGAATAGAAATGTCGAGTGAGCTATATCTGGTGGCTTATTCAAGAGTCCAGATGCAACCATATCTGAAAATGAAATGGTCCACTTCCTTAAAGTTTACTCAGTCTGATATTCCAGGGCAGGAGTGGAATTTCACCAACTGTCTATATACGTGCAAGTTTCCTTGTTGATTAGCATATCAGAAGGGGCTCTTGTGACACAGTTGCAGTGCCCTTTCCTCTCAGCTAGGAGGGCCAGCTACAAGTGTCCACCTGCTCCAGAGGTGCATCACAACATGTCCCTCTTGAAAAGCATTGGAGGCAGAGCAGAGGTGATTCACTGGGACTGATAGGAGGTTAGACTAGTTTTATTTCCCCATTGCGGCTCAGTAGAGTCTTGGGTTCATGTCACACTACAGGTGACCACCATTGCACTATATACACACACACACGTACTCCTATACACACAGACACACATATACACAGACGTGCACACAGACACCCACACACACCCTTACAGACACACACATTCCCACACTCTCACATGCACCCCCTCACAGACTTAAGACACTCTGCACTCACTACGCACACACACACTTTCTCACACTCACAACCTCCAACCCAGACAGACACACACAGACAGCCAGACACCCACATGCGCACATATATTTTATGGGGTGAATTTGTACTTGCAGAGTTACATTGCACTTTGCTCAAAAACTGCATGAATTTATGTAAAACTCCGTTATCTCACTTTTTGGATTAGAATCATGGCATAGACAGAGAGCACAGGGGGCCAACACCTTCAACATATTATCTAGCTATCACCTTTGTTAACAGCTAACCTGAGAATGCAACTTTAAAAAAAACGGTTTTGTGATTTACACATGAAAGAAGTGAAACCATCATGGTATTCAAACAGATGAAAGACTCAACAGACAATCATTTCTCGATGTATAATTTCAGTTACATCACACTGTAAATTTTTGCTATAAATTCTGTGTTAGGATTGAGCCCTCCACTGTCACCTGATGAAGGAGCGACGCTCTGAAAGCTAGTGTGCTTCCAATTAAACCTGTTGGACTATAACCTGGTGTGGTGTGATTTTTAACTTTGTACACCCCAGTCCAACACCGGCATCTCCAAATTATGCTTGAAGTATGTAAGATACTGAATGGGCTTGGGAAGGTGAATTACATTTCATCTTGTGGGCTAAGTCCAGAGCTGAGGGATGGGCGGGGGGGGGGTCACCATTCTAACAGTAAGGATCACCCTTCAGATGGGAGCTGGAGAGGGTTTATTCCCTCTCTCAGAGGGTTGAGTTTAAACTCTGTGTTTCATAAGGTAGTGAAGTTGGGGGCGGGGGGGGGGGGGGGGGGGGGAATCATTGAAGCTGAAGGTGGGTAGATTCTTGAGCTCTGGGATCTGAAAGGTTAACTCATGTTTCTCTCTCCACCGATGCTGACAGACCTGCTGAGTTTTTCCAGCAAATTTCAGCTTTTGTTTCTGATGTCCACCATCCGCAGTTCTATGTGTCTGTGTTCGTGTGTGTGTGAGTATATTCTTGTTAGAATTGGGAATCAGAGATTCCAGGGCGGGTGGGTACGTGGAATTCACAATCACAAACGGAGCTTATTGGAGAGGTGGAGCAAGCCGGAGGGGGCTGAATGGTCTACGTGGTCTAAGGCAGTGACCATTGCCACATCCCAATCTTTCTCCTGAGATCTTCTCTCAGGGGGAATGGAACAGATCTGGTTCAGAATTGGGTGGGGGCTTAACCAAGATCACTAGAACAGATTAACTAACACAGTGGCTCAGTGGTTAGCACTGCTGCTCACAGCGCCAGGGGCCCAGGTTCGATTCCAGCCTCAGGCGACTGTCTGTGTGGAGTTTGCACATTCTTTGCGTGGATTTCCTCCGGATGCTCTGGTTTCCTCCCACAGTTCAAAGATGTGCTGGTCAGGTGAATTGGCCGTGCTAAATTGCCCAGAGTGTTAGCTGCGTTAGTCAGGGGTAAATATAGGGTAGGGTGGGTTACTCTTTGGCGGGTCAGTGTGGACTTGTTGGGCTGAAGGGCCTGTTTCCATACTGTAGGGAATCTAATCTAATAAAGTGCCCAATGTGTCCAGTGATGTGCAGGCCTCAGTGGGTTAGCCATGGGCAATGCAAGGTTACAGGGATAAAGGTAGGGGACGTGGTCTGGGTGGGATACTCTCCGGAAGGGTGGGTGTGTAGTCGATGGGCCGAATGGCCTGTTTCCACATTGCAAGGGGTTCTGTGAGCACATGGTCTGGCCTTTCTCCCTACCACTGCCCGTGGGATCTTGCTGCGCCGCGCTGGAGCCTGTGAAAGGTGGGCCGGGCCCCTCTCTCTCCCCCTTCATGCCTGCAGAGCAGAGCTCCCACATCAGAGGCACAGGGGTCTCTCTTCCCCCCACCTTCCACCACCAACCTCCAGTCGGTTGGAAAAGAGTGAGATACGGTCGGAATCTGTCCGGTGGCATGCTCGTCGCCTGGAGCTATTTGGACGTGGGGGGATGCACTGAATTCAAAGAGACCTTGGAGGGGGGTCATTGTTGAACATTCTCCCCGTGACTGCGTGGGTTTCCTCCGGGTGCTCCGGTTTCCTCCCACAGTCACAAAGATGTGCAGGTCAGGGTGGATTGACTAAAGTGCCCATAGTGCCCAGGGTCAATTAGTCATTGTTGGGCTGAGGCTGGCGGGGGGGGGGGGGGGCAAAATTGCAGAGAGAGGGGGAGGAGAGCGGGGGCTGAGCCAGACCATTTGAGGATTTGGAAACAAAAGGTGACAACTCCTAAACAAAAAATTATTTTTTAAAAAACGCGTTGTCGGATGAGCTGGCAGAATATGCCAGGGGGACACACATGGGCATGGTTTGGGTGGGCTAGGACATGGCAAAGCGGATAAATTCGTCAATGGTGCCACTAAGTGTTTCATTTTATTGGATGTGGAGACATTGGCGGCAGAGATAAAGCCCAGAGCTCCATCAATAGACTGTTTTTGGAGACTAGACAGATTAATGAGAACTTACTGACTGTAGGATTCTTTTAATATGCAGCATGCAACGTTCTGGACTGTTCCCTCCCCCTCCCCCCCTTCTCAGTCTGCTCGCTCACAGGAACTGGGGGAAGAGAGCAGGAGAGAAATCGTCACATTGCGCTGAATGAGCAGAGTATTTAAATCTTCGCCATGGCCGTGACAAAGGGCCCCATTGTGCCAGAGGGAGGAGGGAGTGATGTGATTCCCCCTTTTGGTCATCTGGGTCTTCCAGCTGGGTCAAAGCAGCAGCAGCACTTGCTGCTGTAGGTGGTGGGGGCTGGAGGAGAGGGGGAGGTTAAAGGTCAATCCTCAGCAACATTACTGGATAATAAGGCATTAAAAATGTCTAGACAGCTCCTTGGGGATTATTTGCCCTGACACCTGTTAATTCTCTCTCTCAGTGCCTCTCCCAATTATTTTTCTTCCTCTTTCTCCCTCTCTCAGCCCCTCTGTTTCCCCTGGTTTGTCAAGCGCTACCTTTTTTCCGATTGTGTGGGTTTGACTGCTCCCAGAGTGTGTGCACCCCCACCTCTCTCACTCTCTCTCTCTTCGCTGTCCCTCGTTTCCCTCCCTGCCTGTCTGTATCTTGCTCCCTATCCATCAACACCAAGTTAAAAAAAAAGCTCTCCCCCACAATTCGCAGAATCGTTGTCTCGCAGACTAGCTCTCTCTCCACTCTCTGCCTTCCGTCATTCTCACTCAGAATCAGAGAGCTCTCTCTCTCACTCACTATCTCTCCCTTTGACTTAATGCCTGTCGCTCATGATCTCTCACAGCCTCTCTCTCTCTCTCTGTTCTGTCTGAATGCTCATGTGGACATAAAAGCTCCTATAGATCTTTTTTTAAAATAAGATTGGTGGCATGGTTTCTGTTGTCCAAAAGGCCATCAGACAAAGGAGCAAATGTAGGCCATTCAGCCCATCGATGTGTTCTGCCATTCTGGCTGATCTAATAATCCTCAACTCCACTTTCCTGCCCTTTCCCCATTACCCTCCATTCCCTTTCAGATTAAAAACTGTCTTACCTCAGCCATGCGTGACAGTGGTTGGCACTGCTGCCTCACAGTGCCAGGGATCGATTCTACCCTCGGGCTACTGTCTGTGTGGAGTTTGCACACTCTGTGTGGGTTTCCTCCGGGTGCTCCGGTTTCCTCCCACAGTCCAAAGATGGGCAGGTTGGGGTGGATTGGCCATGGAAAATTGTCCCATTAGTCAGGGGTAAATGTAGGGGAATGGGTCTGGGTGGATTACTCTTCAGAGGGTCAGTGTGGACTTGTTGGGCCGAAGGGCCTGTTTCCACACTGTAGGGAATCTAGTCTTGAACGTGGTTAAGTATTCAGTCTCGGCAGTCCTCTGTGGTAAAGAATCCCACAGATTCACTCCCCTCAGAAAGAAGAAATGCCTTCTTATCTAAACTCCTCACCATACATGTCGCAAAATCTAAATAAAAACATCTAAATACAGACAAATCACAGGGCAGCAATGAACCAGACTGGGAGATGTGCTCACACTCTGAATAGAGAGAGAGAGAGAGAGAGGAAAAAAAGAGAAAGAAAGATGGGGGTGGGTGCGAGGGGGGAGTGGTTGTTGATTGCAAAACGGTTTGAGATGTCCAACAGTCATGAAAGGCAATATATGAATGCAGATTTTTCTCTCACTTCCTCAGGAAATTCCAAAGTACCCAAATCCAATTAAATGCTCTCGAAATGTAGTCATTATCGCGATGTGGAAGTCACAGCAACCACTTAACATAGGGGAAGGCAGGGACCAAAGACTTGCATTCTCATAGCCCCTTTCAGAACTTCAGTCTGTACCCCAAGTGCTATATTGCCAATTAATTCCTTTCAGAGTGCAGTCACTATTGTGGTGCAGGAAATGCAGCAGCCAGTTCTCACACAGCAAGATCCCACATGTAGCAAAGAGATAATTGCAGGCACAGGCTTTAAGTGTTGACTGAGGGATAAATATTCACTCTGACATTAGGTAGAACTCCCCCGCTGATCTTTGAAAATGTGCCAGGGATCGTTTACAGAGTCACAAAACAGCACAGAAAAAGGCCATTTGGCCCGTTGGCTCTGTGCTAGCTCTTAGCAACAGGAACTCACTGGTCACACTCCACCCTTCTCAATAACCCTGCAATTTTAACTTAAAATCTAAATGTCCTCAGTCAACTTCATTCTGGAAACCACAATTGCATCTGCCTCCACCATTTTCTCAGACACTGCATTCCCGATCTGAGGGAAAGGCTGCTTAAAATTTTTTTTTTACATCATCTCAGGTTGTTTGACCTGACAGTCCACCTCTCAGTGATGTAGGTTAAAGGATAAAGATTGGCCTGTTGCCAGTTTCCCCGAATCATTGCTCATCAGATCATGCTCCTTCCGGAGAGGGTAGACAACTTACTGCGATACCACACGCGATGGACGGCATCGCCCCCTGTTGAGTTGGGTGCTTCCCTGGCATCATTTCAAGACTGAGATATACGGAGCAAAACATGGAATTAAAGGTACTAATCCATCAAAATATATAGGAGCAGAATTAGGCCATTCAATACCATCCTCCTCTGTAACCCTCGAACCCCTTACCAATCAAGGGTCTATCTATCTCAGTCTTAAATACACTGAATGACCTGGCCTCCACAGCTGTCTGTGACAATGAGTTCCACAGAGGCCCCACACTCTGGCTGAAGAAAGTCCTCCTCAACTCAGTTCTAAAGGGTTGTCCCTTCACTGAGACTGTACCCTTGGGTCCTGGTCTCTCCTAGTCATGAAAAGATCTTATCCACATCCACTCCATTCAGGCCTCATCATTTTAGATTAGATTCCCTACAGTATGGAAACAGGCCCAACAAGTCCACACTGACACTTCGAAGAGTAACCCACCTAGACCCATTCCCCTACCCCTTATTTATCCCTGACTAACGCACCTAACAGTATGGGCAATTTAGCATGGACAATTCACCCTAACCTGCACATCTTTGGTCTGGTTTCCTCCCACAATCCACCGAAACCACAGACATGGGGAGAATGTGCAAACTCCACACAGACAGTTGCCTGAGGTGGGAATCGAACCCGGGTCACTGGCGCTGTGAGGCAGCAGTGCTAACCATTGCACTACCATGCCACCCTATTCTGTAAATTGCAATGAGATTTTCCTGTCCTCATCATTCCAGACTCCAGAGTCCTCCATTGCTCCTCGTATGTCAAGCCCTTTAGTATTTTAAGATGGCGCCGGAAAATGGCGACTTTGTACACTTTTCTCTCTACTCATGTGTTGCTGTACTTGAGTACGTGTGACAACAAAATCTAATTCCAAAATTCCTCCAGGGGCAGTATATTCTTTCCTAGATACGGAGCTCAATATTTATATACCAAGTCTGATTGAAAATGCAGAAGAGGGGCTGAATGGCCTCCGATGCTCATCAGTTGCCAGGATTGAGACTGCATTTCAAAGTCTACTTGTAAGGACAGCAGATCCCAGTCTAACGCCTCACCTACAATCGTCAATGCAGCGCCCCCCCAAGACCTTCACTGGAATCACAGCCTGAATTGGGCTCAGATTTCTGGAGTGGGACAAACAACATGCTGACTCTGGGGCAAGAGTGACATTTGCCAAGGCTGGCTTTGCGCCACAAAACCAGGATTTGTAGCTAAGACCTGCAGCATAAAGATGTGACCAAAGTTGACTCATGAAGGGGGATAGGTGAGGCTCCTAGAAGTGGTAACTTGACAAAATTAAATGGTAAGTGGAAGAGGAAAGTAGGATCGGTGTGAAATTAAAGCAAAACTTCTGTGGAAGCTGGGCATCTGAAATAAAGCATTGTCCTGGACAGATGCAAAGTTGACATCTCTAGTCTGGTAATGATTCTTTGTTGGAACTGAAACGCTAAGTCTGTTTCTCTCTCCACAGACATTGCCAGACCTGCTGAGCTTCTCCAACACTTTGTCTCTATTCAAGATTCACATGGCCCTGTTTAACTGTGTAACACTATGTTGTAAACCCTGAGAAATTTTATACGAGAGAAGGAAGAATTTACAGGGCTATGCATGGTGAAGTGGGACTAACTGGATTGGTTTTTCAAAGAGGTGGAAGTGGGTTACTGCAGATGCTGGAGATCCGAGTCAAGATTAGAGTGGTGCTGGAAAAGCACAGCAGGTCAGGCAGCATCTGAGGAGCAGGAAAATCGACGTTTCGGGCAAGAGCCCATCATCAGGAATTGATTCACCTATTCCTGATGAAGGGCTCTTGCCCGAAACGTTGATTTTCCTGCTCCTCGGATGCGGCCTGGCCTGCTGTGTTTCTTCAGCACCACTCTAAGCTTTTCAAAGAGGTGCATACAGGCATCTTAAACTGAGCAGCCTACTCCCCTCCTATAAGATTCAATTATTCCATTCTCCCGACTGGTTACACTTGTCGGAGAATTCACAGCAGCAAGACAATTAATTCAGAAAACATTTTCTCTGGGATATCTTTTTTGTTCCTACAGTCATATTGGACTTGAAACGTTAACTGTTTCTTCCTGCATAGATGTTGCCCAGACCTGCTGAGTTTCTCCAGTACTTTTAAATTTTATTTCAGATTTGGGACTAATTCGATTTGGGAAACATGGTCGGCATAGACAGGTTGGGCCAAAGGGCCTGTTTCCATGCTGTATGATTCTATTACCAGCATCCACAGTCTTCAACTTTTCAGCTCTAGGATATCTCCTTGTGTCATTCATCATTTAAAATGCACTACATCCCAAAATATCCTGGTCAAAACATTCCAATTCTTTACTGGCTGGTGGGTTCAGAACACTACCTTAAGGTGCGTGGGACACATCACTCAGTGACTGTACAAGGTGGGGTGATATGGGAGAGGAAAGCACAAGGAATAGCGATGGAATTAATCAGGAATACAAAGTGATGAAAATTGCTGTGCTCTTTAGATGTTGCTGCAAACAATGTCAGCACAATTATGAAGCAGGAAAGTATTGCAGAGCACGAAACCACTCATTCCCGAACCACAAGGAGCTCAGAATTTCCTCTGTAAATCAGCAGTTTGGCTGATCCAAGTCTTACAGTATTGGGTTGCGTCACATTCTAAATGAAAGTTTTAATGTGTTGTTCTCAATGTACTCTGAGGTCTACAGAACAGAAAAAGGCCCTTCAGCCCATCGAGTCTGTCTCAGTCTCAAACAAATTCTAATCTCGTTTTCTAACACTTGGCCCATAGTTTTGTATGCCATTGCAAGGGCACTTCTAAATTGTCTTCAATGTGATGAGGCTTTCTGCCTCTCCCATCTTTACAGGCAGTGACTTCCACATTCCCACCAGCCTCTGGGTGAAAACATTTTCCTCAGATCCCCTCTAAACCTCCTGCCTCTTACCTTAAATCTATGTCTCCTGGTCACTGGTTCCTCCATCAAGCTCCTCCCGGTTTACACTGTCATTGCACCACATGGTTTCATCCATCTCAATCATGTTCCCTTTCAACCTCCTCTGCTCTAAGGAAAGCAACACCAGTCTGTCCATGTTCCCTTCATTACTGAAACTCTCCAGCCCAGGCAACATCCTGGTAAATCCCCCTCTGCACCCTCTCCAGTGCTGTCATATCCCTCCTATAATGTGGATTCCAGAACTCCACACAATACTCCAGCTGTGGCCTAACCAGAGTTTGATACAGTTCAATAAACCAAAGGCTCTAGGCTGCCCATTTCAACAGAAAGTAGCCAGGCAGGAGGCTGGAGGCTGGAAGATCACAGCAAGGCAGGCAGCATCAGGAGGTGGAGAAGTCAACGTTTCAGGTATAACCTTTCTCCAGGAGAGGCGGCACAAGGCATCCAGGCATGGAGCCCATACATTTACCCAAGTGAGTTAATGGTCGATTCCTTTGCCTCAGTCAGCAAAGTCAGTGTGAAACAAAATGGCAGCATAAATTAATCTGCACCCAGAGGAAGCCCACGCAGACACAGGGAGAATGTGCAAACTCCACACAGACAGTTGCCCGAGGCGGGATTTGAACCCAGGTCTCTGGCACTGTGAGGCAGCAGTGCTAACCACTGTGCCACTGTGCCAACCTTTTATAGGTGTTCAATTTGTGGAGTTCTCACAGAAAGCCCATTTGTAAAGAAAACTCAAGTCTGGATCAGGATTATATGCAGATTGTGATTTCCACAAGCTCTGGGCGAAGCCAGTTCATGTCCAAATTGATCCTGCTGCCTATTTAATCATGTAAAGAAAGACTTTTCTTACACAGCGAGTTGCTGTTGGCCTGAACTCACAGCTTATGAGGATGTTGGGAGAGACAATCAATGATTTCAAAGCAATTTGGATGGGCACTTAAGGGACATTAACTTATTGGAAAGGTGTGGTAGGGGAATATATTGTAAGAGGTGGAAGTGCATAGGAAACTGCTTGGCTCTTTGTGTGCACTGGGTATGAAAAGCGATGGATTTGGTTGACTAGAATCTTGGTCCTGTTGGATGGACATTTGGGTCTACATGGTAGTTTCCAGTAATGCTTTCTTGTGCTCATTGAAGCAACTGGAGTGGTTGGAGAAATTTTTACAATATTTACATTGATTATGGCTCAGTCTGGTATCGTACCTTGGTTTTTTAGAGATGACTTAATGTAAACTGAGAGACAGCATTCCAATGTAAACAGACTTACCTCTGAGAGGTTTTCAAGTCCATCTCAATGAAAAACTGCCTTTTTCATTTGTTTCCACAGCCACCCACACCATTGTAGCCAAACATTTGGCTTGTTATTCTTAGCTGGTAGCAACATCTCCTCTGGATCACGATGTTCTGGATCCAAGTCCCAGTTCAATGCTTCAGCGCAAAAGCTTGGGCCCAAACTCCCACAGGGTACTGAGCGAGTGCTGCACTGGCAAAGGTGCCATCTTTCAGATGAGACGTTAAAGGTCCCCAGTGCCTGCACAGGTACAGGTAAAATCCACTGGGGTGCTATTCTGGAGAAGAACAGGGGAGTTCTCCGCAGTTTCCTGGTCAGTATTTATCCCTCAATCAACCCAAAAAAAAAATCACCTGGACGTGAGCACATTGCTATTTGTTTGACCTTGCTGTGTATAAATTCGCTTCTGCATTCCCTACATGACATCAGTGAGTGTACTTCAGAAAGAATTGCATTGATTGTAAAGTACTTTGAGGGTGCCTGGCTGGTAGTAGGAAGTGTAATAGAAATTTTTCAATGTATAAAATGAAACGATATTTCTTCTTTATGACCTTTAATTCAGGCCGTATCCTCTGTTTTTCCTCATCCGTTACTAATTGCAAATTAGGATGATTTTCTACAAGATTAATGTGAGGTAGTGGTGGGAATTTGTGATTTGGAGATGCCAGTGTTAGACTGGGATGTACAAAGTTAAAAATCACTGGTTGTATCAGCAGCGCTCCGAAAGCTAGTGCTTCCAAATAAACCTGTTGGACTATAACCTGGTGTTGTGTGCTTTTTAACCGTGGGAATTTATGATATTAATGTTAGGACTTTATACACAAAAAGTATTGACATTATAGGCCCCTTTCAGTTGCAAATGGGAATGTATTGAGTAAAACGGAAGCCTGGAAGGTTCACAAATAAATGTCGTATTTATTGGCTGAGCAGGCAGTTTTCCCAGATCGGGGATGGGTTCAAAATATCTATTCACAGAATGGAATAACATTAGGAACATAGAATCTCTACAATGTGGAAGCAGACCATGTGGCCCATCAAGTCCACACCCACCCTCTGAACAGCATCCCACCCAGACCCATCCCACCTTCCCTATTCCTGTAACCCTGCATTTCCCATGGCTAATCCACCTAGCCTGCACATTCCTGGCCACTAGGGGGAATTTAGCACGGCCAATCTTCCTAACATGCACATAGAGTCATACAGCACGGAAACAGACCCTTCGGTCCAACTCGTCCATGCCGACCAGATAGCCCAACCCAACCTAGTCCCATTTGCCAGCACTTGGCCAATATCCCTCCAAACCCTTCCTATTCATATACCCATCCAGATGCCTTTTAAATGCTGTAATTGTACCAGCCTTCACCACATCCTCTGGCAGCTCATTCCATACATGCACCACCCTCTGTGTGAAAAAGTTGCCCCTTAGGTTCCTTTTATATCTTTCCCCGCTCACCCTAAATCTATGCCCTCTAGTTCTGGACTCCCCGACCCCAGAGAAAAGAACTTGTCTATTCCCCCCATCCATGCCCCTCATGATTTTGTAAACCTCTATAAGGTCACCCCTCAGCCTCCAACACTCTAGGGAAAACAGCCCCAGCCTGTTCAGCCTCTCCCTGTAGCTCAAACCCTCCAACCCTGGCAACATCCTTGTGAATCTTTTCTGAATCCTTTTAAGTTTTACAACATCCTACACATCTTTAGACTGTGAGAGGAAACCAGAGCACTCAGAGGAAACACATGCAGAGACGGGGAGAACTCCACACAGACACAGTCACCCAAGGGTGGTATCATACCCAGGTTCCTTGTGCAGTGCTAACCACTGAGCCAGCCCACATCATCTGCATTGACCCTTCAAAGCAGGACTGAGGGAGCACTGCACTGCTGGCGAAATTACCCTCCCAGGTCAATGCAAAAGATACTTTTAGGTGCAGTTTTGAAATAAAGTGGCCAAGCCCCCTCACGGCACGGTGGCCAACATTTACCTCTTGGCCAATGCCGAAAACATATCTCATTGTTATTACACTGCTCCCACGTTATAACTGTAACCATCTGTCAAAAAGTGCCTCAAAGGGCTATAAAATGCTTTGGGGCTTCCCAAGGCCATGAAAGACGCTACGTAAACACAATTCTCTCTTGAAATCCGCCCCCCCCCCCCCCCCGCCATCTCCTCCTTTCTGCTGCTTCTCTTGTCACAGAGCCCTGTCTTTCCCATTTCTTCTGTGCCAGGGTCAGCGCTCAGCAGAGTTGATTCCAACATGAATAAAGCTCGCCACAAATGGGACAAGCCCGGGCCACAAAAGGGCTTTACAAATGGATGCTGGAGCAGTTCTGCAGTGGAAGACAGGATGGAATTGTTACACATGGTGATTGCTTTCATTCGCTCGTTACAATTCCTAACGCTTGTAACGGACAAAGAGTCTGGACAAAGGCTGGAGATTGATAGCGGTTGGCTCCTGATGTGATGTCAGCAGTTTAACTGGCCCTTGTTTGCCATTCTAACCCCCAAACGCTCAGATTTTAACCAGACTGAAATAATAAGCAAACTTATGTGGTTGGCAGAGGGTGCTGAGGGTTAGATTTAATTAAAACGAAACAGTTTATGAGGGCTTCAATTCTTCCTATGTTATTAGATGTTTAACAGCAACCGTCCTTTAACTTACTTGGTCTCAGGACAGAAAATCTTTGTGCTATTTAAGAGAACCCGCTGATTGTGAACACTGGTTGGTATATTTTTCTCCTTGGTTTCTCCCAAGTTTCTAGTTCATTCATGGAGAGGTATGTTTACCCACTACAATGCACACTCTTCATACGATGCTCTCTGGACCTCACACCTTGCACCCTCAATCAAAAGAATAAAGATTAGATTCCCTGCAGTGTGGAAACAGGCCCTTCGGTCCAACAAGTCCATACCGACCCTCCAAGGAGTAACCCACCCAGACCCATATGCCTAGCCTATATTTTACCCCTGACTAATACTCCTAACACTAGGGGTAATTTAACATGGCCAATTCACCTGACCTGCACATCTTTGGACTGTGGGAGGAAACCGGAGCACCACGCAGACCCGGGGAGAATGTGCAAACTCCACACAGGCAGTGGCCCAAGGCAGGAATCAAACCCGGGTCCCTGGCGCTGTGAGGCTGCAGTATTAACCACTGAGCCACCGTGCCACCCTGACTCGCACCCTCCTGTTTACCCAACACCCCCTGAGCTCACTCATCTACTTGCATCCCACTCCAATACTTGGTGTTGATCCTGTTTTGTTTAACCCCCTTCACCTGTCCCTAATTCTGTAACTGCCTGCAACCCTTTGAAGATAGAGTCAGACTGATGTACAGCAGAGAAACAGACCCTTTGGCCCAACTCATCCGTGCCGACCAGATATCCTAACCTAATCTAGTCCCATTTGCCAGCACTTGACCCATATCTCTCTGATCCCTTCCTATTCATGTCCCCATCCAGATGCCTTTTAAATGCTGTAATTGTACCAGCCTCTACCACTTCCTCTGGCAGCTCATTGCACACATGCACCACCCTCTGCATGAAACATTATCCCTTCGGTCCCTTTTATATCTTTCCCCTCTCAGCGTAAACCTATGCCCCCTAGTTTTGGAACCTACCCTGGAAAAAGACCTTGTCTATTTACCCTATCCATGCCCCTCATGATTTATAAACCTTTATAAGGTCACCCCCTCAGCCTCTGACACTCCAGGGAAAACAGCCCCAGCCTGTTCAGCCTCTCTCTATAGCTCAAACCCTCCAACCGTGTACATTGTTTCTGAACCCTTTCAAGTTTAACAATGTCCTTGCTATAGCAGGGAGACCAGAATTCAATGCAATAAGTAGCCTCATCAGTGTATAGATCTCAGTAAAACATTTTTTAAAATCCTCACGTTACTTGCTATTAAAGATTTACAAACAAAAATCATATTAACGTACAAGTCTTAAATCAGCTCTGCACTCAGAGTTATGGAGGTGACTCCTGCACATTACAAGGCCCTTCAGCCCACTGAGTCTGTACCAACCAAAAAAAAGCCACAAACTCATCCCTCCAGCTCTGCTCCCTGAATCTCACTATTCCTCAATTATCTGTTTCCTTACAGCCTGAAACCTCTCCTAAAACTGACTCCATCGTACATTTCCTACAGTGGGGAAAGGGGCCATTACGCCCATTAAAATGTGTGCTGACCCTTCAAAGATCATCCCATCCATAGCCCTGTAATCCCACATTTGCCCTGGCTGATCCACCTAGCCTGCATGCTATGGCAATTTACCATGGCCAATCCACCCTAACCAGCACATCCTTGGACTGTGGGAGGAAACCCAGGCAGACACAGGGAGAACGTACAAACTCCACACTGACAGGCAGTCACCTGAAGGTGCAATCAGACTGGGTGCCTGGTATGGTGAGGCAGCAGTGCTAATTACTGTGCCCCCCCGAAGGCACTCCTTAAAATCTCATCTCTGCTCACTGTCAGATCATGGGGCTCTGGTGTTTTCCATCTTTGGCACCATGCCATGGTGGTCAACCACCACCACTGCCAAAGTGTTGTTTTCTGGTCTAGGTCAATGTCACCAATTCTCCTTTCGCTGTGTTGAGTCTAGGACTTGCCTCATTATCAATGGTCGAGGATAGACCACGAGTGAGTCTAAATGGAAGGGACACTTGCCAATTAGAACAAGGTGGCTTATTGCACAAAAGCAATAGGTAGAGTTTACACTAATTAATCAGACATCATTACTAAGCACACTCAGAAGCTGCAGAGAGTACATCAGCTCCCTTCAGGACACAAGCTACACTCAAAGACTGTGTGGTATCAGTGGGTTGGGGGGAGCTTAATATAATATGACCTTTAATTCCTTCAGAATGCAGCAGAAGTTAATCCTAATTACTTTTTATGTGGCTTCGTTTTGGTTTGGTAACAGTCCGGTGAAGAAAGCCCTTTTGACATTTTACTGTGTTAAAGGCATTTCAGAGAAGCAAGTTATAGCTATTATTGGGGAGAAGTGTGAGCGGTTCACATCCTCATGTTAGTTCAGAGCTAATAAGCATGAATAATGGAGCAATCTGGGGCATTAAGTCAGTAAGGAATAAAAGATAATCAACAAGTTTCTCCCGACACAGATGATAGTCATAAAATCCCTACTGTGTGTAAACAGGCCCTTCGGCCCAACCAGTCCACGACGACCCTCCAAAGAGTATCCCACCCAGACCCATTCCACTACCCTACTATTCCACATTTCCCCTGACTAATACACCTAACCTACATATCCCTGAACACTACGGGCAATTTAGCATGGCCAATCCACCCTAACCTGCATATCTTTGGACTGTGGGAGGAAACCGGAGCACCCGGAGGAAACCCACACAGACACGGGGAGAATGTGCAAACTCCACAGAGAGAGTCACCTGAGGCTGGAATCGAACCTGGATCCCTGGTTCTGTGGAGGCAGCAGCGCTAACCACTGAGCCACTGTGCCACCCTGGTGGTAGATGCTCACAGAATTCCTAGAGTGTGAAAGAAGGCCATTCAGCCCATACTGCTGCTCTGAACAGCATCCCACCCAGACCTGTACCCTATATTTTTGACGGCTAATCCGCGGGGCAATTTAACATGGCCAATCCACCGAACCTGTACAACTTTAGATTGTGAGGGGAAACCTGCAAAAATGCAGGGAGAATGTGCAATCTCCACACAGTCACCCAAGGGGGGAATCAAACCCGGGTCCGTAGTGCTGGGAGGCAGCTGTACTAACCACTGAAGCACCGTGCTATCCTTTATATCCATCATGCTAATGGGGAACCCTTTAACTTTATTCCTGATGAACCAGTTCAGATGTGCTTCTACAAACCTCTACAACAGGAGCTTGATATTTAAAACAATACGGTCCTTGGCAGGTGGTTCCGAGAAACTAGTTGTAGAGTGTTCCATCCAAATGGAAGCCGAATGTCAAGTTCTCTCTTTATTTTTAAGCCTTAACAGTGAGCTGGGATGTTTGTTTCTTGGGTGTCCCTGCTAATTCCAGCTGTAATCAGCTGACAAACATCTTTATAATTTTCATAGCGATCAACTAGTTGCTGTCCTATGTTTGAGATGAAATGATTTGGATGAAAATAGAGATAGCATTGTTATTAAGTTTGTGGATGGTGGTTCAGAGGACAGTGAAGAAGATTATCTCAGAGTACAACAGGATCTGGATCAACTGGACCAGTGGGCTGCTGAATGGTAAATGGGAGGCATCGCATCTTGGTAAGGCAAGCCAGGGAAGGACTTGGGGAGAGCCCTGGGGATTGTTGTCGAACAGAGAGACCTAGGGTTGCAGGTACATAGTTCCTTGAAAGTGGCATCACAGGTAGACAGGGTGGTGAAAGAGGCCTTCTTCAGTCAGAGCATTGAGTATAGGAGTTGGGATGTCATGTGACAGCTGTACAAGACATTGGTGAGGCCACATTTGGCGTACTGCGTGCAATTCTGGTCGTCCTGCGATAGGAAGGATGTTATTAAACTGGAAAGGGTACAAAAAAGATTTACAAGGATGTTCCTGAGACTGGAAGGTTTAACTATAAGGAGAGGCTGGGACTGTTTTCTCTGGAGCATTGGAGGCTGAGGCGTGACCCTAGACACGTTTTTAAAATCATGAGGGGCATGGATAAGGCGAATAGTCAAGATCTTTTTCCAAGGATAAGTGAGCCCAAAACTAGAAGGCGTAGGTTTAAGGTGACAGGAGAAAGATTTTAAAACCACCTGAGGGTCAACGTTTTCCACACAGAGAGTGGTGTGCATATGGAATGAACTACCGGTGGGGGTGGCAGAGGTAAATACAGTTACAACATTTAAAAGACATTTGGACTGGTACATGGATAGGAAAGATTTAAAGGAATATGAGCCCAATGCAGGCAAATGGGCCTAATTCAATTTGGGAAACTGGGTTGGCATGGACTGGTTTGACTGAAGAGTCTTTCTGTGTTGGATGACTCTATGGCTGATTGCTCAGTGATGCACTTGCAGCTTTCTTATCAAAGGGAACACAAAGTTAAAAATCACACAACACCAGGTTATAGTCCCAACAGGTTTAACTGAAAGCACTAGCTTTCAGAGCGCTGCTCCTTCATCAGGTGGTTGTCTGGAGCGTCGCTCCGAAAGCTAGTGCTTCCAATTAAACCTGTTGGACTATAACCTGGTGTTGTGTGATTTTTAACTTTGTACACCCCAGTCCAACACCGGCATCTCCAAATCATGACCACAAAGATATACTTCCAATCGGTGAAACACAGGTTACAATTTCTCAAAGCCTAAAACTGCATGCAGGTGTAACCCAAGACATCAAATAATCATCCTTGAACTTCCGTCGGTCTTCAGTGACATATACCACTATCTCAACACTTTGAACTCTTCCCCAGATCATTAGGGATGAGGGGTTAAATTATGTGGGAAGTGTACAGCAACTGGGACTGTTCTCCTTTGACCACAGAAGGTTAAGGAATGCTTAACAGATGCATTCAAAGAGTTTTGATGGTAGAGATAGGTATTTCTTCTGGTGGGAGGCCAGAGTCAAACAGTTAGTGAAACAATCAGGAGTGAGATGGTGAGAATTCATTTATTGCAGCAAGTTGTTCAGATCTGGAATGCACAGCATGGGGGTGGAGGTGGCAGATCCAACGGTCATTTTCAAAGGGGTGTTAGATAACTCATTCAAAGAGCTGGCACAGACATGGTGGGCCGAATGACCACCTTTTGTGCTCTATGAAACACGTTGACCCTTGGGTGGTTTTGTAAAATCGTTCTCTTGTCACCTTAAGCCTACACGTTCTAGTTTTGGACTCCCTTATCCTGGGAAAAAGATCTTGATTATTCACCTTATCCATGCCCCTCATGATTTTAAAAACCTGTCTAGGGTCACTCCTCAGCCTCCAACGCTCCAGAGAAAACAGTCCCAGCCTCTCCTTATAGAAAGTCCAAACTCAGCTATCCTGACTCGAGTAAGAACTTGGGAAGGTAGTAAATATTAGGAAGAGACCGTTCAATCCCTGCTGTGCAAATCATTAAGTCATGGCCAACCTTGTATCTCAACATCATTTTCCCATAGCAGCCTCAAGATCTAGAAATCTATCAATCAATATCCTGAACGTATTGAATGTTTGAACCTCCACAGTTCTCAGGGGTAGAGAATTCTAAAGGCTCTTTGCTGTAAGAGACAAAATCCCTCCTTGTCACAGTCCTCATTAGATTGCCCTTTATTCAGAGTCTGAGTCTCGGGGACACATCCTTCCTGCATCTACCCTATCAAATCCTGTGACAATTTTGAATGCTTCAGTGTGTCACCTCTCACTTTTGTTACATAGAAATATAAGACCAGTCCCAAGGAATATGCAGTCATAGAGATGTACAGCACAGAAACAATCCCTTCAGTCCAACTCGTCCACGCCGATCAGATATCCTCCACTAATCTAGTCCCGTTTGTCAGGATGTGGCCTATATCCCTCTAAACCCTTCCTATTCATATACCCATCCAGATCCCTTTTAAATGCTGTAATTGTACCAGCCTCCACCACTTCCTCTGGCAGCTCATTCCATACACGTATCACCCTCTGTGTGAAAAAAGTTGCCCCTTAGGTCCCTTTCAAATCTTTCCTCTCTCTCCTTAAACCTAGTTTTGGACTCACTTGAAAAAATTTGAATATTCACCCTATGTGCTGGCAAGGTGTCCCCTCAGACAGAGGGGATTGTTGTGCAGTTTAAGAGGACAACTGCATTCCTGTGGTTCTGGGAGTTACACACAGGCCAGACTGCATAAGGATGGGACACATCTCAATACCAAACTTTTAATTAATTTGACTTGAACCATGTACTCAGAGTGCTAGCCTATGGCCCCTGTAATATTAGTTCAGCAACACTACCACAACAAACCTTCTAATACAGATTTATCAGGCAGGTTGAATTATAAGCAAGTGAAATGGATTAATTGGGGAGTGAATGACTGCATTCACTTTGAGGGTGTGTCACTTATTAAGTTGGTTTAATTGGCATCGAAAGGATGGAGTGCACCATGGGTCTCGTTGTCCCATTATGTAAAGTGGCATCGCCATTAGCACTGCTTCCTCACAGCGCCAGGGACCTGGGTTCGATTCCACCCTAGGGCGACTATCTGTGTGGAGTTTGCATATTCTCCCAGTGTCTGTGTGGGTTTCCTTTGGGTGCTCTGGATACCGCGTCCCCCCACCACAGTCCAAGATGTGTGGGTTAGGGCGGATTGGCAATGGGAAATTGCCCCGTAGTCATAGAGATGTACAGCAATGAAACAGACCCTTCCGTCCAACCCGTCCATGCTGACCAGATATCGTAACCTAATCTAGTCCCATTTGCTGTTCAGGGATGTGCAGGCTAGGTGGAATAGCTGTGGTTAATGCGGGGATATAGGATAAGATGGGATGCTGTATAGAGGGCTGGCACAGATTTGATACGCCAAATGTTTTATATCTGCACAGCAGGGATTCAATGACAGTGTTGAGAGTGTGGTGCTGGAAAAGCACAGCAGGTCAGGCAGCATCCAAAGAGCAGAAGAATCGACGTTTCGGGCATAAGCCCTTTATCAGGAATTCCCAATGAAGGGCTTATGCCCGAAACGTCGATTCTCCTGCTTTTTGGATGCTGCCTGACCTGCTGCGCTTTTTAGAGCACCACACTCTGGACTCTGATTTCCAGCATCTGCAGTGCTCACTTTCTCCTCTCCTGTGACACACCAGTCAGGCAAGGTGGGGAGTGCCTGGGCTTGAAGCTTTTTGGGTTCAATCCCATCTCAGGGCGTGATTATTGACCGGTCAATTTCTTCCGATCAGCCTGGGGTGGCCAGTACGAGTGGGAGAGCTTCCTGAACAAGCAGGATCATGTGACAGCTCAACCATAACAACCTCTCCAAGTCAATGGGTATCACTAACCATGATTTAGCATCATCATCGTTCCCAGGGACTTTTACCACAGGCCAAGACTGTACTATAAACGATACTGTCTGATTTCTCAATGGGAGGGGGCGGAGGGGCATTTGAACAGAGGGCAGTCATTTCCCATGCCTGTGTGGAAAACAACATCCTGCTCACAAATGAGGGGGAAGGGAATGCTGATTTGTTTTCCTAAAATGTATTCCTTATTCATAACTCCAAAGGCAAAAGCAATAAGCTGACCTCCCTTCCGGACACCCCTCATTTGACAGACAAGGCCGGTTGAGTAGTCCACCTCAGGCTGTTTTCTTAATACCTTGGGTTCACCCATGCCCCAGCACGGTGACCCTTAACAGTCTGCAACTTTTGACCCCCAACTTGGCACCAATCCTGGGCTTTGTAATGAAGGGATGTGTTGCTTCGGGTAAAGGAATACTTTGAAGTATAAGTCGAGGTAGGGGTGCAGTTCAACACTGAGCTAAGCAGCAGACGTTAGAGGAAATTATATGCAACACTACATCAGTTGAGGGAGGGCGATACCGTGATTAAAGCTCACAGTCTCAGTAATCACAGATTCACAAGAGCAGCAGTGCCCTGTGTTGGGAGTTGGAGTTAGGAAATGGTACACTGACACTCAGGAGTACCCTGAGAATGGGACTAATTCAGCCGCTGTCTCAATGGGGAAGAATAATCGGGAAGAGACCGGAACAGTGCTTCCCAACACTTTTCCCCATGAGGGGTCTGCTTCGAGGCTTGTGATGTTATTGTGGCCCCTCAGTGAGCACCTTGGGTGTGGGGGAAGAGGAGAGGACGATAAAGAGTGGTGAGCTGGGGAGGGAGGGATGGTTTGGCCAGTGATGCCTCAGTGAGTGCCACCCAAAATACCCCACTTTGGGTGGTCCTAGGGGTTGGAAGTCACTCTGAACATCAGCTCACCCATCAATCTAACCTTCCTACCCCGAGTCAGGAACAAAGGCAAAGGACTTGCATTTATTGAGAAACTAGGAGCAGGATCTAACCTTTCAGCCCTCTAACCTGCTCACCACTCAATACGATCATGGCTGACCCTGCACCTCAACTCCCCCTTGCCTACCGATACCTTTAAAATCTCAATAAAAATCAACGCCTTTCTTGAATATACTCAGTGACTTGGCCTCCTATGATAGAGAATCCCACAGGTTCACTACCTTTTGAGTGGAGGAATCGTTCCTGATCAGTCCTAGATAGTCTACCCCACAGCCCGAGACTGGGTCCCCTGGTTATAGACATCCCAACCACGGGAAACAACCTCCCTGGAGTAGAATTTTAAACCTTTCAATCATTCTTCTAAACCAGAGAATGTATAGTGCCTAGCATGACCTTACCCCAAAAGGCTACACTGCCAACCAAATATTTTAGAAGTGTTGGAACAGTTAGACATAAGAAACCAAACCAGCCAGTTTGTACTCACAGGCCCCCCTACACAGCACTATGATAGTCACCACACCCTCTTTTACCTAGGGGGTGATGCTGGTTGGAGGACACTGGGGGAGGAGCTCTTATGATTCTTCTTCCAAACAATGCCAGGTCCATCTACTGTCCCCACCAGAGGGGGCAGGGTGAACGTTGACCATCCAGGAAACAAAAGCCCACCTCCAACAGCACAACACTGCCTCAGCTCTGCATTTCAGTGGTAGCCTAGTCTTCATGTACCAAGGTATGGGGACTTGAACCCGCCACTTTGAGCGGGCATTCAAAAAGGGCAAAGAAAATTGGGGAAATGCAGTTAAAGGTAATGCAAGCTGGGGTTGCTCCCTGCTTGTTTCTGTTCAATCGCTCCCCTTCTCCAAAGCGAGCTAAGTTGGCATCGACGAGGGTGTGGAGTTACTCATTCAGCACGGTGGCTGTTATCGCCCAACAGCAACAGTACCCTGGTGCTGGGAAGAGGGAATAATCAGTCCATTATTCACCTTCTTCAGGGGTGTTAGGGTCAGACTCACATCTCAGGTCAATGACCTTTCACGAGAACCCAGGCCATTGATTTGAGATGTTAACTCTCAATTCTCTCCCCTCACTCTAGCCTGCTGTGTTCTCTTCTGGAGAGAGGGGGGTGTTTTTATCCAGCCTTTTGCTTTTCCTGTTGAAGCATTAGATCAGGCTAGGCTCCAGTGCCTCTGACACAGAGAGCTCTGACCGTCAGCGTTCAGACTGGGAGTTATCTCAGAGACAGGAAACTGAAAGGCATCCAGTCCACACGGCACAAGACTTAGGAAGTGAGAGGATACAAATGGGTCAAAAGAGATAATCTCAGAATTGAAATTTTAACATAAAGGTCTGAAGCAGGATTAAGGAATCTCTCAATTCTTACCTACTCTGGTCCACTAACCATTTAGGATGGGGTTGGGACCCTCTGGTTAAATCTCGTCAGTCATCCTACAAACGACTGACTTTTCTACACAATTGAAGGAGACTAGAAATTGACAGGTCTGGGATTCAGCAATTGACAGCTGGCCTGGGACTGACATGGAGGCAAAGTGTGCATGGACATAGATTTCAGAACCATATAACAGATGGTTGTAGGTGGGATATTCAAGGATATGAGGAGTGAGCCTCACAAACAGAATCATTCTTTTCCGGCTCATTCCAATATTTAGTGTAGCATTAATGTCCCTCCTAGGCAGATGTGGGTACTGCAGATGCTGGAGATTAAAGTCAAGATTAGAGTGGTGCTAGAAAAGCGCAGTATCCGAGGGGCAGGAAAATTGACATTTCGGGCAATCCTCACTGTCCCTCCTGTCAATGTAAGATGTACATATAAGATGCAGATCTGTCATTACCTCCATTTGCTTTACTCTCAATTCCAAATCTTTATTATAAACTTTATTAAGATCACTATTCACCAACAACAACTAAACTAAACCGTCCAATTTTCAGCTGTGAATATCTGGATCGGTTTAAATTAGTTGGAGATTCAGTGCTATAATTAGACAGCAACTCAGCCACCATTGCATTGTGTAACTACCAGAATGGTGGTTAACTACATAAGCCTTGGGCTTTTTAGCTGTAATAAATATGAATCCACTCTCTGCCCCTAGTTTTAGTTTTCAGGTGTCAGCAGTGATTCAGCCATAAATGGCTCTGGGTTCGCATCTCATTTGACCCAGAGTTTGCTTCATGTGTCACTCCAGAACTGAAGGAGTTTTCAACTGATTCCAGATGACCCACCAAACCACGTGCCTGAACATGGACTGCGAAAGATCCCACGGCTGTGATTCAGAGAAAAACAGCAGGGTTCTCCCTGGTGCCTTGGCCAACATTCACCCCTTAACCAATGGCACAGCACCACATCAGCTCGTCAGGACCACGGTGTTGTGCCCGGCAGATTATGGTTGCTACATGTCCTGGCTCAACAAAGACCCGACACAACACGTTGTACTGGACGTGGAGTACTGTGAAAGACTCTGAAAGGCACTACATAAATGCAAATCTTTTTTTCTTTCAACTCTGGCATAATTTAAATGTTGGCATCATTACTAAATTGACCACTGGCTGCTTTAATTGTGCATTTACTAACTTGTTTCTTAAGGCCATACACATGGACAACTGATAGGTTGCCTGACTGAGTTGGGGGAGGAGTACAGGGGAAAAGAGGCGATGTCAGGAGTGGGTGGGAGGAGATAGAGAGAGGGAGGTAAGGGGGACAGCAGAGATAGAATCCCTACAGTGTGGAAACAGGCCCTTCGGCCCAACAAGTCCACACCGACCCTCCAAAGAGTAACCACCCAGACCCATTCCCCTACCCTATTACTCTACATTTACCCCTGACTAATGCACCTAACCTGCACATCCCTGAACACCATGGGCAATTTAGCATGGCCAATTCACCCTAACCTGCACATCTTTGGATTGTGGGAGGAAACTGGAGCTAACCCACACAGACACAGGGAGAATGTGCAAACTCCACACAGACAGTTGCCCAAGGCTGGAATCGAACCTGGGGCAGCAGTGCTAACCACTGAACCACTGTATCACCCAGATAGAGAGAGGAATGAAGAGAGGAAAGATGGTGAGAGGGAGATAGAGGGAGTCAGGGCAAGTGGTGAGAAGGTGATAGATGAGAGATAAAAGTGGGGGGGGGGGAAGGAGAGGAGAGATGGACAGATAGAAGGAGGGAAAGGGAAGAGGAGAGATAGAGGGAGGAGGGTAGGAGGGGGAGAGGGGAGAGATAGAGAGGGAAGGGGAGTACACAGGTGGAGGGAGAAGAGAGATGGAGGGAGGGAGGGGGACAGAAGAGTTGAGCAGTGGGAGAGAGGAGATTTGGAGGAGGGGGTGAGACAGCAAAATTGGAGGAGGAAGAGGAGAGATGGAGGGAGGGGTGAAGAGGAGAAATAGAGGGAAGTGCGTGGAGTGGAAGAGATGGAGCAGGGAAGGTAATGGAAGGGGAGTAATAACATTGAGCAGGAAAGACACCCATGGGGACCCTAGTGTTAAATCACTCTCCAATCAGCTTCCTGCCTGATTGACAGGCCAGGTTTGTGAACATTAGAATCAGGCTGGAATGTGATGCTTCACACAGCAGAAGATCCCACCAACTCTGAATGCTTTATCCATGCCTGACAAATGACTGTTTGGGCTCCAGTTTTTGGATTAGTGGTGCTGGAAGAGCACAGCAGTTCAGGCAGCATCTGAGGAGCAGCCAGTACTGAGTGATTCCTGAATCAGTGTCCTCGAGAGCGAGAATCAGTGGTGACTGAGACATACTTGCATGACTCTGAGGTGGTTCACAAGTTGCCTTTGTCTTTAGGCTCTCAGAATACATTTTAGCAGCTGAGGGTCCAGCTCAGAAGCAGGTCATCAAAACGACGGTGAGCTTCCTCAGTTACTTACGGGGGGCTATCAGAAGTTACTATCAGTGTGAGAAACAATGGGAGAGATGGCAGCCATTTGCAGTTATAAATCTTACATTCAAATAGCATCTTCCTCCAGGAAAACAATTTGAGATGCCTCACACTAGTTACTTTGACAGGAGGGAGTCTTTATTTAACTACAACAATGACATTACTTCAGAACTGCTTCTTTCACGTAAAGCACTGTAGGATTTAGGAAGGTGCTGTATAACTGCAAGTCTTTGTTTTAGATTTCATAAAAATCAGATTTTTCAAATTGTGTGTATCAATTTGAAGTAATGCATGATTCATAGAATATCTACAATCTGTATTTAGTGCTGTGTCTATATTTTTAAACTTACTGTTCAGGTTTAATCCAATCTATAATAATCCAAGTTGAACCCTGAATCTATATTGAACCCACAGTCCAGACTAAAGTCAGCAGCTAGGAGTTGACCCACACTGACTAGACTGACAGACATTGACACAGCTGTTAACATTCACCTTGCAGAGAGAACAAAAAATGGCAATCACATTCCTCAGAGCAAAGTGCTTTGTAAGTCACAGATTGCAAGTACCCCCAGCCCAGTTAAATCCACACCGGGACTTCAACTGGAGGGATCTGCTCTCAGTCCTTTCTGTGTATCATCAGTCTGGCCCTAAATCATTCCCATTGATGGAACATGAGATACCCCCCAGTCTGGTCTGAGCTCACATCGCAGAAGATGGGGGGCTTTCGAACTGGATAAACAAAAGCTTGAAATTGGCCTGGGGCACTACTTTTGATTGCAGTGCAGTGGCTTCCTGTCGGTTTGTCTGTGTTGCGTGGCTGCTTGTCTGTGTGTGTCAGTGTTGTGTGCCAGTCTGTTTGTCTGTGTTGTGTGTCTGTGTGTGTCAGTGTTGTGCACCTGTCTGTTTGTCTGTGTTGTGTGTCTGTGTGTGTCAGTGTTGTGCACCTGTCTGTTTGTCTGTGTTGTGTGTCTGTGTGTGTCAGTGTTGTGCACCTGTCTGTTTGTCTTTGTGTGTCTGCTTGTCTGTGTGTGTCAGTGTTGTGCACCTGTCTGTTTGTCTGTGTTGTGTGCTTGCTTGTCTGTGTACGTCAGTATTGTGCGCCTGTCTGTTTGTCTGTGTGTCTGTGTTGTGCGTCTGTCTGTTTGTCTTTGTGTGTCTGCTTGTCTGTGTGTGTCAGTGTTGTGCACCTGTCTGTTTGTCTGTGTTGTGTATCTGTGTGTGTCAGTGTTGTGCACCTGTCTGTTTGTCTTTGTGTGTCTGCTTGTCTGTGTGTGTCAGTGTTGTTCACCTGTCTGTTTGTCTGTGTTGTGTATCTGTGTGTGTCAGTGTTGTGCACCTGTCTGTTTGTCTTTGTGTGTGTGTCAGTGTTGTGTGAATGTTGTTTTTGATTTGATTTATTATTGTCACATGTACCTAGCTACAGTGAAAAGTTTTGTTTTGCATGCAGTACGTGCAAATCACAGCCGTACAAAGTGTGTTAGGGTAATGGGTCAGAGTGAGGAATACAATGTTACAGCTACAGAGAAAGTGCGTAAACAGTGAGATCAGCATTAAATGTGAGAGGTCCATTCGGAAGTCTAATGACAGTGGGGAAGAAGCTGTTCCTGACCCTGATGATATGTGTATTTACGCCTCTGTATCTTCTGCCTGATGGAAGAGGGTGGAAGAAATTATAAGCAGAGTGGGAAGGGCCTTTGATGATGCTGGTTGCTTTCCCAAGGCAGGGAGAAGTATAGATGGAGTCAATGGATGGAAGGCTGGTGTGTGAGATGGACCGGGCTGTGAGAGATGGACCGGGCTGTGAGAGATGGACCGGGCTGTGAGAGATGGACCGGGCTGTGAGAGATGGACTCTGTACTGAGAAGAACACAATGATGCATCTGGATAGGATGCTTTCTATGGTCCTTCTGTAAAAATGGTGTGCCTATCTGTCTGTGTGTGTGTTGTGTGCATGTGGAATATGTATGTGTGCATGTCCAGGTGTGTGCGTGCACATGACCAGCTAAACAGGAGACCAGAGTTCAGCTTGCAGACCCATATGAACAGTTACCCCTTAATGAAACACCAACGAATGCAAAGCCTCTGGGGAAACAATTGCCTTAAAATAATATAAAAGATGCTGCCTTTAACCAGTAAGACCTTTGAAATAAGTTCTTAAAAATATGAAAGATGCCAGAGGAGCGAGCCCCAGTGTTCCACCTAAAACCTCAAATCAATATCCCTGCTAACTGTTCAGCCAGTCTGGTTATTGCTATTTGTGGGAGCTTGCTGTGCACAAACTGGCTGTCGCCTATTCCATCATCACACCACTTCAAACGTGCCCCACTGACTCTCAAGTGTTCCTGGAGGCTGGCGCAATGTAAATGCAAGTCCTTCCCTGCTTTTCACAGAGCGGTGACTATCTCCAGAACTGATGACCACAATTCAAAAGGCAACATTTCACCGTGAAGCCTCTCCCCTTAAGTTTCGGAATTCCCAAACACTCTTAAGAACGTGTGACAGTCACATTCTTCAAAAAGGAGCAAAACGATCACCAATGTTTTTGCATTTTGACTGTGGTTGCCCCCAGAATCTGTTTCCCCCCACCCCAGTGCACCAAGTCTACTACAGTCAATTTTAAAACAAAAAGGATGGTGGTGGGAGGCACTTTTTGCAGCACATCATAGCCTGGATATCAGATTAATGGACACACTGTCCCCACCACCCTTGTAATTGTTCACTGTTTCCTCAGAATTACCCACTGCCCTTGCTCTGCAGCCACGAGCTGGTGCTACCGAACACCCATCAATTCACAATAGCACTTCATCTTCAAAAAGAAAAGAGAGCAAATCTGAATAAAGCAGCAACAACACAAAAACACAACAAAGGACCCAGCAGCACCAAAACCCAGGGTTTAATCAGCACCAAAACCCAGGGTTTAATCAGCACCAAAACCCAGGGTTTATTCAGCACCAAACCCCAGGGTTTAATCAGCACCAAACCCCAGGGTTTAATCAGCAGCAAAACCCAGGGTTTAATCAGCACCAAAACCCAGGGTTTAATCAGCACCAAAACCCAGGGTTTAATCAGCACCAAAATCCAGGGTTTAATCAGCACCAAAAACCCAGGGTTTAATCAGCACCAAAACCCAGGGTTTAATCAGCACCAAAAACCCAGGGTTTAATCAGCACCAAAACCCAGGGTTTAATCAGCACCAAAACCCAGGGTTTATTCAGCACCAAAACCCAGGATTTAATCAGCACCAAAACCCAGGATTTAATCAGCACCAAAAACCCAGGGTTTAATCAGCACCAAAACCCAGGGTTTAATCAGCACCAAAACCCAGGGTTTATTCAGCACCAAAACCCAGGGTTTAATCAGCACCAAAACCCAGGGTTTAATCAGCACCAAAAACCCAGGGTTTAATCAGCACCAAAACCCAGGGTTTATTCAGCACCAAAACCCAGGGTTTAATCAGCACCAAAAACCCAGGGTTTAATCAGCACCAAAACCCAGGGTTTAATCAGCACCAAAACCCAGGATTTAATCAGCACCAAAACCCAGGGTTTAATCAGCACAAAAACCCAGGGTTTAATCAGCACCAAAACCCAGGGTTTAATCAGCACCAAACCCCAGGGTTTATTCAGCACCAAAACCCAGGGTTTAATCAGCACCAAACCCCAGGGTTTATTCAGCACCAAAACCCAGGGTTTAATCAGCACCAAAACCCAGGGTTTATTCAGCACCAAAACCCAGGGTTTAATCAGCACCAAACCCCAGGGTTTAATCAGCACCAAAACCCAGGGTTTAATCAGCACCAAACCCCAGGGTTTATTCAGCACCAAAACCCAGGGTTTAATCAGCACCAAAACCCAGGGTTTAATCAGCACCAAACCCCAGGGTTTATTCAGCACCAAAACCCAGGGTTTAATCAGCACCAAAACCCAGGGTTTATTCAGCACCAAAACCCAGGGTTTATTCAGCACCAAAACCCA
Source organism: Chiloscyllium plagiosum (assembly GCF_037043375.1). NCBI lineage: Eukaryota > Metazoa > Chordata > Chondrichthyes > Orectolobiformes > Hemiscylliidae > Chiloscyllium > Chiloscyllium plagiosum. Next base: position 16,706,780 of record NW_028270183.1, read on the forward strand.
GGGTTTAATCAGCACCAAACCCCAGGGTTTAATCAGCACCAAACCCCAGGATTTAATCAGCACCAAAACCCAGGATTTAATCAGCACCAAAACCCAGGGTTTATTCAGCACCAAAACCCAGGGTTTAATCAGCACCAAACCCCAGGGTTTAATCAGCACCAAACCCCAGGATTTAATCAGCACCAAAACCCAGGATTTAATCAGCACCAAAACCCCAGGGTGACGTTCACCCTGAACTGCAGCAGCCCCTGTTCACCATCATTTCCTCATTCAAGTTCACAGTCACAAGTTATGGTCATTTGCTTGAAACACAGGGTTGGGAGGCGGTGGGAGCTGTAAATCTGACCCACGGTCTCACATTCGATCACACAGCCTTACCCCTGTTGAGGAAGCCCCCGTTACCCCGTGCTTTCGGAGTGACTCTGCTGCAGCAAGCGGCCCTGCGTTCGCTTTCTTTGTGCTGTTTGTGGGCACGTCGGCAACTGCAGGTGGAGATCCCATGGAAACGAGCAAGGCTGGCGGGCTCCCCGTTACACCCTTAGCCCTTAGCCCGCTCATGGGGGTGGGGTGGGGGGAGCTCAGAGCGCACCAGACGGTGTCCCGACAGGGGCCGGGGAGCAGCTCCATTTTGTGTGTGTGTGAGCTATGTACTTTCCCTGGATCAGTGTGCTGCACAACAGCAGACAGGATAGGCACATACAGCTCTCACACACGCACACAGAGTGGTGGGGAGCTTTCGAATACTGGGGGAGAGGGGGACACACAGGGTGGATACCTGCTGGGGAGACGGGGACACACAGGGTGGATATCTGCTGGGGAGACGGGGACATACAGGGTGGATATTTGCTGGGGAAGAGGGGGGTCACAGGGTAGATATATGCTGGGGAGACGGGGACACACAGGGTGGATACCTGCTGGGGAGACGGGGACACACAGGGTGGATATCTGCTGGGGGAAGAGGGGGGTCACAGGGTGGATATCTGCTGGGGAGACGGGGACATACAGGGTGGATATCTGCTGGGGAAGAGGGGGGTCACAGGGTAGATATATGCTGGGGAGACGGGGACACACAGGGTGGATACCTGCTGGGGGAAGAGGGGAGACACACAGGGTGGATATCTGCTGGGGAAGAGGGGGGTCACAGGGTGGATATCTGCTGGGGAAGAGGGGGGTCACACAGGGTGGATATCTGCTGGGGGAAGAGGGGGGTCACAGGGTGGATAGATGCTGGGGAGACGGGGACACACAGGGTGGATACCTGCTGGGGAAGAGGGGAGACACAAGGTGGATATCTGCTGGGGAAGAGGGGGGTCACACAGGGTGGATATCTGCTGGGGAAGAGGGGGGGACACACAGGGTGGATACCTGCTGGGGAAGAGGGGAGACACACAGGGTGGATACCTGCTGGGGAAGAGGGGAGACACACAGGGTAGATACCTGCTGGGGAAGAGGGGGGACACACAGGGTGGATACCTGCTGGGGAAGAGGGGAGACACACAGGGTGGATACCTGCTGGGGAAGAGGGGGGACACACAGGGTGGATACCTGCTGGGGGAGATACATGGGGTGAATACCATCTGGTGGTGGGACACACAGGGTAGACATCTGCTGGGGCATTCAGTTTGGGTATCTGGGGGACGCACAGTCAACAAAAGAAATATTTTCTGCTCACTGTTTTGTTTACCACACCAAAATGAGAAAAAAAATGAGGAAGGGGGGTGAAGTACAGGGATCGATGGAGAAGGTGGCGAGGGAGGAAGAGTTTGAGTGGGAGAAATTGGCAAGGAAAGACACCCATTGGGACCCTGGTGTTAAATCACTCCCCAATCAGCTTCCTGCCTGATTGACAGGCCAGGTTTGTGAACATTAAAATCAGGTTGGAATGTGATGCCTCACACAGCAGAAGATCCCACCAACTCTGAATGCTTTATCCATGCCTGACAAACGACTGCTTGGCCTCCAGTACTGAGTATTTTCTGAATTAGTGTTCTCGAGAGCGAGAATCAGCGGTGACCGAGACATACTTGCATGACTCTGAGGCAATTCACAAGTTGCCTTTGTCTTTAGGCTCTCAGAATACATTTTAGCTGCTGACGGTCGAGCTCAGAAGCAATGGTGAGCTTCCTCAGTTAGTGACAGGGGTGAGTTACACACTGACTGAAAGTGGGATAACTCTCTCTCACACACACACTCACGGACAGAAAGTTTAAAAATGGAACTGTGGCAGACATGGGACCCACACACTGTGGCAGATTTTCACTGAAACCTCCCGCTTAATCATAGTGTCACAGTTGTGGAATCCAGTGGGGAGACATATTGACATGTTTTAAGCTATGTATATATTCCTTTGTTAAGGCGAGGGGAGCCAGATTCACACATACAAAAAAAAAATCACAGGATGATCTAAATCTGTGGGTGTGCATACAGATTACCAGAAAAGTCTGAGCAGATGGCGAGACGTTATAAATATAAGTATTTGGTTTTTTTTACCCACATAGACATGCATGAATTGTCTTACTGTCACTCTTTATATGGGACTTGGTAATGTCCAGGTTATGCAGCACCGAACCAACATTGACATCACAGATATGGTTACAACCGTTCTGACCCTCTGCTTCCAAAACATAAAGCCTGTACATGTACAAAGTGACCCCCACCCTCCCCACCCACGTCAAAAGAGGGGGACATTGAGATTGGCGACTGAACGGAACTGGAGAGAGGCTCAATTTCGCCCAGGGTTCAATGTCACTGACAATCCGGATAAACTTCAAATATTTGCCAGGGACGGGATCAAAGTTTGCAGTTTTGCTGTAAAAAGGGTCAGGCCGGTTTACATTTCTGGGATGCGAGTGGTAACTGATGGTCGAGATTCAGGCTTGAATCATGAAAGGGTGAAAATGTGCCAGCCCCCCTTGACTTTTAACAGAAAAAGACACAATGAAATAAACAATTCCAACAGAGAGCGATTGCATATGGAGTTTTTGTACTTACAGCTGGACATGGAGATTCTCCTCATCATTGGTGACTTCTGCCTTCTTCTGGTTCCCCTCTCTTTTATTTTATTGCACGAAAGGGAGAAGCTTGAGTTTTTTTTTCTCTGTCTCTCTCTGTTCTCAGAGGAAACCGAGCTGGCTGGCAGACATCTGAAAATAGTTCGGCTGAGGCAACGCTGGAACTCTCCCAGCTGAACCTGAAGCCCTGGGCTGCTTTATTCAGTCGCTGATGTGTGAGGAGGGGAAATAAGGGGCGGGAGGCGACAGGGGACAACCGCAGATTGGCTACAGCAACAGCGCAGGCACAGAGTTGGGGGGAAGGGAGAGGGGGGAGGAAAGGGGCCCGGGGATAGAACCGTTTGGCTTTATTTAAAATGTTGCTAGATGCGAGTGTGTGTTTTGGCAGTGTGCCATCTATTAACCCTCTGTGTAATCGAAGCAGGAGCTGCTGTGCACAGTCTGGATGTCTGACAGTGCAGACGCCATCCAGGAAGTATGGCTGTTCAGACATGCAGACCAACGCTATACATTAATAATAATTAACTTTCCCGTCGGCAATTAATCACACTCCTCACTGTAACACCCTCATATACCACACTCCTCACTGTAACACTCTCATATACCACACTCCTCACTGTAACACTCTAATATACCACACTCCTCACTGTAACACTCTCATATACCACACTCCTCACTGTAACACCCTCATATACCACACTCCTCACTGTAACACTCTCATATACCACACTCCTCACTGTAACACTCTAATATACCACACTCCTCACTGTAACACCCTCATATACCACACTCCTCACTGTAACACTCTCATATACCACACTCCTCACTGTAACACCCTCATATACCACACTCCTCACTGTAACACTCTAATATACCACACTCCTCACTGTAACACTCTAATATACCACACTCCTCACTGTAACACTCTCATATACCACACTCCTCACTGTAACACCCTCATATACCACACTCCTCACTGTAACACTCTCATATACCACACTCCTCACTGTAACACCCTCATATACCACACTCCTCACCGTAACACTCTAATATACCACACTCCTCACTGTAACACTCTCATATACCACACTCTTCACTGTAACACCCTCATATACTACACACCTCACTGTAGCACCCTCATATACCACACACCTCACTGTAACACCCTCATATACCACACTCCTCACTGTAACACTCTAATATACCACACTCCTCACTGTAACACTCTCATATACCACACTCTTCACTGTAACACCCTCATATACTACACACCTCACTGTAGCACCCTCATATACCACACTCCTCACTGTAACACTCGCATATACCACACTGCTCACTGTAACACCCTCATATACCACACACCTCACTGTAACACCCTCATATACCCACACCTCACTGCAACACTCTCATGTACCACACTCCTCACCGTAACACCCTCATATACCACACTCCTCACTGTAACACTCGCATATACCACACTGCTCACTGTAACACCCTCATATACCACACACCTCACTGTAACACCCTCATATACCCACACCTCACTGCAACACTCTCATGTACCACACTCCTCACCGTAACATCCTCATATACCACACTCCTCACTGTAACACCCTCATATACCACACACCTCACTGTAACAGAGCTGAAAATGTGTAGCTGGAAAAGCGCAGCAGGTCAGGCATCATCCAAGGAGCAGGAGAATCGATGTTTCGGGCATGAGCCCTTCTTCAGGAATGAGTCTCTTTCCTTATTCCTGAAGAAGGGCTCATGCCCGAAATGTCGATTCTCCTGCTCCTTGGATGATGCCTGACCTGCTGCGCTTTTCCAGCAACACATTTTCAGCTCTGATCTCCAGCATCTGCAGTCCTCACTTTCTCCTCACTGTAACACTCTCATATACCACACTCCTCACTGTAACACCCTCATATACCACACACCTCACTGTAACACTCATATACCACACACCTCATTGTAACACTCCCATATACCACACACCTCACTGTAACACTCTCATATACCACACTCCTCACTGTAACACCCTCATATACCACACTCCTCACTGTAACACTCTCATATACCAAATACCTCACTGTAACACTCTCATACACCACACTCCTCACTGTAACACCCTCATACACCACACTCCTCACTGTCACACTCTCATATACCACACTCCTCACTGTAACCCCCTCATACACCACACTCCTCACTGTAACACCCTCATATACCACTTTCCTCACCGTAACACCCTCATATACCACAGTCCTCACTGTAACACTCTCATATACAACACACCTCACTGTAACACCCTCATATACCACACACCTCACTGTAACACTCTCATATACCACACTCCTCACTGTAACACCCTCATATACCACACTCCTCACTGTAACACTCTCATATACCACATACCTCACTGTAACACTCTCATATACAACACACCTCACTGTAACACCCTCATATACAACACACCTCACTGTAAAACCCTCATATACCACACACCTCACTGTAACACCCTCATATACCACACTCCTCACTGTAACACTCTCATATACAACATACCTCACTGTAACACCCTCATATACCACACTCCTCACTGTAACACTCTCATATACCACATACCTCACTGTAACACTCTCATATACAACACACCTCACTGTAACACCCTCATATACCACATACCTCACTGTAAAACCCTCATATACCACACACCTCACTGTAACACCCTCATATACTACACTCCTCACTGTAACACCCTCAGTTACCACACTCCTCACTGTAACACCCTCATGTACCACATACCTCACTGTAACACTCTCATATACCACACTCCTCGTTGTAACACCTTCATATACCACACTCCTCGTTGTAACACCTTCATATACCACACTCCTCACTGTAACACTCTCATATACCACACTCCTCGTTGTAACACCTTCATATACCACACTCCTCACTGTAACAGTCTCTAACATTACAGAATGCTTTCTCTCACATCCTCTCATGTACCAGAACCCATACTGTATCCTGCTTTCCTATATCACGCCCATCACCGTAACTCTGTTACGGACTACACTCCTCACATCACCGTTAACGTTTACAGCAAACATGAAGGCAATGGTCATGTTGGGAGGAATCTTGGAGGGAAAGGCCCATGTGGATCAACCATTTCCAACAAAACGTACAGTGGGTGGCACAGTGGCTCAGTGGTTCGCACTGCTGCCTCACAGTACCAGGGGTCCATGTTCGATTCCAGCCACGGGGGATTGACTGTGTGGAGTTTGCATACTCCCCCCACACCCCGTCTGTGTGGGTTTCCTCTTGGTTATTTCTTGGAACTGAGGCCTATGACCAGGGGATGGTGCTGGGACCTTTCTTATTTACATAAGTGACCTGGATGTGAATGTTCGAGGCATGACTAGTAGGTTTGTGGATGATACAAAATTAGGAGATATCATTGCTTGTGAGGAGCGTTATCAAAAACGACAGAGAGATGGAGAAAGTGGGCTGGGGATTGGCAAATGCAATTCAATACAAATAAGTCTAAGGTGTTGCACTTTGGAAAGTCAAACTAAGGTCTCACTTATACAGTAAACGCTAGGGTCTTGAGGAGTGTTATAAAACAGAGGGATTTCGGAGTACAGGAATATAAGTTTTGTGAAAGCGACATCACAGGTAGACAGGGTGGTGAAGAAGGCATTTAGAATGCTGGCCCTCATCATGTGGGGTATTGAGTATAGGAGCTGGGATTTCATGTTACAATTCTACAACTTGTTGGTGAGGTTGCACTTGGAATATTGTGTACAGTTGGGTCACCCTGTTACAGGAAAGACATAGTTAAACTGGAAAGAGTGCAAGGAAGATTTAACAAAGATGTTGCCAGGACCAGGAGGCCTGAATTACAGGGAGAGGTTGGTCAGGATGGGACATTATTCCTTGGAATGTCAGGGAATGAGGGGTGACCTTATTGAGGTGTATAAAATCCTGAGGCGTATTGATAGGATGAATGCATGTCGTCTTTTCCCCAGGGATGGGGAACTGAAAACTAGAGGGCATAGGTTGAAGGTGAGAGGGGAAAGATTTAAGGAGGACCTGAGGGGCAACTTCTTCACACAGAGGGTGGTGCATGTATGGAATGGGCTGCCAGAGGAAGTGGTTGAGGCTGGTACAATAGCAACATTTTAAAAACATTTGGACAGGTACATGGATGGGAAGGGTGTAGAGGGATAGGGACCAAATGTGGGCAGTTGGAACTGGCTGAGTGGGCACCGTGGTCAGCGTGGACTAGTTTGGGCTGAAGGACCTGTTGCCATGTTATAATACGCTATGACTCTGTGGTCTCGTTTCCTCCCACAGTCCAAGGATGTGGGAGTCAGGTGGATTGGCCTTGGGAAATGCAGGGTAATAGGGTGGGGGAGGGAGGTGATCCTGTTTTGAAGGGTGGAGTGGACTAAATGGGCTGAATGGCCTGCTTCCACACCTCAGGGATTCTATCAGCATTCTCAACATGGAAGCCAGAGTGGGCACCTCCTAGCTCCAGCTGGCCGAATGGTCCAACAGCATGACCCATCCACCCCTCCCCACTCCCCACTGGCTGGTTTCTTCACGGATTGAGACAGAGGGTATGTATCACAGGGAATGAGAGTGAGTGGCTCAGCTTAGCACAGTGCGATGGGGAGCACGTTCAGAGAAGGTTCATGAGAATGGTGCCGGGAAAGAAAGGCTTAACATCTGAGGAACGTTTGAGGACTCTGGGTTTATACTCAATGGAGTTTAAAAGGATGAGGGGGGACCTAATTGAAACTGACAGAATACTGAATAGCCTGGACAGAGTAGATGTTGGGAAGATGTTTCCATTGGTAGGAGAGACTAGGACCCAAGGGCACAATTTTAGAGTCAAGGGAAGACCTTTTAGAATGGAGATAAGGGGAAACGTTTTTAGCCAGAGAGTGGGGAATCTATGGAATTCATTGCCGCAGAAGGCTGTGGAGGCCAGGTCACTGAGTATATTTAAGATGGAGATATATAAGTGCTTGAGTATCAAGGGGATCCACAGTTACAGGGAGAAAGCTGAAGAATGGGGTTGAGAAACTTATCAGCCATGATTGAATGGTGGAGCAAACTCGATGGGCTGAATGGCCTAATTTCTGCTTCTGGGCCTTATAGAGTCCCATTTGAGAGAATAGGCAGGGTTCACGGTGTCAGTGGGTGAGACTACGTGAGGGAAGATGTTTCAGAGAGAGGGGTAGAGCGTGGTGGGAGGCGGGTGCACCAGCAGAGATGGAGTGCCTAGGAGGTATTAGAGAGACTGGGCAATCAGGACTGGGCACTGTCCCAGGTGGACTGTGGGAGCAAGCTGGCGTGGTCCATATCATTGCCTGTATTGCTGCTCCTGGGGGAAGGGGCCTAGGGCCCACTCCATCCAGCACGGCCTCCAGATCTCTGCTTGCCATGAGGGGGCTACAGTTTCCCCCTGCCTCCCACGAACAGAACAAGTGTCAGGAGCAGTGCTGGCCAGCTCCAGGCTGATGCTGCTTGTCCAGATGCACCATGGGATTTTTCAAAGATGGCTCCTGTGCTGGTGATGTCGGTCAATTCTGGGATATGCCAGCAGCAGCGAGCTGTTCCAGGAACAGTGAGTGGGACTGTAACCAGACAAAGAGGGGCACCCGACAGGGATGCGGTCAGTATTTAATGAGGTGAGGATGGGAAAGATGCAGCGAAGAACCTCGCCAGGCCTCACCGAGAGAAACCCTCCATGAAACCCAACAAAACTAACTCTGGCTTCAGCCGATCAGTTCACCTCCAACTCTATTGGAACACTTCAAACACTAATCCTACCCTCCCCCAGATTTCTCTCAGTGTCAAACATTATTCCAGATTCCTCTTGGATTCACCCATACTGTGGGATGCTTTCCATGGCTAAACTGTTCTCAAATTTTCCACAGCTTTCTTTGTGGTAATGTTAAGTTATTTGTTGAGTTGCACCTTAATGTGGGGAGGTGGAGGGGAGGTGCCATGGGCCAGAGCAGACCAGACCCCCTCAAAATATATGCAGAAAGTGGTCCAGACCTTCCCTTTTTCTTATTTTAATTGTAAATGTCAGGGGCTGTGTTCTCGATGCTGTCAGTTGGTCAAACTCCCCAAGCAAAATACAATGTATTCAAACACTAGAGATAAGATGCTTAGAACAGTTTAACTCTCTAGGAAAACTTTAGCAAATAATAGATACAGTAATTATTACCATTTAACTAAAATCCTGGATAGGGTAAATAGACAAAGTCTTTTCCCTGGGGTAGGGGAGTCCAGAACTAGAGGGCATAGGTTTAGGGTGAGAGGGGAAAGATATAAAAGAGACCTACGGGGCAACTTTTTCACGCAGAGGGTGGTACATGTATGGAATGAGCTGCCAGAGGAAGTGGTGGAGGCTGGTACAATTGCAACATTTAAGAGGCATTTGGATGGGTATATGAATAGGAAGGGTTTGGAGGGATATGGGCCGTGTGCTGGCAGGTGGGACTAGATTGGGTTGGGATATCTGGTCGGCATGGACGGGTTGGACCAAAGGGTCTGTTTCCATGCTGTACATCTCTATGACTCTATAATAGCTGTTCCAACATCCCATAAACACATCACTTGGCACAAAGACAAATTCAGTAAACATGCAACCCAGAGAGATGGGGGTTGGTGGTGGGGAAGAGAGAAGGGGGGGGGGGTGAGGTGGAGAGAGAGAGTGAGGGGGAGATGGAGAGAGAGAGAGGGAGAGAGAGTGTGTGTGTGTGTGAGAGAGAGAAAAAGGGGAGGGAGAGAGAGTGAGGGAGAGAGAGATAGAGAGAAAAAAAAATCAAGTGAAAACTCAGAGAGAGAGTAGCAGCCAGGAGATATTTACTGCAGCTTCCAACAACAATTGATGCAGAATTTCAAAGCTTAAAAACTAAAAACTAAAAGCCCTGGCCACACCCATCAAGCTTGCTTCTATTGTTCCAACTATAAAAAACACCCAAAGGCCTCACAAGCTGTTTACTGGCATCCCAACTGGACAATTCGGTACATCTGTCTCAAAGCCTCTGTTTGAAAGAAACCAGGACAAAATAACCTCTTAAGCTCCAGCCTTGTCACAGATGTAGTTTTACTCTATTCGCTTTATTGAAATTCAGAATAACCTGAATATATCTCGATTAAATCTCTCCTTCACCTTCTCTGTGCCAATGAAGGTAGATTCAGTATCACATGTTATTCCTTATTATCTCCCACCCTTGACACTATCTTGTTGAATCTAACTTTCTATGAATTCATGGTACTGCTTTCTATAATGGGGGAGCTTGACACTTTGACCTATAACTGCATCCTATACCTTCTACAAGGGGAGGTGAGGGTGTTATTGTTAGTGTAGCAATCCAGCGGACCTGAGTTCAAATCTTTGATTTTGAGTTGTTTGGATTCATTGTTGTCACATGTACCGAGATACAGTGAAAAGTGTTGTTTTGCATGCTATCCAGACAGTTCGTCCACATAAAGTGCACCAGGGGAGCAATGCAAAGTGAAGAATACAGTTTTACAGCAACAGAGAAGGTGCAGAGAGAGAGAGAGACAGACAGAGAGAGAGAGAGACAGAGAGAGAGAGAGAGAGAGAGATAGAGACAGAGACAGAGAGAGAGATAGAGACAGAGAGAGAGAGACAGAGACAGAGAGAGAGAGAGAGACAGAGAGACAGAAAGAGAGAGACAGAAAGAGAGAGAGAGAGAGAAAGAGAGAGAGAGACAGAGAGAGAGAGATCAGAATTAGCATTTTAAAGGTCCACTCAAAAGTCTGGTAACAGCAGGGGAAAAGCTGTTCTTGAAACTGTCGTACATGTCAAACTTTTATACCTTCTGCTCAATGGAAGAGGATGGGAGAGAGTATAACCGGGGTGGGAGGGGTCTTTGATTAAGTTGGTTGATTTTCTGAGGTAGCGGAAGGTGTAGATGGAGTCAGTGGATGGAAGGCTGGTTTGTGTGATGGACTGGGCTGTGTTCACCACTCTCCGTAGTTTCTTGCGGGTCTTGAGAGGAGCAGTTGCTGTACCACACTGTGATACATCTGGATAGAATACTTTCTGTGGTACACCTCTAAACATCGGTAATAGTCCTTGTGGACATGCCGAGTTTCCTTAGCCTCCTGAGGGAGTAGAGATGTTGTTGTGTTTCTTAACCATCAATTTGATGTGGATGGACCAGGACATATTGTTGGTGATCATCACTCCCAGGAACTTGACGTGTTTGACCATCTCTGCCTCAGTACTGATGATGCATACAGGAGCCTGCCCTTCACTCCACTTCCTGAAGTCAATGACCAGCTCCTCCATTTTGCTGACATTGATGGAGAGATTGTTGTCTTTACACCATGCCACTAAGCACTAAATCTCTTTCCTGTACTCTGACTTGTAGCTGTCAAGATCCGATTAACAATGGTGGTGTTGTCAGCAAACTTGTAAATGGAAATGAGGCAGAATTTGGCCACACAGTCGTGAGTGTGTTGGGAGTATAGTAAAGGGCTGAATACACAGCCTTTTGAGGCTCCGGTGAGGATTATGGTGGAAGAGGTGTTATCGCCTAATCTTTAAGTCAGGAAGTCGAGGGTCCAGTTACAGAGGTCTCGGAGTTTAGGGAGGAATTAGTTTGTAATTATGGTGTTGCCGGTGGAGGTGTAGTCAATAAGTAGGAGCCTGACATAGGTATCCTCGTTATCCAGATGTTCCAGGGATGAGGGTAGAGCCAGGAAGATGGCGTCTGCTGTGCACCTGTTGCATGGATGGGAGAATTGCAAAGGATCATGGGCCTTGACTACACTCCTGAAGCACTTCATAATGATGGAGTCACCGGGCAGTAATTATTGAGGCACGCTGCATGGATTTGCTTTGGCACTGGGATAATGGCTGTTTTCTTGAGGTGGGTGGGGACCCCAGATGGTGTTTAAGGAGAGGTTAAAGACGTCTGCGAGTAATCCCACCAGCTGGTCCACACTTGATCCAAGTGCATGACCAGCAACTCCATCCTGGTCAGTCACTTTCTGTGGCTTCAGCCTCAAGCAGGCCAATCTAACGTCTGCGGGTACAGGTGCATCCGAGGCTGTCTGAATAGGTGACATCATCTCACTGACCTTCTCTTCAAGGCAAGCATAGAATGCATTGAGCTTGTCGGGTACAGACGTACTGTTGCCCCTGGTTCTGTTAGACTTCACTTTGTAGCCAGTTATGTCACGTAAGCCTTGCCACAAATGAGGGATGTCCATGTGATTAGTCCTGCTGTGGTAGATGGCGAAATGTGAATTCAATAAGAATTAAGTATCAAATGATGACCATGAAAATGTTGCCAACTGTTAGAGGGAAACCCAATCTGATTCACTCATGTCCCTTTAGGGAAGGAACCTGCCATCCTTACCTGGTCTGGCCTACATGTGACTCCAGACCCACAGCAATGTAGTTGACTCCTAACTGCCCTCTGTGTGGTAAATGCTGGTCTAGGCAGTGAGACCCACCGCGTGTGAGTTAAAAGAAAGCTCAGCTTTTCTCATTCTGTATTTATGTACAATATCCAGAAGATCAATTGGTCTCTTTAATCTGTCTATCACCCTGCTCTGGTTCTTTCACAGATGCTTATAAGTACTCCGAGGTAATTGTGACTTTGTGAACGATAGAGTGAATCAGGATCCTGGTTTAATGTATCACAGTTCTTGCTGCTACTGAACTATTCTGTTGCAGTGTATTGTTCACCTCAGTTTAACGCGCTGGCAAAGTTGTTACTGATTGGTCATCCTTCAAGAGACAGATGGTAGTGACTCCTTCCTGAAGCTGAGCGGCAAAGATGGTAATGTGACTGGGCTAGTCACCCAGGCTAGTTCCCTAGGACCAGGCTTCCAATCCAGAACCAGGGGGCCTCACAGTCAGTGAATAGCAGGTAGGCCATCCAGGCCGGAGATGAGGAGAAATGTCTTCACCCAGAGAGCGGGGGAGCCTGTGGAATCCTCTGCCACAGAGAGTGGTAGAGGCCGCAACACTGAATGTTTTCAAGGTGGAGCGAGGTATCGTTCTTAGGGCTAAAGGGATCAAAGGGCATGGGGGAGAAAGTGGGAAGAGGGGACTGAGTTGGATGGTCAGCCCTGATCACAGTCCAAAGGTATGCAGGTTAGGGTGGATTGGCCAAGGGAAATGCAGGGCGACAGGAATAGGATCGACAGGGTGGGTCTGGGTGGGATAATCCTCAGAGGGTCGGTAGATGACTAACTCCACACTGTAAAGATTCTATAAATCTACAAATGGTGGAACAGATTTGAAGGGCCAAATGGCCTCCTCTTGCTCCTATTTTCAATGTTTTTAAATCCCGCCGTGGTGGAACTTACACTCAGATTAATAAAAACCTGGAACTCGAAGCCAATCCAGGAAGTGCTGGCTATATAACTATTGACAGATCGTTGCACAAATACGTCTGGTCTAACCTACATGTGACTCCAGACAGACAGCAATGTGGATGACTCTTAACTGGCCTATGTGTTGCTGGAAAAGCACAGCAGATCAGGCAGCATCCAAGGAAAAGGAGAATCGATGTTTCGGGCATAAGCCCTTCTTCCTGAAGAAGGGCTTATGCCCGAAACGTCGATTCTCCTGCTCCTTGGATGCTGCCTGACCTGCTGCGCTTTTCCAGCAACACATTTTCAGCTCTGATCTCCAGCATCTACAGCCCTCACTTTCTCCTCTTAACTGGCCTAGTCCGTTCAGTTGTAAAAGGCTCAAAACCTGATCAGGAGCAGTTAGCGATGGACAATAAACATTGGCTGAATTGACAGCAACATCCACATGCCAAGTTAAAGCGTTAAAAACCATCCCCGTGTGTCAGACTTCGGTCTGGTTTTGGGCACCTCCTTGGATAGTTTAGACCATTCAAAGGAGGAATGTTTTTGGGAAGATAGGACTAAGGGACTGGCTCATTAAGAGTCAGTGCAGGCATGATGCAGGGCTGAATGGCCTCTTTCTGCCCTGTAACCATCCCATGATCCTGTTTGATTGCAATATTCTGCTGTTCCCCATTCACATTGTGACAAAATCCTGGCTCACTAGCGCCGTGTGGTGGGCACAGATATTAACTACAGGAGGTGTTACAGAGCCGGGTCCAGTGTCTTCAACAGAGCTCCTCCCTGAGCAGATACAGAAGGACGGTTGTAATTTCAGGTACAGGACAAGCACCTTGAGTCCAGGGGACCTGTTAAGCTGTTCAATGAGATCATGACTGATTCGCGTATTCAATTTTTTATCTGTGTTTCCACATTATCCCTAAATACCCCAACAATCGGTCCACATCAAATGTTGACATTTTTAAGAGAAACCCTTAAATCCCCCACGCCTCAGCAGCCTTTTCGGGGGAACGGAGTTATGCCCCTAATGTATTGCAGCACTGAATTAATTTTGAGTTTGAGAAGGTGAACAAGTGTTAGTCGTGGAGAGCAATGTGCATTTATATGCCACCTTTAATTTGGCTCACCAGCTTTCTCTGTTGTATAAGCCAGAAAGGGAGGGGGAGGGGGGGGTGATGACATAGTATATTATTGTTAGACAATTAATTGAGAAATACAAGTGATGTTCTAGGGACCTGGGTTCAAATCCCACCCACAGCAGTTGGATTCATGGAGACGTACAGCATGGAAACAGACCCTTCGGTCCAACTCACCTGTGCTGACCAGATATCCTAAATTAATCTAGTGCCATTTGGCCTATATCTCTCTAAACCCTTCTTATTCATGTACACTTCCACAAATCTTTTAGATGTGATTGTACCAGCTTCCACCGCTTCCTCTGGCAGCTCATTCTAAACATGCACCACCTTCTGCGTGAAAATGTTGCCCCTTAGGTCTCTTTTAAATTTTCCTCTTATCACTTTAAATCTATGCCCTCTAGGTTTTGGACTCCCCTACCCTGAGGAAAAGACCTTGGCTATTCACCCTATCTATGCCTCCCATGATTTTATAAACCTTTATACAGTCACCCCTCAGCCTCCAATGCTCCAGGGAAAACAGCCCCAGCCTCTTCAACCTCTCCCTATAGCTCAAACACTCCAGTCCCAGCACCATCCTTTTGTCAATCTTTTCTGAACCCTTTCAAGTTTAACAGCATCTTCCCTATAGTGGGGAGACCAGAATTGAACGCAGCATTCCCGACTTGGCTGAACCAATGTCCTGTACAGCCGCAACATGATCTCCCAACTCCTAAACTCAACGCACTGACCAATAAAGGCAAGTATACCAAATGCCTTCTTCACCACCCTGACTACCCATGATTCCACTCCCAAGGAACTATGAACTTGCACCCAAAGGTCCCCCTGTTTGGTAACACTCCCTACCATTAACTGCATAGGTCCTGCCCTGGTTTGCCTTACCAACATGGAACACCTCAAATTTATCTAACTTAAACTCCACCTGCCACTCCTCGGCCTATCAGCCCATTGGCCCATCTGATCAAAATCCTCGTGGTTAACCTTCTTCACGGTCCATTACACTCCTACCTTTGTTGTCATCGGAAAACTTGGATGTTGGAACGTGAATTTGATAGAAAGAAAATTCTGGAATTAAGAGCCTAATGATGGCCATGAAATAAACGTCGGCAAAAAACTCATCTGGTTCACTGATGTTCTTTAGGGAAAACCATCTGCCATCCCTCCCTGGTCTGGTCTACATGTGGTTGATTCTTAATTGCCCTCAGGATAATTGGGGACAGGTAGTGGACTAGCCAGGATGCCCACATCCTGTGAATGAATTTAAAGAAAGCAAAGGGTTAACTGACACCACGCGATGAGCCCTGCCCCGTCAGGATATGAAGGAACGTTCCTGGGAGCAGTAAATGTGTTCACCGGAGTGGTGTAGTGTACCCAGTGTACACCATGATTATTCCTCATATTAACAGTATCTTATCAAAGTTTGCAGAGTTACATTGTACTTTGCTCAAAAACTGCATGCATTCATGTAGAACTCTGAGCCAAAAACCGCATGAATTTATGTAAAACTCTGTTATCTCACTTTTTAGATTAGAATCAATCTAAACATCATGGCATAGACAGAGAACACAGGGGGCCAATACCTTCAACATATTGTCTAGCTATCACCATTGTTAACAGCTAACCCGAGAATGCAACTTTTTTAAAAAAAAGGTTTTGTGATTTACACGTGAAAGAAGTGAAACTATCACTGTATTCTAACAGATGAAAGGCTTAACAGACAATGAATTTTTCCATGTATAATTTCAGTTACATCACACTGTAAATTTTTGCTATAAATTGAGCCCTCCACTATCACCTGATGAAGGAGCGTCGCTCCGAAAGCTAGTGTGCTTCCAATTAAACCTGTTGGACTATAACCTGGTGTTGTGTGATTTTTAACTCTGTACACCCCAGTCCAACACCAGCATCTCCAAATCATTATTAAAGCTGGAGCATGTATTTAATCTTACACTCAGCCTGATGTCCAGCAGGCGACAGTCATGTGCTTTAGAAGTAATGCAGCTGGTTACTAACTGATGTATAATAAACCTTTCAAAATTTAGTCAGGACCTGGAGGCTCTGCTGCCAAATATGCCAAAAGTGGATATTGTTCTCTTTGGCATCCATTGCTTGCTTAATGCCCATTTGAAGGATTGGTGACAGTTAACCTTGTGACATTATTAAATTAAAATTGACATGTATTGCGATCCTCATAGAACGTAGAACAGTCCAGCACAGGAATGGGGCCCTTGGCCCAGGGTGTTGACGCCAGATTAAATGAATCCCTTCTGCCTGCCTTTGGTCCATATTCCTCCATTCCTTGTGTATCGATGGGCTTATCTAAAAGCCCCTTAAACACCCCTATCGAGTCTGCTTCCACCACCACCCCTGCCAGCGCATTCCAGACTCCTACCACTCTCTGTGTAAAAATCTTGCCCCTCACATCTCCTCTGAACTCTCCCCCCCCACCCCCCCCAACCTCACCTTAAACACATGCCTTTAAATGGTTAATTGCAGAGCTCGGGCAGGGGACCAGAAACAGTTGGTTTTGTAAAGTAGCAAAGAGAGGTGGTGAGGTTTAGGGAGGGAAATGTGAACATGTAGGACATGGCAAAGGTACTGCAAAGGAGCAGGCAAGGTTAGGGATGTATGGGAGCTAGAGATCTCAGAGGGTGATAGGGCTGGAGGGAGATGACGGAGGGTCAAGGCTGGGGATTTGACAGAGACCTGGACACGGTTAAAAGAGGGCTGTTCATGTACTGGGGGATGGGGGAGCTGGACGGGGTATAGTTAGGGGAGTGAGGGAAGGACTGTGCCTCAGATGAAGAACATTGGAAAATGGCGTGAAGCATGATTTGAACGTGTTCTCCGTCACAAGCTGAAACGACTCTGTCTGAGCTCGGACCTGCTGAAGGTCGCAGCAGAGGTAAAAGTCTGGTCTGTTTGGCTATTTTTTATGGCTCTTACCTTAAGAGGCTGCCCCCTGTTGTTTGTGCTCAGAAATTACAGTCAATGTCATAGAGTCCAAGGGAGCACAGAATGAGCGACATGGTGGCTCAGTGGTTAGCACTGCTGCCACATAGTGCCAGGGACCTGGGTTCAATTCCCGTCTCGGGTGACTGCCTGTGTGGAGTTTACACATTCTCCCTGTGTCTGCATGGGTTTCCTCCTGTAATCCAAAGATATAAAAGAAACCTAAGGGGCAAAGTTTTCACACAGAGGGTGGTACGTATGTGGAATGAGCTACCAGAGGAAATAGTGGAGGCTGATACAATTACAGCATTTAAAAGGCATCTGGATGGGTATATGAATAGGGAAGGGTTTGGAGGGATATGGGCCGGGTGCTGGCAGTTGGGACCAGATTGGGTTGGGATATCTGGTCAGCATGGACGGGTTGGACCGAAGGGTCTGGTTTCCATGCTGTATGACTCTATGTGCTGGTCAAGTGAATTAGCCATGCTAAATTGCCCATAGTGTTAGGTGCAATAGTCAGGGGCAAATATAGGGTAGAGGACTGGGTCTGGGTGGGTTATTCTTCGAAGGGTGGGTGTGGAATTATTGGGCTGAGGGGCCTGTTTCCATACGGTAGGGAGTCTAAGCAAAAAACGATTCTTTGGTCCATTGTGCCTGTGCTGGTCAAAAACAGGCCTTCAGCTGTTCCCAGCACTCAGCCCCTTTCCCTTTGCATTGCAAGTGCACATCTAAATACTTCTTCAATGGGGGAGGGATTTCTGTCTCTCCCCCCCTTACAGGTGGTTGGTTCCAGATTCCCAGCAGCCTCTGAGAACATTTTTCCTCAGATCCCCTAGCCCTTACCTTAAATCTACCTCCCTCGGTCACTGGTCCCTCTAGCCAGGGGAAATGTTCCTTCCTGTCCACACTGTGTTCCTCATAATCCAACACATCTCAGTCATATCCGTCTCAATCTCCAAGGAAAACAATCCCAGTCCATCCAATCGCTCTTCATCACTGCCCCTCCCCCCCCACTGACAGGACAGAAATGGGGACTCATGCACGTTATACACAACGTGCCCGTCTTAATGGGGGGGTGGCTGAGGGTATGACTGAAGCTGGAGTCCCGAGAGAGCTATTTGATTTTACGAAGGAAAGGACCAAGCTCAGAACAATGGAAACAACAACTTGCATTTGCTAACGCCCACGCAGGAAACAAACCCCCTTCCCCACTGTGCTTCGCAGGAGCGTACATTATAAAACTCGTTTGGAAGCCCCTTTCAAGGCCAAGTGCTTACTCAGAGAGATAGGTATTAATGACCATCTTAAAAGAGGATAGACAGTGATATAGAAGCTCACAGACTACGCTGTGGAGGTTTGAGCTCCAGCTGAAGGTACATGCATTAATGAATGGGGTCAACAAAACAATGGTAAAGATTAAAAAGCAATGCTCAAGACTTGTCCGCTGTGGCCAGAGAGGGAGGTACGTGAAGGGGGTTAAAAGGTCTGTGGCCTTCAGCATGGTCTGGAACGTTTCAGCTCTGAAGAGAACCTGGTTAGAGCTGGGGCTGTTTTTCATAGAGCAGAGGGAACTGAGGTGGCGGAGTCTGACTGAGGTGTCCACAATTATGAGGAGCATAGACCCGGTACGTAAGGAGAAACCCAACACAGTATGTAGACAGGCCAACAAGGGGCGAGGCCACATTGGATTTGGTACTGGGTAATGAACCTGGCCAGGTGTTAGACTTGCCGGTAGGTGAGCACTTTGGCGATAGTGACCACAATTCGGTTATGTTTACTTTAGCGATGGAAAGGAATAGGCATATGCCACAGGGCAAGAGTTATAGCTGAGGGAAAGGCAATTATGATGTGATTAGGCAAGATTTAGGATGCATAGGATGGAGGAGGAAACTACAGGAAATAGGGACAATTGAAATGTGGAGTTTATTCAAGGAACAGCTACTGCGTGTCCTTGCTAAGTATGTACCTGTCAGGCAGGGAGGAGGTTGCCGAGCGAAGGAGCCATGGTTTACTAAAGAAGTTGAAGCTCTTGTCAAGAGGAAGAAGAAGGCTTATGTTAGGATGAGACAAGAAGGCTCAGTTAGGGTGCTTGAGAGTTACAAGTTAGCCAGGAAAGACCTAAAGAGAGAGCTAAGAAGAGCCAGGAGGGGACATGAGAATTTGTTGGCGGATAGGATCAGGGTAAACCCTAAGGCTTTCTATAGGTATATCAGGAACAAAGGAATGACTAGAGTAAGATTAGGGCTAATCGAGGATAGTAGTGGGAAGTTGTGTGTGGAGTCAGAGGAGATGGGGAAGCGTTAAATGAATATTTTTCGTTAGTATTCACACTGGAGAAAGATAATGTTCTCGAGGAGAATACTGAGATACAGGCTGCTAGACTAGATGGGATTGAGGTTCACAAGGAGGAGCTGTTAGCAATTCTGGGAAGTGTGAAAATAGATAAATCCCCAGGGTTGGATGGGATTTACCCTCGGATTCTCTGGGAAGCCAGGCAGGAGATTGCAGAGACTTTGGTTTTGATCTTTATGTCGTCATTGTCGACAGGAATAGTGCAGGAAGACTGGAGGATAGCAAATGTTATACCTGTGTTCAAGAAGGGGATAGAGACAACCCAGGTAATTATAGATCAGATACTTGGGTTGTGGGTAAAGTGTTGGAAAAGGTTATAAGAGAGAGGATTTATAACACCTAAAAAGGAACATGATTTGGAGATGTCGGTGTTGGACTGGGGTGTACAAAGTTGAAAATCACACAACACCAGGTTATTTTCCAACAGGTTTAATTGGAAGCACTGTCTTTCGGAGCGCCGCTCCTTCATCAGGTGGGTGTGGAGGACACAATTCTAAGGCACAGAATGTATAGCAAAAATTTACAGTGTGATGTAACTGAAATTATACATCGAAAAAGACCTTGATTGTCTGTTGAGTCTTTCATCTGTTTGAATACCATGATAGTTTCACTTCTTTCAGGTGTAAATCACAAAACTGTTTTTTAAAAGTTGTATTCTCAGGTTAGCTGTAACAATTGGTGTTAGCTCGACAATATGTTGAAGGTGTTAGCCCCCTGTGTTCTCTGTCTGTACGCCAAGAATTCCCCCGATCATGCTCCATTAATATTTCTGCTTCCCACGCTGACACAGTGCAGCAGCGGGGGAGTGCTGCACAACTGCAGATGGTTTTTAGATTTAGATTTAGATTTAGATTTAGATTTAGATTAGATTGCTTACAGTGTGGAAACAGGCCCTTCGGCCCAACAAGGCCACACCGACCCGCCGAAGCGTAACCCACCCAGACCCATTCCCCTACGTTTACCCCTTCACCTAACACTACGGGCAATTTAGCATGGCCACTTCACCTAACCTGCACATCTTTGGATTGTGGGAGGAAACCGGAGCACCCGGAGGAAACCCACGCAGACACGGGGAGAATGTGCAAACTCCACACAGTGATTTCTCTGCCCCCTTCAGCTGTTCGCTTTCCTTGCTCACGGGTAAAGATGTGAGCAACCCAACATGGATGTATTCTGTTTCTGACAACCAGAGTTCCCAGGCAGCACCTCCAGGTCAGGAAGGTGACCGGGAAGGTACAGGCAAAGTAATATGCAGAGAGACAGGCAGACAGAGAGAGAGAGAGAGAGACAGGCAGACAGAGCAGAAAGGACAGGCAGACAGACAGAGACAGACAGACAGACAGAGCAGGAGGGACAGCAGACAGAGAGAGGCAGACAGGCAGACAGAGCAGGAGGGACAGGCAGAGACAGGCAGATAGGCAAACAGACCAGGAGGGACAGGCAGACAGACAGGCAGATAGAGAGAGAGAGAGAGAAGAGAGAGACAGACAGAGCAGGAAGGATAGGCAGACAGACAGGCAGATAGAGCAAGAGGGACAGGCAGACAGAGAGAGACAGACAGGCAAACAGACCAGGAGGGACAGGCAGATAGAGAGAGAGAGAGAGAGAGAGACAGGCAGACAGAGCAGAAAGGACAGGCAGACAGACAGAGACAGACAGACAGACAGAGCAGGAGGGACAGCAGACAGAGAGAGGCAGACAGGCAGACAGAGCAGGAGGGACAGGCAGAGACAGGCAGATAGGCAAACAGACCAGGAGGGACAGGCAGACAGACAGGCAGATAGAGAGAGAGAGAGAGAAGAGAGAGACAGACAGAGCAGGAAGGATAGGCAGACAGACAGGCAGATAGAGCAAGAGGGACAGGCAGACAGAGAGAGACAGACAGGCAAACAGACCAGGAGGGACAGGCAGATAGAGAGAGAGAGAGAGAGAGAGACAGGCAGACAGAGCAGGAAGGACAGGCAGACAGAGAGAGGCAGACAGGCAGACAGAGCAGGAGAGACAGGCAGACAGAGACAGACAGATAGGCAAACAGACCAGGAGGGACAGGCAGATAGAGAGAGGCAGACAGGCAGACAGAGCAGGAGGGATAGGCAGACAGAGCAGGAGGGACAGGCAAACAGAGAGAGACAGACAGGCAAACAGACCAGGAGGGACAGGCAGAAAGTGAGAGGCAGCCAGGCAGATAGAGCAGGAGGGGCAGGCAGACAGAGCGAGATAGTCCGGCAAACAGACACACACACACACACACACACAAACGTTTTTATAGGTCTTGGACATGAAACAGTTAAGTCATTTTTTCAAGAAGGGTAGGTTGTGGCTGATTAAATCGTGAATCTGAGCTGCCGTGTGAAATGTTTCTGAGGGATCATGCTGTAATATCAATAAAAAACATTGACTGAATTCAGTGACAGCTGGCTGGGCTGGAGCTTAGAGTTATCATTTTCCACCTACAGTCACAGTCACAGAGCAGCTCCCAGGCGGCTGTGTGAGTGAGGGAGCAGGGTGCATCTGAACTGTCCAGGGCAGTCTACAAGCCCCTCTTCAGGAGTGAAAGGTTCATCTCCAGGATGCTATCCTGAGTGATCGTCTGGACTGTGAGGGCGTTTAACAGGGAGGGGGCTAAGCTGCTGAGCACAAACCTTACTTTATTGGCACTATTTTCTACAACAGCCGCTAACATGCCTCACACATAACACCCCTCTCCTTTACACCAAAGAATAAATTGTTTTTGGAGTTTGTTGAAAATATCACTGACGTGCCAGACTACAGAAAGGGGGGAGAAAAACAGTTCTAAAGTCACAAATTATTGTCAGAAGGTTCTAAATGAGTGACTACTGAATTCCTCTTCTCTCTCTCTCTCTCTCTCTCTCTCTGTCTCTGTGTCTCTTGAGGGAAACTCAGGGGCATTTTGTTTCTTTACATGGAAACCACTCTGCACCTGAATCCACTTTTAGTGCCCCCCAGAGTCAAGAGACTTCAATCCATCGTTGCTGATCAGCTTCCGTTCCCTTCATCCTTTCTACATGAGGTCCTCTGTCTATTCCCCTGAATCCAAGGACAGGGACAGCCCCTGATCAGCAGGAACTCAAAACGGAACAATGTATTGTATTTTTAATAAATGAAACGCCAGAGGTAACTGAAATCGAATCTTGGACAGTTGTGAGTCCACAAGGCCAGCCTGCTTCTGCGGAAGGTCAGTGGCTCAGACTGAGCTCTGTGACAATGGTCAAGCACAGCTCGAATCTATGTTCCTCTGAGGATCAGCCAAGAGCTACCATCTTCAGAAAAGAAACAGGCCCCAGCCTTTGGCTGTGCCTCAGTCAGCAGTACATGTATTCCCCCCCCACCAACCCCCCCCCCCCCCCCCACACCTCCCCGCCACCCCCACCACCCCCCCTTACCCTGGCACTGTAGGGCGCTAGGGACCTGGATTCAATTCCAGCCTCGGGAGACTGTCCGTGCAGAGTTTGCACATTCTCCCTGTGTCTGCGTGGGTTTCCTCCCACAGTCCAAAGATATGCAGGTGAGGTGAATTGGCCATGCTAAATTCGTGGTCAGGGTTGGGTGCATTAGTCAGGGGTAAATGTAGGGGAATGGGCTGGCTGGGATACTCTTCAGAGGATCGGTGTGGGCTTGTTGGGTCGAAGGGCCTGTTTCCACACTGTAGAGATTCTAAGATCCGAAGAGGGCTGTGGATTCATAACTCCACCTGCCTGGCCTTTGACAGTAAAAGTCAAGGCTGACAATATAGGCGGTGTGGAGTTGATCAGATGGGATGTTCAACCAAGGCTCTGTCCACCCTCTTCCATGGACAAATGTCAGAGATTCGGTGCCAATATCTTGAAGAGGATAGCGGAGGGAGTGTGCCCTGGTTGGCATCTATCCCTCAGTCACCTTCCCAAAAGCAGACCATTTCGGGTCATTCCCGCGTTGCTGCCTGTGGGATCTTGCTGTGTGAATACTTGCCCGTCGTGTGTGCGGCAGTGATTTTACAAAGAGCTTACATGGCCTTTGGGGATATTGTGAAAGATGACGGGATGGGCTCACGGAATATCAGAGGGTTGGAATCTCCACCGGACTGTCCTCTTTGGAATACGATACCTGCCTGTTCCTAAGGGCAAGCGTGAACTGTGACCCCTTTCGGTATTTAATCTGTGAGAGACTGACGGCAACAAATTCTGAGATTAACAGCAAACCTCCCCACCCACCCACCCCCAACAGCTCGGAACTGCCAACGCCATTTCTCTCTTTCTTCAGGAGATGTTACCGTCTTTACTGAAAGCTGGTTTGGTTGACTCCTCGTCTGTTCCTGCACACCATGGGGCAACCACAGGGGATGGGGTGGGGAGGGGGGAGCAGGAGAAGGGCCGTGGGTTCAGGTTATTGGTGCAGTGCAGTCTGAGCCTACTGAAAGGACGTCTCAGCCCATTCGCTCCAATCGCATTTTCAAGAAATGTTTCCCAGGACGGTGACCGTGCCAACATTTGTTGCCCTATCCCTAATTGCCCTTGAACCGAATGGCTCACGCAGCTCCATTTCAGAGGCCTGTCATATCTCAGACACTCATAAGCCCCCCACCTCCCACCACACACCCACATGCACACATACACATATAAGTTTATGGGTGAATTTGTACTTGCAGAATTACATTTTACTTTGCTCAAAAACTGCAAGAATCCTGTAAGATTCTGTAAATCTGTTTTGTTTTAGATTAGAATCAGTTTGACCATTGTAGCACAGACAGTCTCACACAGAGCAGCTCACACCTTCAATGCATTATCTGGGCCGACATGACACTAATTGTTGAAGTTCACTTGAGAATATAACTTTTAAATGTTCTGCAATTTACATATGAAAGAACTGAAACCAACATGGTCATTCTAAAAGATAAGAGAATTAACAAACAATCCAGGTCTTTTTTAATATATAATTTCAGTTACATCACACTGTAAACTTCTGCTATAAATTCTGTGTCTTACGATCTAATACTCCACAACCACCTGATGAAGGAGCCGTGCTCCGAATGCTAGTGCTTCCAAATAAACCTATTGGACTATAACCTGGTGTTGTGTGATTTTTAACTTTGTCCACCCCAGTCCAACACCGGCACCTCCAAATCATGACATTGGCTGGGGTCTAGAGTCACATGCAAGCCAGACCTGGTAAGGATACCAGATTTAAAGAACATAGAACATTCCAGCGCAGTGTTGTGACGACCTGTGGAACCAATCTGAAGCTCATCTAACCTACACTATTCCATTCTCATCCATATGTCTATCCAATGACCATTTAAATGCCCTCAAAGCTGGCGAGTGTACTACTGTTGCAGGCAGGGCGTTCCATGCCCCTACTACTCTCTGAGTAAAGAAACTACCTCTGACATCTGTCCTATATCTATCACCCCTGAATTCACAGCTATGTCCCCTCATGCTAGACATCACCATTTGAGGAAAAAGGCTCTCACTGTCCACCCTATCTAACCCTCTGATTATCTTATATGTCTTAATTAAGTCACCTCCTAATCTTCTTCTCGCTAATAAAAACAGCCTCAAGTCCCTCAGCCTTTCCTCATAAGACCTTCCGTCCATACCAGGCAACATCCTGGTAAATCTCCTCTGAACCCTTTCCAAAGCTTCCACATCCTTCCTATAATGTGGTGACCAGAACTGTGCACAATACTCCAAGTGCAGCCACACCAGAGTTTTGTACAGCTGCAGCATAACCTCATGGTTCCCAAGCTCAATCCCTCTACCAATAAAAGCTAACGCACTGTAGGCCTTCTTAACAACTCTATCAACTTGGGTGGCAACTTTGAGGGATCTATGTACATGGACATTGGGATCTCTCTGCTCATCTACACTGCCAAGAATCTTACCATTAGCCCAGTATACTT
The DNA here is from genome assembly GCF_037043375.1 of Chiloscyllium plagiosum. Taxonomy (NCBI): domain Eukaryota; kingdom Metazoa; phylum Chordata; class Chondrichthyes; order Orectolobiformes; family Hemiscylliidae; genus Chiloscyllium; species Chiloscyllium plagiosum. Next base: position 16,732,519 of record NW_028270183.1, read on the forward strand.
TATTCCTGTTGCTCCTTCCAAAGTGAATCACCTCATATATTTCCACATTAAAATCCATTTACCACCTCTTAGCCCAGCTCTGCAGCTTATCTATGTCCCTCTGTAACCTGCAACATCCTTCAGCACTATCCACAATTCCACTGAGCTTAGTGTTATCATCAAATTTACTAACCCATCCTTCTACACCCTCACCCAGGTCATTTATAAAAATAACAAACAGCAACGTTCCCAAAACAGACCCTTGCGGTACACCACCAGTAACTGAACTCCAGGATGAACATTTCCCATCAACCACCACCCTCTGTCGTCTTTCAGCTAGCCAATTTTCTGATCCAAACCGCTAAAGGACCCTCAATCCCATGCCTCCATATTTTCTGCAATAGAAAATGGGGAACCTTATCAAATGCTTTACTGAAATCCATATACACCACGTCAACCACTTTCCCTTCATCCACCTGTTTGGTCACATTCTCAAAGAACTCAATACGGTTTGTGAGGTATGACCTACTCTTCACAAAACCATGTTGACTATCCCTAATCGAATTATTCCTCTCTAGATGATTATAAATCCTATCTCTTATAACCTTTTCCAACACTTTACCCAGAACCAAAGTAAGGCTCACTGGTCGATAATTACCAGGGTTGTCTCTACTCCCCTTCTTGAACAGGGGAACCACAGGGGAACCACATTTGCTATCCTCCAGTTTTCTGGCACTATTCCTGTAGACAATGACGGCTTAAAGTTCAAAGTCAAAGGCTCGGCAATCTCCTCCCTAGCTTCCCAGAGAATGCAAGGATAAATCCCATCCGGCCCAGGGGACTTATCTATTTACAGACTTTCCAGAATTGCTAACACCTCCTCCTTGTGAACCTCAATCCCATCTTGTCTCGTAGCCCGTATCTCAGTATTCTCCTCGACATATTTATTTAGCACTTCTATCTCCTCGGACTCCACGCACATCTTTCCACTACTGTTCTTGACTGTCCATAATCTTACTCTAGTCATTCTTTTATTCCTGACATGCCAATAAAAAGCTTTAGGAGTTTCCTTGATCCTCTCTGCCAATGGCTCTTCTTAGTTCTCTCTTTAGGTCTTTCCTGGCTATCTTGTAACTCTCAAGTACCCTAACTGAGCCTTCACGTCTCATCTTAACATAAGCCTTCTTCTTCCACTTGACAAGAGATTCAAATTCTTTAGTCAATCACGGCTCCCTCGCTCGACCACCTCCTCCCTGCCTGACAGGTACATACTTATCAAGGACACGCAGTAGCTTTGAATAAGCTCCACATTTCAATTGTGCCCATCCCCTGCAGTTTCCTTTCCCATCCTATGCATCCTAAATCTTGCATAATCATATTCTAATTGCCTTTTCCCCAGCAATACCTTTGGCCCTGCATTATATACCTATCCCTTTCCATCACTAAAGTAAACATAACCGAATTGTGGCCACTATCGCCAAAGTGCTCAACTATCTCCAAATCTAACACTTGGCCAGGTTCATTACCCAATACCAAACCCAGTGTGGCCTCATCCCTTTTTGGCTTGTATACATCCTGTGTCAGAAAACTATCTTGTACACATTGGACAAAAACTGACACATCTGAAGTACTTGAACAATAATATTTCCAGTCAATATTTGGGAAGTTGAAGTCTCCCATAGCAACTACACTGTCACTGTCGTTCCTATCGAGAATCAGCTTTGCTATCCTTTCCTCTACATCTCTGGAACTATTCAGAGGCCGAAAGAAAACTCCCAACAGGGTGACCTCTCCCTTCCTGATTCTAATCTCAGCCCATACTACCTCAGTAGATGAGTCCTCAAACGTCCTTTCTGCAGCCGTAATACCGTCCTTAACTAACAATGCCACACCCCCACCTCTTTTACCATCTTCTCTGTTCTTACTGAAACATCTAAATCCCCGGAACTTGCAACAACCATTCCTGTCCCTGTTCCATCCATGTCTGTAAAATGGCCACAAGTTCGACATCCCAGGCACCAATCCATGCTGCAAGTTCACCCACCTTATTCCGGGTGCTCCTGGCATTGAAGTAGAGGCACTTCAAACCACCTTCCTGCTGGCCGGTGAACTCTTGCGACCTTGAGACCATATTTCTGATCTCATTACTCTCAACCTCCTGGATACTGGAACTAGATAGGATTTAGGTTCCCACCCCCCTGCTGAATTTGTTTAGGCAGGTTAGCCATGGGAAATGCATGGATGGGGGTAGGATGGTGGAGTGGGATGCTCCTCAGGGGTTGAATGGCCTGCAGAGCATTATCAAATTTCCCCCCCCAGGATATTAGTACCTCTCTGGTTCAGATGAAGACCATCCTGCTTGTAGAGGATGGTCTATCCCAGAAAGAGCCCCAATTATCCAAGTATCCAAAACCCTCCCTCCTGCACCATCCCTGTATCCTCTCTCTCCATGTTCCTCACTTCACTAGCACGTGGCACGGACAACAAACCAGAGATAACAACTCTATTTGTTCGAGCATTACACTTCCACCCTAGCTCCCTTCCTTCAGGCACATTAGTGAACCAGATCACTCTTTAATAGCAAGTGATTATTGTTGTCATGTCATACTGAGGCTAACTTTCAATTCCAGACTTTATTCATAGAATCATAGAGTGTCTACAGTGTGTAAGCAGGCCATTCAACCCCACTCCACCATCCCACTCCACCATCCTACCCCCATCCATGCATTTCCCATGGCTAACCTGCCTAGCCTACTCATCCCTGAAACCAATGGACAACTTAGCGTGGCCAATCGACCCAAACCTGCACACATTTTTGGATTGTGGGAGGAAACCGGAACACCTGAAGGAAGCCCATGCAGACTCTGGGAGAACGTGCAAACTCCACACTAACAGTAGCCCGAGGGTGGGATCGAAGCCCGGTCCCTAGTGCTGTGAGACAGCAGTGCTCACCACTGAGCCACTGTAATTGAAGTTCAACTCTACCTCAGTGAGGTCTGGACTCACGTACCTGACCCTCTGATATAAAGGTGACACCCACCATGTGTGGAGCACATCTCCATGGCCTTACCTCACCATCGAAGTCTTGATCCAAAGGCCTGTGAGTGACGACATTTCAGGTACGTTTCAAGCCAGACTCAACTCCCGAAAAACCCATCACCTGAACATTGTGTAGCTTCATGCAAATCCAAAGTGTGGATCAGGAAATCCATCTTTCCGCTCTGACTGACCAGTTTGGTTGCCATGACTGCTAGATTTCATGGAACCATTTCTGAAGCCAGTTTTACATTCCACATTTTTAAGAAAAATCATAGAATTTAAATTCTACTGCCTACCCCAGTGGGATTTGAACCACTTTGCCCCAGGTCAGTGGTTCTGGGTTCAAGTCCTACCAGGGCTGATGGTGAAATTTGATCTCTGTAAACATCTGGGCCAATGGCAAACACTGGTCACAGAATCTCTACACAGCAACCTCTCTGAAGAGCTTCCCACCCATACCCAGCTCCCCTACATTTCCCATGGATAACCTACCTAGTCTGTACATTATGGGACAATTTAGCATGGCCAAACCAGGTAAAAACAATGACTGCAGATGCTGGAAACCAGAGTTTAGATCAGAATGGTGCTGGAAAAGCACAGCAGTTCAGGCAGCATCCGATGAGCAGGAAAATCGACGTTTTGTGCAAAAAGCCCTTCATTAGGAATAGAGGCAGAGTGCCTGAAGGGTGGAGAGATAAATGAGAGGAGGGTGGGGGTGGGGAGAAAATAGCATAGAGTACAATAGGTGAGTGGGGGTGGGGATGGAGGTAATAGGTCAGAGAGGAGGGTGGAGTGGATAGGTGGAAAAGGAGATAGGCAGGTAGGACAAGTCATGGGGACAGTGCTGAGCTGGAAGTTTGGAACTGGGTGAGGTGGGGTAAGGGGAAATGAGGAAACTGGTGAAGTTGTGGGCGGCACGGTGGCACAGTGGTTAATACTGCTGCCTCACAGCGCCAGAGACCCGGGTTCATTTCCCGCCTCAGGTGACTGACTGTGTGGAGTTTGCACATTCTCCCCGTGTCTGCGTGGGTTTCCTCCGGGTGCTCTGGTTTCCTCCCACAGTCCAAAGATGTGCAGGTCAGGTGAATTGGCCATGCTAAATTGCCTGTAGTGTTAGGTAAGGGGTAGGTGTGTAGGGGTATGGGTGGGTTGTGCTTCGGTGGGGCGGTGTGGACTTGTTGGGCCGAAGGGCCTGTTTCCACACTGTAAGTAATCTAATCTAATCCACATTGATGCCGCTGGGGTTGAAGTGTTCCGAGGTGGAAGATGAGGTATTCTTCCTCCAGGCGTTTGGTGGTGGGGGAGCGGCGGTGAAGGAGGCCCAGGACCTCCATGTCCTCGGCAGAGTGGGAGGGGGAGTTGAAACGTTGGGCCACAAGGCGGCGTGGTTGATTGGTGCGGGTGTCCCGGAGATGTTCCCTAAAGTGCTCTGCTAGGAGGCGTCCAGTCTCCCCAATGTAGAGGAGACCGCATCGGGAGCAGCGGATACAATAAATGACATTGGTGGATGTGCAGGTAAAACTTTGATGGATGTGGAAGGCTCCTTTGGATGGAGGTGAGGGAGGAGGTGTGGGCACAGGTTTTGCAATTCCTGCGGTGGCAGGGGAAGGTGCCCCTGCCCCTGTTTACGGGGAACAAAGAAATGGCAGAGGAATTAAATGGGAACTTCAGATCTGTGTTCACTGGGGAAGACTCAAGCAATCTCCCTAAGGTAACAGTGGCTGAAGGACCTGAACTTAAGGGAATTTATATTTGCCAGGATTTGGTGTTGGAGAGACTGTTAGGTCTGAAGGTTGATAAGTCTCCGGGGCCTGATGGTCTACATCCCAGGGTACTGAAGGAGGTGGCTCGGGAAATCGTGGATGCGTTGGTGATTATTTTCCAGAGTTCGATAGATTCAGGGTTGGTTCCTGAGGATTGGAAGGTGGCTAATATTATACCACTTTTTAAGAAAGGTGGGAAAGAGAAAGCAGGAAATTATAGACCAGTTAGTCTGACCTCAGTGGTGGGAATAATGCTGGAGTCTATTATAAAGGATGAAATTACGGCACATCTGGATAGTAGTAACAGGATAGGACAGAGTCAGCCTGGATTTATGAAGGGGAAATCATGCTTGACTAATCTTCTTGAATTTTTTGAGGATGCAACTCTGAAGATGGACGAGGGAGATCCAGTAGATGTAGTGTACCTGGACTTTCAGAAAGCTTTTGATAAAGTCCCACACAGGAGGTTAGTGAGTAAAATTAGGGCGCATGGTATTGGGGGCAAAGTACTAGATTGGATTGAAAATTGGTTGGCTGATAGGAAACAAAGGTTAGTGATAAACGGCTCCATTTCGGAATGGCAGGCAGTGACCAGTGGGGTACCGCAGGGATCCGTGCTGGGATCGCAGCTTTTTACAATATATGTTAATGATATAGAAGATGGTATCAGCAATAACATTAGCAAATTTGCTGATGATACAAAGCTGGGTTGCAGGGTGAAATGTGATGAGGATGTTAGGAGATTACAGGGTGACCTGGACAAGTTAGGTGAGTAGGCAGATGCATGGCAGATGCAGTTTAATGTGGATAAGTGTATGGTTATCCACTTTGGTGGCAAGAACAGGAAGGCAGACTACTACCTCAATGGAATCAATTTAGGTAAAGGGGCAGTACAGAGAGATCTGGGTGTTTTTGTACACCAGTCAATGAAGGTAAGCATGCAGGTACAGCAGGTAGTGAAGAAGGCTAATAGCATGCTGGCCTTCATAACAAGAGGAATTGAGTATAGAAGCAAAGAGGTTCTTCTGCAGCTGTACAGGGCCCTGGTGAGACCACACCTGGAGTACTGTGTGCAGTTCTGGTCTCCAAATTTGAGGAAAGACATTCTGGCTATTGAGGGAGTGCAGCGTAGGTTCACGAGGTCAATTCCTGGAATGGCGGGATTACCTTACACTGAAAGACTGAAGCGACTGGGCTTGTATACCCTTGAGTTTAGAAGACTGAGAGGGGATCTGGTTGAGACGTATAAGATTATGAAAGGATTGGACACTCTGGCAGCAGCAAACATGTTTCCGCTGATGGGTGAGTGCCGAACCAGAGGACACAGCTTAAAAATACGGGGTAGACCATTTAGGACAGAGATGAGGAGAAACTTCTTCATGCAGAGAGTGGTGGCTGTGTGGAATGCTCTGCCCCAGAGGGCAGTGGAGGCCCAGTCTCTGGATTCATTTAAGAAAGAGTTGTAGAGCTCTCAAGGATTGTGGAATCAAGGGTTATGGAGATAAGGCAGGAACAGGATACTGATTAGGAATGATCAGCCATGATCATGTTGAATGGCGGTGCAGGCTCGAAGGGCTGAATGGCCTACTCCTGCACCTATTGTCTATTGTCTATTGTGCCAGGATGGGAGGGTGGCATGGCCAAACCACCCTAACTCGCACATCTTTAGACTGTGAGAGGAAACTGGAGCAAACCCATGCAGACACAGAGGGAATGTGCAAACTCCACATGGACAGACACCCGAGGCTGGAATCAAACCCAGCTCCCTGATGCTGTGAGGCAGCAGTGCTAACTACCGAGCCACCATATCACCCATAACTATTGTGACTCGCCCTCTGGGTCACTAAAGCTGTTTAGGAAAGGATCCTTACCCATCTGGCCTACACGTGACTCCAGAGCCTCAGCAATCTGTTTGAATCTCAAGGGCAATTAGGAATGGACAATAAATGCTGACCTAGCCACCGATACCCCCATCCTGTGAATGGACAAAGCAGAAACAATCAGACTGCAGGAGGCGCTGTTCTGAGGGTTGAAGGAGAGGAGAAGGACACGTGGACAATGTTGTACATGAGCCAACCTCAGACATTGAAAGGCATTTCCATTCTCCAGTTCACCCTAACTGAAAATCCTCGAAGCTAAGGAGACAAGAACAGAAAACAGTGAATTAACAACAGGAAGAAAATGAAGTGAAGTTGCAGAGATGAAAGGCAAGTGACAAGAAAAGATTGAAATTGTATGAAAAAAGGGAATGTCAGAAATACAGGAGATGGGAATGTGGAGCAAAGCTACGGTAACCTAAAGATCCATCTATCCTGGTGTCAGGATCGAGAGACATCACTTGTTGGGGACATTGTGGCTATTTTTGGGAAAAGAAGATTGAGGGAATATTTGATTGTGGTGTTCAAAACGGTGTAGGGGTCTGCACAGAGTGAGCTGGATGGAAATGGGTTCCCATTGTTGGAACGATTAAGAGCCAGGTGACATGGATGTAAGTTGATTGGCAAAGAAACAGCAAGTTTGTGGGTAAATAAGTTGAGTTGTTCTTGCAGAGGGCTGGCATGGGTACTAAGGGCCAAATGGCCTCCTTTTGAGCTGTCGCAATCCTAGGTTTTAGGATACCCAGCTCTTCTCAAAGTGCTGTACAGCCAATTGAACCCGTTTTCATGTGTAGTCACTATTGTAACGGTGGCACTCGACTTCATGCACAGCAAGATCCCACAAACAGCAGTGCAACGATGAGCGAGTGTGCAATGCAGGTTTAGGTGTAGGTATTGGCCAAGCGCACTCAGGGGAGAACTCCCAGATTTTTGCAAAATGTCATCATGTGAACGTCTACCCTATTTGAGAGGGAAGAATGGGGGAGCATCCAAGAAACAGTATCTCTGACAGAAACCTTCTGACTCCGAACATGAATGTACCTCAAGGAAAGGAGCAAAACTTGATGTCCTCTTTGGAAATAAGGCAGAGCGGGTGACTGAGATGTCAGTGGGGGAGTACTTTGGGTCCAATGACCATAATGCTATTATTTTTTAAAATAGTGATTGGAACGGATAGACCTGATCTAACAGTTGAAGTTCTAAATTGGAGGAAGGCCAATTTTGATGGTATTAGGCAACAACTTTCAAAAGTTGATTGGGAGAAGATATTTGCAGATAAAGGGACAGACGGAAACTGGGAAGTCTTCAAAAATGAGATAATGGAAGCCGAGAGACAATATATTCCTGTTAGGGTGAAAGGCAAGTCTGGTAGGCATAGGGAGTGCTGGATGATGAGAGAAATTGAGGTTTTGGTCAAGAATGAGAAGGAAGCATATGCAAGGTATAGACAGCAGAGATTGAGTGAATCCTTAGAAGAGTATAAAGGCAGTCGGAGTATACTTAAGAGGGAAATCAGGAGGGCAAAAAGAAGATATAAGATAGCTTTGGCAAATGGAGGAAAGGAGAATCCAAAGGGTTTTTATAAATACATTAAGGACAAAAGGGTAACTAGGGAGAGAATAGGGACCCTCAAAGATCAGCAAGACAGCCTTTGTGTGGAGCCATAGGACATGGGGGAGATAATAAGCGAGTATTTTGCATCAGTGTTTACTGTGGAGAAGGATATGGAAGATATAGAATGCAAAGAAATAGATGATGTCATCTTAAAAATTGTCCATATTACAGATGAGATGCTGAATGTCTTAAAATGCATAAAGATGGATAAATCCCCAGGACCTGATCAGGTGTACCCTAGAATTCTGTGGGAAGCTAGAGAAGTGATTGCTGGGCCTCTTGCTGAGATATTTGTACCATCGATAGTCACAGGTGAGGTGCTGGAAGACTGGAGGTTGGCTAATGAGGTGCCACTGTTTAAGCAAAATCCAGGGGACTATAGAGCAGTTAGCCTGACGTCAGTGTTGGAGGGAACCCTGACGGATAGAATTTACATGTATTTGGAAAGGCAAGGACTGACTAGGGATAGTCAACATGGTTTTGTGTGTGGGAAATCATGTCTCGCAAACTTGATTGAGTTTTTTTGAAGAAGTAACAAAGAGGATTGATGAGGGCAGAGTGGTAGATGTGATCTATATGGACTTCAGTAAGGCATTCAACAAGGTTCCTCATGGGAGACTGATTAACAAGGTTAGATCACATGGAATACAGGGAGAACTAGCCATTTGGATACAGATCTAGTTTGAATGTAGGAGAAAAAGGATGGTGATGGAGGGTTGCTTTTTAGACTGGAGGCCTGTTACCAATGGAGCGCCACAAGGGTCAGTGCTGGGCCCTTTACTTTTCATCATTTATATAAATGATTTGGACGTGAGCATAAGAGGTACAGTTAGTAAATTTGCAGATGACACCAAAATTGGAAGTGTAGGGGACAGCAAAGAAGGTTACCTCAGATTACAACAGGATCTTGATCAGATGGGCCAATGGGCTGAGAAGTGGCAGAGGAAGTTTAATTTAGATAAATCTGAGGTGCTGCATTTTGGGAAAGCAAATCTTACAGGACTTATACACTTAATGGTAAGGTCCTGGGGAGTGTTGCTGAAAAAAAGAGACACTGGAGTGCAGGTTCATAGTTCCTTGAAAGTGGAGTTTCAGGTCGATAGGATAGTGAAGGAGGCGTTTGGTATGCTCTCCTTTATTAGTCAGAGTATTGAGTACAGGGGTTGGGAGGTCATGTTGCGGTTGTACAGGATGTTGGTTAGGCCACTTTTGAAATACTGCATTTAATTCTGGTCTCCACGCTGTCGGAAAAAATGATGTTAATCTTGAAAGGGTTCAGAAACGACTTACAGGGGTGTTGCCAGGGTTGGAGGGTTTGAGTCATGGAAAAAGGCAGAGTAGGCTAGAACATCAGAGGATAAGGAGTGACCCTTACTGAAGTTTATAAAATCATGAGGGGCATGGATAGGCTGAATATTCAAGATGTTTTCCCCAGGGCAGGGGGGTTCAAACCTAGAGGGCATAGGTTTAAGGTGAGTGGAGAAGAGTTAAAGGAGACCTAAGGGGCAACCTTTTCACCCAGAGTGTGGTACGTGTATGCAATGAGCTGCCAGAGGAAGTGGTGGAGGCAATTGCAACATTTAAAAGGCATCTGGATGGGTACATGAATAAGAAGAATTTAGAGGGATATGGGCCAAAAGCTGACAAACAGAACTAGGTTAATTTAGGATATCTGGTCAGCACGGCAAGTTGGACTGAAGGGTCTGTTTCTGTGCTGTACATCTGTATGACTCTTTGAACTCACTCAAGACTCAAGAAAACTGACAGCATCCAGGCTCGAGCAACCCATTTGATTGGCACCCATTCACCACGTTAAACATTCTGCTCCTTCACCACGGACGCAGGGTGGCAGGTGGCCATTTGGCCCATCATGCCTGCTACGACTCTTCAACGAAGCATCCCCATTGCTTTGCTTCATTTTTATCCACATAACCATCCAGTGCCCGTCTTGAATGCCTCACTTGAACCTACCTCCACCACATTTCCAGGAAGGACATTCCAGACCCTACCTACTTGCTGGGGGAGAAAGCTTTTTCTCATATCACCTTTGCTTCTGTTACAAATCACAATAAATCATTGTCCTCTCTCGTTCTTGTTCCTTCTACCTCAATCAGATCTTCTCTCAACCCTTCTCTCCAGGAAGAACATCGTCATCACGGAATTTTCTCATCCCTGGAACCATTTTTGTAAATTGCTTCAGCAGTCTCCCCAGTACATTGATGTATTTCCTATAATGTGATGCCCACAATTGTATACAGGACTCCAGCTGAGGTCTAACAAGGGTCTTCCACAGCTTCACTGTCACCACCTTCTCTTGTAAGCAATGCCCTTAATATTTGATTTGATTTGAGTTAATTTAATATTGTCACTTACTGACATACAGTGAAAATTATTGTTTTGCCTGCTAGGCTCACAAATATATCTTACATAAGTACATCAGGGTAAAAGAACGGATTATAGTGTTACAGCTACAGAGAAAGTGCAGAGAAAGATCAACTCTGGGATATGAGAGGTCTGTTCATGAGTCTGATAACAGCGAGGAAGAAGCTGTTCTTGAATCTGTCAGCATGTGTTTACAAACTTTTGTATCTTCTGCCCGATGGAAGAGGGTGGGAGGGGTCTTTGATTGGCTGCTTTTCTGAAGCAGCGGGCAGTGTAGATGGTGTCAGTGGATGGGAGGCTGGTTTGTGTGATGGACTGGACTGTGTTCATGACTCTCCGTAGTTTCTTGCTGTCTTGGGCGGGGCAGTAGCCCTATTAAGCTGTGATGCATCGAGAAAGGATGCTTTCTAGGGTGCTCTGTAAAAACTAGGTAAGCGTCATTGTGGACGTGCCGAACTTCCTTAACCTCCTGATGAAAGAGAGGCGTTGGTGTGTAGTTTCTTCCCTGTACTCTGTCTCGTCTTCGTTTAAAATCTGACCCACGATGAAGGTGTCATCAGAAAATCTGTAAATGGAGTTAGAGCTGAATAATAAAACATAGGACACTGTAAGCTTTATTGGCAGCTCTCTCCACCTCTCCTGCCACCTTCAGTGATCTGTACATCTCCACCCAGCTCCCTCTACTCCTGTACCCCTTGTCTACCAGGTGCACTGCAGCAAGTCACCCCAAGGTCCTTCACAGCAATGCATGACCTTGACCACCGCCAAGGACAAAAGTAGCAGATAGAGGGCAGCACCACCTTCACGCTCACCTCCAAGCCCCACACTAACCTGACGTACATTTTTACATGGCCACGTGGGCTCGGCTGACACAGCCAGCATTTGTTAGGTTTCCAGCATCTGCAGTCATTGTTTTTACCTCGTTGATTTTAACCCTACTGCGAATCCTCTTGCAAGGATGCCTGCCTTGAAGAAGTCATGATTTGGAGATGCCGGTGTTGGACTGGGGTGTACATAGATAAAAATCACACAACACCAGGTTATAGTCCAACAGGTTTAATTGGAAGCACATTAGCTTTCGGAGCAACGCTCCTTCATCAGGTGACAGTGGAGGGCTCGATCGTCACACAGAATTTATAGCAAAAATTTACAGTGTGATGTAACTGAAATTAAACATTGAAAAATTGATTATTTTCAATTTGCTCAAAACTTTGCTCTTTGCTTTTTTCACTTTGCTCAAAAACTGCATACATTCATGTAGAACTCCGTTATCTCACTTTTTAGATTAGAATCAATCTAAACATCAGGTCATAGACAGAGAACACAGGGGGCTAACACCTTCAACATATTATCTAGCTATCACCATTGTTAACAGCTAACCCGAGAATGCAACTTTAAAAAAAAGGTTTTGTGATTTACACATGAAAGAAGTGAAACTATCACTGTATTCTAACAGATGAAAGGCTTAACAGACAATCAATTTTTCAATGTTTAATTTCAGTTCCATCACACTGTAAATTTTTGCTATAAATTCTGTGTTACGATCGAGCCCTCCACTATCACCTGATGAAGGAGCGTCGCTCCGAAAGCTAATGTGCTTCCAATTAAACCTGTTGGACTATAACCTGGTGTTGTGTGACTTTTTAACTTTGCCTTGAAGAAGTTTTCCTCCTCTCTCTACAAGCTGTATTCCTGATGAAGGGCTTTTGCCCGAAACGTCGATTTTACTGCTCCTCGGATGCTGCCTGAACTGCTGTGCTCTTCCAGCACCACTAATCCAGAAGCCAGCATTTGTTACCCATCTTAGATTGCCTTCCTCACCATTTCCAAATCTACTTTTAACACAGCAGGCCTAGAGTCACATGGAGATTAGACCAAGTTTCCTTTCCTAATGGTCATTAGAGAACCAACTGAGGGAAGGCTGTAATGGTGCTGGAGCACATCCAAAGGAGGTTCACAAGAATGGTCCCAGGAATGAAAGATTTAACCTATGAGGAATGTTTGAGCACTATGGGTATATACTCAGTGGGGTTTAGAAAGATGGTCGGGGGGGTGGGGGGCTTCTGATTGAAACTTACAGAATACTGAACAGCCTGGGCTGAGTAGAAGCTGGGAGGATGTTTCCATTGGTAGGAGAGACTAGGATCCAAGGGCATAGTCTTTGAGTAAAGGGAAGACCTTTTAGAATGGAGATAAGGGGAAACTTCTTCAGCCAGAGAGTGGGGAATCTGCGGAATTCATTGCCACAGAAGGCTGTGGAGGCCAGGTCACTGAGTATGTTTAAGACTGAGATAGATAGGTTCTTGAGTATCAAGGGGGACCAAGGGTTACAGGGAGAAAGGGGGAGAATGGGGTTGAGAAACCTATCAGCCATCATTGAATGGTGGAGCAGATTCGATGGGCTGAACAGCCTAATTTCTGCTCCTATGTCCTGTGGTCTTATAATCAGATGGGATTTTTCCACAACTATTGATCATGGTCATTGTTAAACTAGCCAGCCTAATTTCAAATTTTATTTTAGGTTGTGTTCAAATTTCACCAAGGTGGGATTCAGCCCCAAGTCTCTCGACCATTACCCTGGGGATCTGAAATACTAACTCAATGACATTACCACGAAGCCACTGCCTTCCCACGCCAAAATATATCACCGTTCCTTCAGTGTCTCTAGGTCAACGCCTTCCTTAACAGCCTTGAGGGCTACAACGGTTCAAGAAGACAGTTGCCCACCACCTTCTCAAGAGGGCAACTAGGGACGGGCAATAAATGCTGGGCCCAGTCAGCAACACCCACATCCCACAAACTTGAAATGTCAACCATGAAAGATTGTGATCTTAAGTTGCCAGAGTAGTGGAGTGGACCTTCTGATCTTTCAATGGTAGCTAAGGAAAGGTGTCCTGTCATTGAACACAGACCACAGAGACCTCACTGGGTTGATTCCAGGTCCTGGGAGGACTGTCTTATGAGCAGAGGTTGAGTTGGTTAAGCCAATACTCACAGAGTTTAGAAGAATGAGAACAGACATTATTGGAACATACAATATGCATTTGAGAGAATAATTGCGCAAAGGTTGCATCCTCTTGTGGGAGATTTGAGGACCGGGGGCATCATCTCAGGGTAAGGGGTCACCCATTGAAGACAGAAATTAGGAAGAATTCCTTCTCCCAGAGGGGAGTGAGACTGTGAAATTCTTTTATCACAGATGACCGTCGCGATCAGGTCTTTACGTATACCCGAGACTGAGACAGACTATTCAGTAAGGGAATCAAGGGTTAAGGAACAAAGGCAGGACTGACAGACCAATCATGGTCTCTTTGAATGGTGGAGATGACTTGATGGGCTGAATGGTCTGCTTCTGCCCCTACGCCTTCTGGTTTCTCTGCTCAGTGAGCAAAAGAGAGGGTGAAACTCCATCACTTTTCGTTAGGAAACGAAAAGGGGGTCGTCCTCACTGCCTCCCCCTCAGGGGTAGGGGGCGGGGGGTGGGGGGGGGAGCCAGGAATACATTTGTCATCGGCTCCAGGAAGCAGGTCGATGCTTTATTTCTTAAGAGACTAAAAATGGAGATGGGCGCTTCTTTGCTGCTCGTGCAATGACAAGTTTGCAGATGCAAATCACAAGACCCTCTCCCCACCCCGCCCCCCCCATCTCCACCGCCACTCAACCACCCGCTCAACGGTCCCTGACCACATCCAGCGTGCCTGACTGTGAGTTTCTCAGCCTCCATCCCCAGCAGAGCCTGCAGCCAGTGGTTTGACAGTAAAAACGCAGGCAGGCCTATAAGTATCTCGCAGCTCACCAGCTGCAAATCTCTGCCGTTGGGGGGGGGGAGGGAAGGAGCGTGATGGCAGCTGTCAGGGTTTAGTTTAGAAGCAGGCAGACTGGAAATCTCACCTGGACCTGCCTTCCTTCTGAAAGTCTGATAAGAAGCAGCGTCTAGGTTTAAAGGGGTGCAGTCTTCATTAATCGTCTCTTTTGCACTTTGTATCTACTCGGCCTGTCAAGTTAATACCAACCCTCCAAAAAGCATCCCACCCACCCCCACTGTATCCCTGCATTCCCCAGGGCTAACCCAACCTAAACTACACATCGCTGGACACTACTGGGTAATTTAGCATGGCCAATCCACCCTAACCTGCACATCCCTGGGCACTATGGATAATTTAGCATGGCCAATCCACACTAACCTACACATCCCTGGGCACTATGGGTAATTTAGCATGGCCAATCCACCCTAACCTACACATCCCTGGGCACTATGGTTAATTTCCCATGGCCAATCCACCCTAACCTACACATCCCTGGGCACTATGGTTAATTTCCCATGGCCAATCCACCCTAACCTACACATCCCTGGGCACTATGGTTAATTTCCCATGGCCAATCCACCCTAACCTGCACATCCCTGACACTATGGATAATTTCCCATGGCCAATCCACCCTAACCTGCACATCCCTGGACACTATGGATAATTTAGCATGGCCAATCCACCCTAACCTGCACATCCCTGAACACTATGGATAATTTAGCATGGCCAATCCACCCTAACCTGCACATCCCTGAACACTATGGATAATTTAGCATGGCCAATCCACCCTAACCTGCACATCCCTGAACACTATAGATAATTTATCATGGCCAATCCACCCTAACCTGCACATCTTTGGAATGTGGGAGGAAACTGGATCACCCGGACGAAACTCACGCAAACACGGGGAGAATGTGCAAACTCCACACAGACAGTCACCCAAGACTGAAATCGAACCTGTGTCCCTGGCGCTGTGAGGCAGCAGTGTTAACCACTGAGACAGTGTGCCACCCTCTGGCACGATCATGTGTTAATGTCCCACATCGAGCTAGTTGTGGGTCACAGTCTGCAAGAAACCTGCCCAAGTCAGGTCAGACCAGCCGGGGCTGAGAAACCTAAGGGTTTGCTGTGTGTGTTATTGCTGGGCTCCCAGGCTCTGGGTGCAACCCTTCCCTCTGAGCTTGTCCATCAGACAACTGACCCTCCCAATATACAAGCTCCTAAACAAGGAACAAGAATGGGCCGCTCGGCCCTTCACTTGAGCATGTTACCGCAATCTATAAGGTTGTGGCTGATCTGATTTTAACCTCAACTCTACCTTCCACCATACTGTAGAGTCATAGAGATGTACAGCACGGAAACAGACCTTTTGGTCCAACTGCCAAGCAGATATCCTAAATTCATCTAGCCCCATTTGCCAGCATTTGGCCCATATCCCTCTAAACCCTTCCAATTATATACCCATCTGGATGTATTTTAAATGTTGCAATTGTACCAGCCTCCACCACTTCCTCTGGCAGCTCATTCCATACACGTACCTCCCTCTGCGTGAAAAAGTTGCCCCTTAGGTCTCTTTTATATCTTTCCTCTCTCACCCTAAACCTATACCCTCTAGTTCTGGACTCCCCGACCCCAGGGAAAAGACTTTGTCTATTATGCATCTCATAATTTTGTAAACCTCTATAAGGTCACTCCCCAGCCTCCGACGCTCCAGGGAAAACAGCCCCAGCCTGTTCAGCCTCTCCCTGTAGCTGAAATCCTCCAACCCTGGCAATATATTTTTAAATCTTTTCTGAATCCTTTCATGTTTCACAGCATCCTTCCAATAGGAAGGAGACCAGAATTGCATGCAATATTCCAACAGTGGCCTAACCAATGTCCTGTACAGCCACAACATGACCTCCCAACTCCTGTGCTCAATACTCTGACCAATAAAGGAAAGCATACCCAACACCTTCTTCACTATCCTATCTACCTGCAACTCTACTTTCAAGGAACTATGAACCTGCACTCCAAGGTCTCTTTGTTCAGCAACACTCCCTAGGACCTTACCATTAAGTGTATAAGTCCTGCTAAGATTTGCTTTTTCAAAATGCAGCACCTCGCATTTATCTAAATTAAACTCCATCTGCCACTTCTTAGCCCATTGGCCCATCTGATCAAGATCCTGTTGTAATCTTCACTGTCCACTACACCTCCAATTTTGGTGTCATCTGTAACTTACTAACTATACCTCCTATGTTCATATCCAAATCATTTGTATAAATGATGAAAAGTGATGGACGCAGCACCGATCCTTGTGGCACTCCACTGGTCACAGGCCTCCAGTCTGAAAAACAACCCTCCACCACCACCCTCTGTCTCCTACCTTTGAGCCAGTTCTGTATCCAAATGGCTAGTTCTCTCTGTATTCCGTGAGGTGTAACCTTGCTAACTAGAATCCCATGAGGAACCTTGTCGAATGCCTTACTGAAGTCCATATAGATCACGTCCACCGCTCTGCCCTCATCAATCCTCTTTGTTACTTCTTCAAAAAAACTCAATCAAGTTTGTGAGACATGATTTCCCACACACAAAGCCATGTTGACTATCCCGAATCAGTCCTTGCCTTTCCAAATACATGTCTCTCAGGATTCCCTCCAGCAATGTGCCCACCACTGATGTCAGGCTCACTGGTCTATAGTTCCCTGGCTTTTCCTTCCCACCTTTCCTAAATAGTCATGCCACGTTTGCCAACCTCCAGTCTTCTGGTACCTCACCTGTGACTATCGATGATACAAATATCTCAATAAGGGGCCCAGCAATCACTTCCCTGGCTTCCCACAGAGTTCTAGGGTACACTTGATCAGGTCCTGGGGATTTATCCATCTTTATGCATTTCAAGACATCCAGCACTTCCTCCTTTGTAATATGGACATTTTTCAGGATATCATCATCATTTCCCTACATTCTATATCTTCCATATCCTTTTCCACTCATTTAGTATCTGCCCCATCTCCTGCGGCTCCACGCAAAGGCTGCCTTGCTGATCTTTGAGGGGCCCTATTCTCTCCTGAGTTACTCTTTTGTCCTTAATGTATTTGTAAAAACCCTTTGGATTCTCCTTAATTCTATTTGCCAATGCTATCTCATGTCCCCGTTTTGCCCTCCTGATTTCCCTCTTAAGTATCCTCCTACTTCCTTTATACTCTTCTCAGGATTCACTCGATCTCTCCTGTCTATACCTGACATATGCTTCCTTCTTTTTTGTAAACAAACCCTCAATTTCTCTAGTCATCTAGCATTCCCTATACCTACCAATCTTTCCTTTCACCCTAACAGGAATATACTGTCTCCGGACTCTTGTTATCTTATGTCTGAAGGCTTCCCATTTTCCAGCCGTCCCTTTACCTGTGAACATCTGCCTCCAATCAGCTTTTGAAAGTTCTTGCCTAATACTGTCAAAATTGGCTTTTCTCCAATTTAGAATTTCAGCTTTTAGTTCCAGTCTCTTCTTTTCCATCACTATTTTGAAACTAGTAGAATTATGGTCGCTGGCCCCAAAGTGCCCCCCCACTGACACTTCAGTCACCTGCACTTATTTCCCAAGAGTACGTCAGGCTTTGCACCTTCTCTAGTAGGTACATCCACATACTGAATCAGAAAATTGTCTAGTACACACTTTACAAATTCCTCTCCATCTAAACCCTTAAAACTATGGCAGTCCCAGTCTATGTTTGGAAAGTTAAAATCCCTGACCATAACCACCCTATTATTCTTACAGCTAAGTGAAATCTCCTTACAAAGTTGTTTCTCAATTTCCCTCTGACTATTAGGGAGGGGGTCTATAATACAATCCCAATAAGGTGATTATCCCTTTCTTCTTTCTCAGTTCCACCCAAATAACTTCCCTGGATATATTTCTGGGAATATATCGGTATTGTTCCCTCAGTACAGCTGTAATGCTATCCCTTATCAAAAACTCCCCCGTCCTCTCTTGCCTCCCTTTCAGTCCTTCCTATATCATTTGTATCCTGGATAATTAAGCTGCCAGTCCTGTCCATCCCTGAGCCACGTTTCTGTTATTGCTATGATATCCCAGTCCCATGCTCCTAACGATGCCATGAGTTCATCTGCCTTCCCTGTAGGCCTCTTGCATTGAAGTAAATGCAGTTTAATTTATCAGTCCTACCTTGTTCTCTGCTTTGTTCCTGCCTGCTCTGACTGTTTGACTTGCTCCCTTTCCCAAATGTACCAGTCTCAGATTTATCTCATTCCTCACTATCTCTCTGGGTCCCACCCCCCACCTTACTAGTTTAAATCCTTCTGAGCAACTCTTGCAAATCTCCCTGCCAGTATATTAGTCCCCTTCCAATTCAGGTACAATCCATCCTTCTTGTACAGGTCACTTTTACCCCAGAAGAGATTTGAATGATCCAAAAATGTGAACCCTTCTCCCCTGCACCAGTTCCTCAGCCATGCATTCATCTGCTCTATCCTCCTACTCCTGCCATCACGAGCTCGTAGCACCAGGAGTAATCCAGATATTACTACTCTTGAGGGCCTTCTTTTTAAATTCCTACCTAACTTTCTATATTCTCCCTTTAGAATCTCATCCTTTTCTCTGGGCCCTCTCCCCTTTGAAAACACTCTGCACCCTCTCCAAAATATCCTCGATCCTGGCACCAGGGAGGCAACACACCATTATGATTTTTCGCTGCTGGCCGCAAAAACATGTCTCTGTGCCTCTGACTAGAGAGTCCCCTAACACAATCGATCGTTTGGAAGCCGATGTACCCCTCACCGCATCAGAGCCAGTCTCGATACCAGAAACGTGGCTGTTCATGCTACATTCCCCTGAGAGTCCATCACCCCCTACATTTTCCAAAACAGCATAATTGTTTGAAATGGGGATAGCCACAGAAGAGTCCTGCACTATCTGTCTACCCCTCCTACCTTTCCTGGAGTTAACCCATCTACCTGACTGCATCTGTGACTTTTCTTCCTTCCTATAACTTCCATCCATCACACCTGCTAACTCCTGTAAATTCCTTGTTGCCTCGAACTTCCGCTTCAAATGATCCATGCGATCTGTTGGAATTTGCAACCAAAGACAATCCTGTAGACATAATCATCAGTAACATCGAAACTCTCCACAAACTCCCACATCCAACAGGAGGGGCATATCACTTTATTAAAGGCCATCTTTGCTCCATCACAATCTACAGACCAAAAAATAGCACTGTCTTTTTGCTCTAAAAAACAGTGCTCCAGGCTAACTTAGTGCTTATGGTTTATATTTTAAAAACTTAATCAAGAGACAGATCTCAATAAAACATCTAATCAAGAAAGAACCCACTCTATTCACTACTGTAGACTTACAGCAAGGTTACACACAAAGAACTATGCACTTATCTGTTCCTGTGCTGTGAGCTCTCCCACACAGGTTCCTCCAAGGTCAGCTGTGAATTTCGCTGTTTGTTAATTTTTCCTAGGCACACTCCAATGTGCAGAGATACATGAACTCAAACAGCAAAGGTAGTACCTGTGCAGATTCACCGCTGTGTCAGTTAGCAGTGTAGGTTTCTTCCACTCTCTCCCTCACTGACCATGTCGCCAGTGTCTTTTGTCTGCCTTTCTCCTTTTAATAGAGCTGTTGTTTTGATCTTGTTTCCCCAAAATTCCAAAGCAATGCAACAGCATATAAACCAGTAATTGCTGCTCCTGGAATTTGAGGAAATCACCTCCAACACCTCAAAAAGGAGCACCTCTTGCAGCCACAATTTTTTCCTGACCTCCATCTTGGATTACCCAGAATCCTCCCATGATAATTATTCATCTCCCTCGGTCACCACAATCTATCCACCTTCACCTTCAAAAATCATCCACTGCCCTTTGAGGGAAGGGAATTCGAAAGACTCACAACCCCCAGAGAGAAAATATGTTTCCACCTCTCTGTCTTAAATGGGCGACCCCTTATTTTTAACCTCTGACCCCCCCATTCTAGATTCTCCCACAAGAGGAAACATCCTGTCCACGTCTGTCCGTTCAACTCCCCTCTTAGATGTCTTGTCTCTCCTCTACATCCCAACTTCCCTCTTATCCTGTTTTCTGTCTTCTATTCCTCAAATGGTTTCTGTTCTGAGGAAGGGTCACTGGACCCCGAATATTAACTCTAATTTCTCTCAGCAGGTGTTGCCAGACCTGCTGAATTTTTCCAGCAATTTCTGTTTTTGCTTCTGATTTCTAGCATCTGCAGTTCTTTCGATTTTTACTTAAAATGATTGCTGTTCATCCTTTAATTATCGATGATAAAATTTACTATTGTTCTCTTTTGTGGGTCAAAAAACGGTCTACAATCGTTGTAAACTGGGGTCTGTGAGTGACCAGCAAGGCTACCTTTTTAAATTGATTTGCACTCAATAGAAACCTTTTAACCAAGTGCTACCATACAGAGTTCATTAAGATTCCAAACTGTGACCTTAAGCAACATTCACTTACACATTTGGAGAACTGCAATTGTTGATATTTTTAATGAACCAAATCATAGAATTCCTTCTGTGTGGAAGGAGGCCACTCAACCCTTCTAGTCCACACTGACCCACCAAAGAGCATCCCAACCAGGCCCATCCTTTCATTTCCCATGGCTAACTCACCTAACCTGCACACCCCTGGACACGATGGAGCAGTTTAGCATGGCCAATCCACTCTAACCTGCACATCCCTGGACACTATGGGCAATTTAGCATGGCCAATCCACCCTAACCTGCACATCCCTGAGCACTATGGGCAATTTAGCATGGCCAATCCACCCTAACCTGCACATCCCTGGACACTATGGGCAATTTAGCATGGCCAATCCACCCTAACCTGCACATCCCTGGACACTATGGGCAATTTAGCATGGCCAATCCACCCTAACCTGCACAACCCTGGACACTATGGGCAATTTAGCATGGCCAATCCACCCTAACTTGCACACCCCTGGACACTATTGGCAGTTTTGCTTGGCCAATCCACCCTAACCTGCACATCTCTAAATACTATGGGCAGTTTTGCTTGGCCAATCCACCCTAACCTGCACATCCTTGAACACTGTGGGCAATTACCCATGGCCAATTTACCCCAACCTCACATCTTTGGACTGTGGAAGGAAACCAAGCACCCGGAGGAAACCCATGCAGAATGTACAAACCCGACACAGACAAGGCTGAAATCGAGCCCAGGTCCCTGGCACTGTGAGGCAGCAGTGCTAACCACTGAGCTACCATGCCACCCCAGCTCAAATGCACTGTGAAATATCACTGCAGAAGGTTTTGAACCTAAGTGTTTTAGCCCTGAAGTTAAGTCCCTACTGCTTCATCACAAGAGCAATTGGAAGGGTATTTATAACCTTAATGACTGGCTTGTGTAGACCACATTTACTGGAAGAGTTTTTGTGTGCAGTTGATGGCAGCCATTAAACACATTAAACATTTGTAACGTGGTGTCAGGAATGGGTGCAGCTGAAAATGGGTGGGCTTTAAGTGATGTCTGAGAGAAACAGCAAGGAAGAAGCAAACATTACGAACGGCAGTCTGTAAATTTAAATGGCTGTGCATTTACTGCTGCTGTGGAAATGGAAGGAGATACGGGTCAGAATTGGATTGTTTTTCTCCTCCCTCAGTGACAAAAAACAAAGAATTAATTTTAAAACCTGAGCAAAACACAAGTCGCAGCCTTTCTCCCAGTGCTGGGGAGAACAGCTACAAGATGGAAACAAGAACAGAAATTGCTGGAAAAGCTCAGCAGATCTGGCAGCATCTATGGAGAGAAATCAGCATTAACATTTCAGGTTGAGTGACCCTTCCCCAGATCTGGCTACAACATGTACTAAAGCCTAGATCTCATTCAGGAGTATGAATGCCAGATAAGGGAGATTTAAAAAACTTTGAAGATATATGTTGAACCCCGTACAAGTGGTACAAATAACCAACTTCAGAGCTCAAGGGGAGAGGGAGACAATTGTTCAGTGTATCACCACTCTGATACATCAAGTTAAATTTGAGAACTTGGACAGCTAAAAGGAAACCTCATGCAAGATAAGACTGCCTTAGGAATAATGGATCCTGCAGTGAGTGCACATCTGGTAAGAGAGGGGAAGCTTACTCTCAAGAAAGCTATTGACACACAGAGACTCTGTGATTATCAAGATTCAGCTCACATATACTAATGGGAGAAGGGATGATGATATGTCTTATGTTAACAGAGATAGGGAAAGGGAAGAAGTACAGAGGAACCTTGATTATCCGAATGTCAATTATCCGAATATCGGATTATCCAAAGGGGATCTCAATGTCCTGATATAAACATTACGTTAAAGAGCTGCTTCAACCCTGATCGCATCTTTTGTTTACAGGTACAATGATTAATAATGAACTCTGCTCACTGAAATGCTGCTGAGAACAGTCCTGGACAGTCCAGGCACTGTCTCTAAATGACTGACCACCCACCCACCCTCTCTCTCTCTCCACCACACTTTCCCTGAAGTTCTACACAAGGGTGTACCTTGAATCCCTCTTCCCCAGATAATCTCTCCAACATTGTCCTGTACAGGCAGAGGTCAAAAAGGTGTGTGTGTGCGCGTGCGTGTGTGCGTCTGTCTGTCACTGTGTGTGTGTGTGTGCGCACGTGCGTGTGTGCGTCTGTCACTGTGTGTGTGCGTCTGTCTGTCTCTGTGTGTGTGCATGCGTTCGTGTGTGTGTCTGTCTCTGTGTGTGTATGTGTGCGTGTGTGTGTCTGTCACTGTGTGTGTGTGCCCGCCCGCACGCGTGTGTGTGTCTGTGTGCTATTGTGCCCGCCTGCCTGGGGAGGGGGAGAGGCATGGACGGTGGGTGGGGATGGACGGGGATGTGGGGTTGGGGGAGCAGGAAGGAGTCAGGGTGTGAGTGGATGAGGGTGGGGCTCGAGCACAGTGTGCTGCTGCCTCGTCTCCTGAACGGAGAGCAGACTTCACAGAGAACTCTGCCCCAGAGGAAATCAATTAACCGAATAATCAATTATCCAAATGAAATAGTGGCCGCCCATCTCATTCGGATAATCGAGGTTCCTCTGTCTTTACTGTTTTGTAATTGCAATAATCACTTTGCACATTAATACCAGCTACTAAGAAGCAAAATAAGCCTGTAAAGAATACCATGAGAGAGAGCTATCAGATGATGATTCTGAAAAGAGTCTGGAAAACAGACCAGTGTTGTCAGGGCTAACGGTGAAGATGGTCTGGGACTGTTAGAATGATATGCATCCCAGGAGCAGGCAAACATCCTTCATCAGGAATGAGGCTGGGAGCCTCGGGGGGGTGGAGAGATAAATGGGAGGGGGGTTGGAGCTGGGGGGGGGAGGTAGCTGACAGTACAATAGGTGGATGGAGGTGGGGGTAAAGGTGATAGGTCGGAGGGGAGGGTGGAGTGGATAGGTGGGAAGGAAGATTGACAGGTGGAACAGGTCTTGAGGGCAGTGCTGAGCTGGAAGGTTGAAACTGCTATAAGGTAGGGGAAAGGAGAAATGAGGAAACTGTTGAAGTCCACATTGATGCCCTGGGGTTGAAGGGTTCCGAGGCGGAAGATGAGGCGTTCTTCCTCCAGGTGTCGGGTGGTGAGGGAGTGGCGGTGGAGGAGGCCCAGGACCTCCATGTCCTCGGCTGAGTGGGAGGGGGAGTTGAAATGTTGGGCCACAGGGTGGTGTGGTTGATTGGTGCAGGTGTCCCAGAGATGTTCCCTAAAGCGCTCTGCTAGGAGGCGTCCAGTCTCCCCAATGTCCAGTCTCCCGCATCGGGAGCAACAGATACAATAAATGACATTAGTGGATGTGCAGGTGAAACTTTGATGGATGTGGAAGGCTCCTTTGGGGCCTTGGATGGAGGTGAGGGAGGAGGTGTGGGCGCAGGTTTTACAATTCCTGCGGTGGCAGGGGAAGGTGCCAAGACGGGAAGGAGGGTTGTTAGGGGATGTGAACCTGACCAGGTAGTCACGGAGGGAAGGGTCTTTGCGGAAAGCGGATAGGGGTGTGGAGGGAAATATATCTCTGTTGGTGGGGTCCGTTTGTGGCCTCGATGTCAATGCCTGTCACTTTCACTTCCCCACTGGAATTCAGCTCTTTTGTCCACATTTGTATGGTGGCCTTAACTATTAAATGGATTTCCATGGGGTAGATCCAGAGAAGCTAAAATCAGCTTTCCAGAGTGTGTATATGTGTGTGAGAGAATGAGTATGTACGTTTGTGTGATACTGAGTATTTGTGTATGACTCTGTGTGTGTGTGTGTTTCTGAGTGTGTGTGTGTGTGTGTGTGTGTGTGTCTGTGTCTGTGTGTGTATATGTGTGCATATGTGTGTGTGTGAGACTAGATACGTGTGTGTATGTGTGCGGGTGCAACTAAGTACGTGTCTGTGTTTATGTGACTGACTGAACAGGAAGAATGAAGATCTGGAGTTCCAGATAGTAAATGTTAAGCAAACTCCCCTCACCCCAGCTGTAGCAAGTCTAAAGCTTGAACTGTTAACCCTTCACTTCTTCTACAACGACACTGATGTTTGGAGAAACATATTTTAGTATATTGGCTGGCTTTCCACAGTCAAATGGGTCCTCTATCTTTGCTGTAAGTGACTTTGTGTGTGTTGGTAGCAGCCCTGAAAACACACACACATCAGGTTGTAACAACATACTCACTCTCAGTGACACGCACACACTCAGGGACACACACCAAAGTACTTAAACACATTCTTGGTAACACACGCTCAGCAGCACATACATTCACACGCTTAGTGACAGATGTGCACACACACAGAATCACACACACTTGTCAATGACACGTAAATACTCAGTTACACACACAGACTCAGTGAAACACAGAGAGACATTCAGTAACATTCAAACACTCAGTAAAAGAAACCCAGTCTCATGCACTACATAGATGCACACACACTATCATACACCAACGGTCAGTCACACACATATATACACTCAGTCTCACACACGGGCGCGTATGTACACACACACGCACGCACACACACAGACACACACACACAAACACACACACACACAAACACACACACACACACACACACACACCCCATCACCACCACCGCCATTCGCTGAGTGACAAACAGTTTTGGTGACACGCACATACACACTGACTGATATACACACACACACTCACACACATACACACTGACTGATACACACACTCTCACACACACATACACACACACACATACTCACACATACGTACACACACACACACTCTCACATACACACTGACTGATATACACACACACTCTCACACATACACACACTCACACATACACACACACACTCTCACACACACATACACACTGACTGATACACACATACATATACGAGCCACCCCCATCAAATCCCCCTAATAGTAAAATCAAGGTCCAATCATAGCCAAAATAGCCAAATATCAGAGAGGAGGTGAGAGTGGCTGCCCTTGACATTGAGGTCACATTTGACCAACTGTGGCATCAAGGAGCCTGAGCAAAAGTAGAGTCAGTGAGAACTGGGGGGAGTTCTCTGCAGGTTGGAGTCATGCCTGGGATATAGGAAGATGGTTGTGGTTGAAAGAGATCAGTCATCCCAGCTCCTGGACACCTCTGCAGATGTTCCTCAGAGGTGTGTCCTAGGCCCAACTACCTTCAGCTGCTTCATCAATGACCTTCCTTCCATCATAAGGTCAGAAGTGATAATGTTCACCGATGTTCAGCTGCACATGTTCAGCACTATTCGCAACTCATTAGGTACAGTGTCGAAATACAGCAATACCTGGACAATATCCAGGCTTGGACTGACCAGTGGAAAGTAACGTTCACACCATGGAAGTTCCAGACAATGATTCAAGTGTTGCTGGAAAAGCACAGCACGTCAGACAGCATCCAAGGGGCATGAAAATCGACGTTTCAGGCAAAAGCCCTTCACCAGGAAGGCTTTTGCCCGAAATGTCGATTTTCCTGCTCCTCGGATGCTGCCTGACCTGCTGTGCTTTTCCAGCACCACTCTGACCTTGACTCTAATCTCCAGCATCTGCAGTACCCACTTCTGCCAAGTTCCAGACAATGACCATCTCTGACAAAAAGGAATCTAACATTGACATTTAATGGTGTTACCGTTACTGAATGCCCCACTATCAACATCCTGTGGTTTACTATTGACCAGAAACTCATCTGGACTCACCACATAAACACAACGGCTACAAAAGCTGGTCAGAGGCTAAGAGTCCAGTGATGGGTAACTCACCTCCTGACTCCCCAAAGCCTGTCCACCATCTACAAGGCACAGGTCAGGAGTGTGATGGAATACTCCCCACTTACCCTGGATGGGTGCAGCTCCAACAACACTCAAGAAGCTTGACACCATCCAGGACAAAGCAGCCCAGTAGATTGGCACCATATCGACAAACATCCATTCCCTCCACTACTGACGCTCAGTAGCAGCAGTGTGTACCATCTACAAGATGCACTGCAGAAATTCACCAAAGATGCTCAGACAGCACCTTCCAAACCCACGTCCACTTCCATCTTGAAGGACAAGGCCAGCAGATACAGGGGAACGTCACCACTTGGAGGTTCCCCTCCCAAACCACTCACTATCCTGACTTTGGAAATACATAGCCGTTCCTTTGGTGCGTGGCTGGGGCAAAATGCCAACACACCCTCTCCATCAGCATTGTGGGTCTACCTACAGCAGTTTCAGAAGGCAGCTCACCACCACCTTCTCAAGGGGTAACTCAGGACGGGCAAGAAATGCTGGGCCCAGTCAGTGACACTCACGTGCAAAAACAAAAGATGAGATCACTCTCAATCTATGAAACATAGGGGAGTTCAGACCAGGTTTGTGTATCACGTTGTGTGTGCGTCGAGTGAAAGTATGGCATCCCCTCGAAGTGGTTGGGGACAGGTGTTCTCCAGTAGATAACCCGTGATAAGCAACCTTCTGCGTGCCAAGGTTTATCAGATCCCTGAGCTCATGATAAACATGGCTCCTCATCACATCACAGAAGATGTACCTGTTGATATCGGTCTTAATCTCTCAGCTAGAATGTAAAATCATTTAAAAACGCCTGCATCCCTCTGCTACTATAAGTAAACACTTGATGCTTTTCTGTTCAGATCCTCACTGAATCACAATGACATGTCTCCACTCTTGGACAGATCTCATGGCCATTCTTCAAGAGTGGGCATTGTGGGATTGCCCCGTTCTGGGCCACTGTTGTCCACCTGCAGTGTGCATGTGGTCTCGGGGCCAGACAGGGGCAGTGGCAAAAAATAATAGAGAAATAAAGTCCAACCAGACGACCAGCATTTATGAGAATATAAGAGGCACAATTAGTAAGTTTGCAGCTGATACCAAAATAGGTGATAGAGTGATAAAGGTTTTACTTTATATTCATTCACAGGATGAGGGTGTCACTGGCTAGGCCAGCATTTATTGCCCATTTATTGCCTAGTTGCCCAGAGGGTGGTTAAGAGTCAACCACATTGCTGTGGGTCTGGAGTCACATGTAGACCAGACCAGATAAGGATGGCAGATTCTCTCTAACTTCAAATCTAATGTTGGTCTTGCTTTGGTGCACCTCCTACGCAGCTCTGTACATCCTTGTATAGTATGATATGCCTGTGCTGTATGCAAAACAAAGCTTTTCAATGTACGTAAGGGGCCTGTGACAACAATAAATCAAACCAAATAAATCAAATCAACTTTCCGATCATGGTCCCCGACTCCACCACCACTCCCCATCCTTCCCAGAGCCAGTCTCCCAAGGCTTTGGAAGACTGAGCTCTGTGGACCCGATCCGTACTGGGCTTACATTTTCACTATCTAGGAGGGTGACAGTTCCTTCTGAGCACAGCCTCAAATGAGGAAAAAGAGATTAGCAGCAGCTCATCCAAAATCCAGCAATGGACTGGTGGCAGAATTTTTCCCTTAGCGTGAAAGTGGTCCTCTCTTCACTGTTTGTTTGAAACAGGAATCTCTGATGACGATGTACCTACAGCTTGTTTTGAGGCTGAGACCCAAATAAGACCACAGCTAACACATGGGTGGCACGGTGGCACAGTGATTAGCACTGCTGCCTCACAGCGCCAGAGACCCAGGTTCAATTCCCGCCTCAGGCGACTGACTGTGGGGAGTTTGCACGTTCTTCCCGTGTTTGCGTGGGTTTCCTCCGGGTGCTCCGGTTTCCTCCCACAGTCCAAAGATGTGCAGGTCAGGTGAATTGGCCATACTAAATTGTCCATAGTGTTAGGTAAGGGGAAAATGTAGGGGTATGAGTGGATTGCGCTTCGGCGGGTCGGTGTGGACTTGTTGGGCCGAAGGGCCTGTTTCCACACTGTAATGTAATGTAATGTAATCTAATCTAAGACAGGGGTAACGGTTGGTCAGAGGTGATGCTGTTGACTGCACAGTTTTCCTGTTAGGTTCCCAAGAGGGAGAGAACAGGCTGTTATTTCAGGTGGAACTGGCTTTTTTTTATTCCCCAGATTGAGAGTCAAACACATTGCGGTGGGTCTGGACACATGTCGGCCAGACCAGGTAAGGATGGCAGATTCCTGCCCTGAAGGTATTAGCGAACCAGATGGGTTTCCTCCAACAATCAATTCACAGTTACCATTAAACTCTTATTTCCCGACGTTACTGAGATCAAATTACCCCATTTGCTGTGGTGGGATTCGAACCTGGGTCCCCAGAACATTACCTGGGGCTTGAGATGAACAGCCCAGTGATAATATCACTAGGCCATCACTTCCCCTGGTAAGGGTGGCAGATTTAAGAGGAACACTTTAGTTACAGACAATGTCATGCGCGGTGCAGTGGTACTGTCCCTGTCTCTGGACCAGGAGATCCAGGTTCAAGTCCCACCTGCTCAAGAGGTGAATAATAACATCTCTGAACAGGTTGGTTGGAAAATATCTAAATACTAACAACTAGGGTTTCTGTTGTAGTGTCTCTGTCTCTGAGCCAGCAGGGCTGGTTCATGCCTGACTTGCTCTAGAGGTACATGATAATATCTTGAACAGATTGATTTGAACATATATTGACGTTGATAATTGGCCTGATTTGCTCTCCTCAGAGGACGTGTTTTTAATACAACCGTTCATTATTGCTCTGATTAAGCGTCAACACTGGATAACACACTGGACATCCACATCACCTACACTAACCTCATTCTTACCCTGCACTCAGTTAGCCATCTAGTTATTCATTAATCCCTGCATGTAAACCATCCAAATCCTATCACTCAAACCCTAAAATAGCATTCCAACTTTTAACTCAGTCCTACTTAGCTGTTAACATGATTTTTGAATTCGGTCCTAGCTTGTAACTCACTCCTGGTTCTCTCTGTTATTCCACCTATAAATCAACAAACCCCCACCAATAGTTTCAGTGAAGAATTCACTCTTCGGAATCGACATAGTCCATACAAATCTCTTGATAAGCTCATGGCCTCTAAATCACATCCATATCATCGATATATAATTTAGCTGAACCCTCTGTGATCAGTTTTCAGTCGATTGCCCCATATAGTCTATATGTAATGCACTCAAAACTGTCAATTGGATATAAGCAGATAATTCATTCCCACGATATGCAATTATTCTGCAACTAACCCATTCAAATTTCTCGATTAAATGCAAAACTGTAACTCCCTCCCATGTAGTGTTCAACATCCAATTAAGAATCACTCAGTCTCCTCAATTTAATAAGTGTAACTGATTACTGTGTACCTGTTATGGTATCCAAACCACCAAACCCTTTTGACTAAGACATTCATTTCTAGATCACTGTTGTATATATAAACCACCCAAAATTCTACATTAGATTCCAGGTCAGACTTTGATTCCATTCTTGAATATGTGACAACACCTCAACCTGATGCCTACCTGACAACTCCATGTTGCTCACCAGAGCCTATAATATTGGTAAGGAGGTAACGGACACAATTAGCTTGTCTGGTCGCCATTTCCTGACAGTGACAGTGCAAGTGTTACTTTAGTCAATAGTCTTGTTTGGTAAGGGTTCCTGTTAAAGTGACCAACCGTCGTTCCCTGAGACGCTGCCTTTGAAGTGCAAACCACCAGTTTCCACTGTTAGTGGACTGTGCTCTCCCTCAGTTAGCATCTGATAAGGTAGGGCGTGTTTCTGTAGTATCATACTGCCTGCTGATGTGATCTGAAAAAAAAACCGCAAAGTGAAAACAGAAAAACACAGCTGTGGCCACTACCAAAAAAGAATCACGATCCTTCAGTTTATCAGCTAACCACTTCTGTCCCACTGATCCAACTTGGAATTAAAAATGAGGAATTCAGAGTTGGCTGGTGACCATGAATCTATTGCCACTTGTTGGAAAAACCCATCTGCTTCACTAATGCCCTTGAGGGAAGGAAACTGCTGCCCTTGCATGGTCTGACCAACATGTCATCGAGTCATAGAGTCCTGCAGCATGGAAACAGACCCTTCGGTCCAACTCATCCATGCCGACCAGATATCCCAACCCAATCGAGTCCCATTTGCCAGCACTTGGCCCATATCCCTCCAAACCCTTCCTATTCATATACCCATTCAGATCCCTTTTAAATGCTGTAATTGTACCAGCCTCCACCACTTCCTCTGGCAGCTCATTCCAAATGCACACCACCCTCTGTGTAAAAACGCTGCCTCTCAGGTTTCCTTTTATTCTTTCCCCACAACCTTAAACTGATGCCCACTAGTCCTCGATTCCCCAACTCTGGGAAAAGACTGAGTGCGTTCACCCTATCCATGCCTCTCATGGTCTGATACACTTTGATAAAATCTCACCACAGTCTCCTACGCTTTAAAGAGAAAAGTCCTAGTTTGTCTAACCTCTCCCTATAACGCAGACCCTTGAGTCCTGGCAATATCCTTGTAAATTTATTCTGCACTCTTTCCAGTTTAATAACATCCTTCCTACAGCAAGGTGACC
Organism: Chiloscyllium plagiosum; assembly: GCF_037043375.1. Classification (NCBI taxonomy): domain Eukaryota; kingdom Metazoa; phylum Chordata; class Chondrichthyes; order Orectolobiformes; family Hemiscylliidae; genus Chiloscyllium; species Chiloscyllium plagiosum. The sequence continues at coordinate 16,763,955 of NW_028270183.1, forward strand.
AAAACTGAACACAATACTCCAACTGCAGCCTCACTAAAGTCCTGCATAACTGCAACATAACTTCCCAACTTCTATACTCAATGCCCTGACTGATGAAGGCCAGTGTGCCAAAAGCTGCCTTCACTGCCCTGTCTACCTGGGACTCCACTTTCAGAGAACTGTCCATCTGAACTCCAAGATCCCCCTGTTCCACTACACTCCTTAAGGCCCTACCATTCACCATGAAACTCCTACCTTTGATTGGACTTTCCAAAATGCAAGACCTCACACTTATTCATATTAAACTCCATTTTCCATTTCTCAGCCCACTTCCCCAGCTGATCAAGGTCCTGCTGCAATTTCTGATAACCCTCCTCACTGTCCATGACATCACCTGTTTTAGTGTCATCTGCAAACTTACTAACCATGCCTTATACACTCTCATCCAAATCATTGATGTAGATAACAAACAGTAATGGGCTCAGCACCAATCCCCGAGGCACTCCACTAGTCACAGGCCTCCAGTCCGACAAGCATCCTTCCACTATTACCCACTGCTTCTTATCAACAAGCCAATTTGCCACCTCCCCCTAACGATCGAACCTTCCAGAGCAGCCTACCATGTGGAACCTTATTAAAGGCCTTCCTGAAATCCATAAAGACTACATCTACTGCCCTGCCCTAGTCAACGTCCTCATCACTTCATCAAAGAACTCTAACAAATTTGTGAAGCATGATCCCCATGCACAAAGCCATGCTGACTTCTCCTAATCAAACCCTGTCTTTCCAAATACATGTATATCTTCTCCCTCAGAATCTTCTCAAGTAACTTACCTACCACAGATGTTAGGTTTACTGGTCTATAGTTTGCAGGTTCTACTCTGTAGCCCTCCTTGAATAAGGGCACAGCATTCGCTACCCTCCAGCCTTCCGGGACCACACTGTGGCTAACGATGATGCAAACATTTCAGCCAGGGTCCCCGCAATTCCTTCACTAGCCTCTTGCAGTGTTCTTGGATATATCTGGTCAGGACCAGGAGATTTATCCACCTTCATACATTCTAATACATCCCACACCTCCTCTACTGTGACATGGACACCCCAAGATATCATCACTAATATCCCCAAGTCTGTCACTCCAGACACACAACAATGGGATTGACTCACAACTGCCCTGTGGGTAATTAGGGACAGGGCAATAAATGCTGGCCCAGCCAGTGATATCCACATCCTACAAGTGAACAAAATAAAAGGGTCCTTCCTTGAAACACCATTCCAGTTGTGTACCTCTCTCTTGCTCCCTGAGCAACAAGGTTTGTTCTGAATCTAGACCTGGGAGGTAAAGAGGATAAACAAACGACAGCCCTTTCAAAGTGTGGCTACCATAGCATCCAGTGTGCGCACAGCAGGATCCCACAAGCGGCACTGAGATTGTTTGTTGGTGTTTCGCATAATGCGTCTGTCCAGTCCACATGTGAGATCCTGAGTAATTGGTGGCTCCCCCTTTCTTTCACGTTAACATCTTTGTCTGGCTTTGAATCATAGAATCCCCAAAGTACAGAAGCAGGCCATTCAGCCCACATTGACCCTCTGAAGAGCACCCCACCCCCATCCCTAAAACCCTGCATTTACCATGGCTAACCTGCTCATCCCTGGACACTGTGGGGCCATGCAGCCTGGCCAATCCACCATAACTCTGCACACCTTTGGAGTGTGAGAGGAAGCCAGAGGAAACCCACGCAGACACGGGGAGAATGTCCAAACTCCACACAGACAGTTGCCCGAGACTGGAATCGAACCCGGGTCCCTGGCACTGTGAGGCAGCAGCGCTAATCACTGAGCCACCATGCTGCCTGATCAAGAACTGCACCTCATCTTTTCATACAGCCTTTTAGTCCCAACAACAAGCTCCATAATTTCATTCTGTAAACTCTGGCCCTGTTAGACTTCCTGTTTTACCCGGGTTCTGTTTTGTTTTCCCTCAGCACCTCTGTTGTTGCCTTTCTCCTCCTGGCTCCATTCCCTTGGCCCTGGAGAACAAACCCTTCAGTCACTCGCACTCTCCTGTCGATCGCCCCAACCGGTCGTGGGACAGATTCCTCAACATCGACACCATGAAGTCTCAAGGCGCCAGGTCAAATCTGGGTCAGGAAACCTCCTGCTCTTGAGGAGGGTGATATGTGGTAATGCCAAGGAATAGGTACTCCTCCATGTTGAACAACATTTGGAGGATGCCCTGAGGATGGCAAGGGCACTCTGGGTGGGGGATTTCAATGCCCATCACTAAGAGTGGCTTGGCAGCAGCACTACTGATCGTGTTGGTCAGGTCCGAAAGGACATAGCTGCTAGACCGGGCCTGTGGCAGGTGGTGAGGGAACCAACAAGAGGGAAAAACATCCCTGACCTCAGCCTTACCAATCTGCCAGCTGCAGATGCATCTGTCCATGACAGTATCGGTAAGAGTGACCACCGCACTGGCCTTGTGGAGACAAAGTCCCACCTTCACATTGAGAACACCCTCCATTGTGTTGTGTGACACTATCACTGTGCTAAATGGGACAGACTTCAAACAGATCAAGCAGCTCAAGATTGGGCATCCATGAGGCATTGTGGGCCATCAACAGCAGCAGAATTGTTCTCCAGCACAATCTGTAACCTCATGGCCCGGCATATCGCCCACTCAACCATTACCATCAAGCCAGGGGATCAACCCTGGTTCAGTGGAGAGGGCAGGAGGGCATGTCAGGAGCAGCACCAGGCACACCTGAAGATGAGGTGCCAACCTGGTGAAGCCTCCAAACAGCTCTACTTGCACACCAAACAACGTAAGCAGCAACTGATAGACAGAGCTCAGCGATCCCACATCCAACGGATCAGATCTAAGCTCCGCAGTCCTGCCCCATCCACTTGTGAATGGTGATGGACAATTAAACAACTCAATGGAGGGGGAGTCTCCACAAAGATCCCCACCCTCAATGATGGAAGTGCCCAGCACATCAGTGTAAAGGATAAGGCTGAAGCACTCACAGCAATCTTCAGCCAGAATTGCCAAGTGGATGATCCATCTGGGCCTCCTCCAGTGGTCCCCAGCATCACAGATACCAATCTTTGGCCAATTTGAATCACTCCACGTGATATCCAGAAACAGTTGGAGGCACTGGATGCTGCAAAGGCTGTGGGCCCTGACAACGTTCTGGCAACAGGACTGAAGACTTGTGCTCCAGAACTTGCCACTCCCCGAGCCAACCTGTTACAGCACAGTTATAACACTGGCATCTACCTGACAATGAGGAAAATTGCTCAGGTATGTCCTGTACATAAAAAAAAGGACAAATCCAACCCGGCCAATTACCGCCCCGTCCGTCTACCCTCCATCATCAGTAAAGTGATGGAAGGTGTCACCAACAGAGCTATCAAGCAGCACTTACTCAGCACTAACCTGCTCAGTGACGCCCAGTTTGGGTTCCCCCCAGGGTCACTCAGCTCCTGGCCTCATTACAGCCTTGGGTCAAACATGGACGAAAGAGCTGAATTCCCAAAGGGAGGTCTTCTCTGTGGTCTGTTAACCCAGCGACCCAGGTAACATTCTGTATTTGAATCCTGCCATGGCAGGGATTAAGAGTCAAATGATGACCACAAAGCCATTGTCGATTGTCAGAAAAAAACCCACCTGGTTCACCAATGTCCTTTAGGGAAGGAATCTGCCATCCTTACCTGGTCTGGCCTACATGTGACTCCAGACCCACAGCGATGTGGTTGACTCTTAACCATCCTTTGGGAAAAAAAGTGCCAAGATGGGATTTAAGGAATATGCAGACGTATCCATCTGAGGGATGGAATGATGGGTCTGTGACCTCTCTGTGAGAAACCCTCTGCTAGAGAGACAGAATTGGGAGTTTTTGAGGTAGAGGTGTCTGCTGGTTGGCATGGCAATGAACCCTGGTCAGAGAGACACCTCCAAGCCTGCCCTGGGCTGATTTGGACAGACCAAGCCACACTAAAATGAGATGGACCAGCAGTGGACTCAAGCGCAGCTATCATGGATGAGCAACAATCCCTAGGCCTTGCCAGCAGTGCTCAGATGCTGTGCAGGTGAAAAAAGAAGAGATACAAGCAAGAAAGTTCAATTTTATCTACGAATGTAAAGTGAAAATTATTCTGCTGTCTGGGTTCCATTCCCTATCTCTCTTTCTCTCTCTCTCTCTCTCTCCTTCTCTATCTCTCTTTCTCATTCTCTCTCTCTCTTCCTCTCTTTCTCTCTCTCTCTCTCCTTCTCTCTCTTTCTTTCTCTCTCTCTTTCTCTCTCTCTCTTTCTTTTTTTCTCTCTCTCTTTCTCTCTCTATCTCTCTCTCTCTCTTTCTCTCTCTCTCTCTCTGTATCAGCCATCTTTTACCTACCATTGTGGAAGCCTCCATTTACCAGCCTGTCCCTTGCAGCTGTGGGAGGTGGCATACCCACTTCGAGATCGGTTCTTAATGAAGGGCCTGCGTGTTTCACAGCCTCAGCAGGTCACGGGCGATTTCTGAAGTGCTGCTACTGTCCTGAGAAAGGCAGCAGCCCAGCCAGGCACAGCAAGATTCCACAGGCAGTGACTGAGAGTTTCGATAATTGACCAGGACTTCCCAACCCCCAGCACTCTGAGATTCTTAGAATTAGACTACCACATGTAAGTGGATATTTACCACAGTAATCTGGAGGTGCCTGAGTGATCTGTGACACACACACACAGACACACATACAGACACACTCACACACAGACACTCATACAGACACACTCACACACAGACACTCACACACTCACTCACACACAGGCACACACACACACAGACACACACAGACACAGACAAACACCCCATACACACACACACTCACACACAGCCACACACACAGACACACACGCACAGACACACACAGACACAGACACACGCACAGACACACACACAGACACAGACACATGCACAGACAGACACACAGATACAGACACAGACCACGCACAGACATACACATACACACACACAGACACACAGACACAGACACACACACAGACACACACACAGACACACAGACACAGACATACGTACAGACACATACACAGACACAGACACAGACACACACCCCATACACGCACATACACTCACACACAGACACACTCACACACAGACACACACACACATACACCCACAGACACGCAGACACAGACACAAATACACACACAGACACACACACATATTACACGCACACAAACACACATACATACACACTATTTACACAAACACACACAAACAGAAACACACACAAACAGACACATGCACACGCACACCCCACCCACACATGCATACACAGACAGACACGTGTAGGCAATACCCTGTGTTCGGTGCCAGGTAGGGAAAGACTGCCATCTAGGGGTTTTCTGCCAAAGTACAACATGGATCCATTCTGTTGTCAGACCCTCTTGGTGCCTCTGAATGAGTTTAAATAATTACCTACATAAGTAGGAAAATACTTGTGATTTTGCTAACTGTGGAGAAGCTCTGAGAAATGTCGAAATTCCATTTTTCTCTCTACAAAAACTGTACACATATGATTTAGAACCTTTGTAACGTGATTTGATTTTTGTGAATAAAGGCCATTTTTGAAATATATTTTAAAAATCTAATCAGTGTCAGCACTCCAAGTGTCCACGGGAGGGCGTGAGAGTCATATTGCACATAGCTGATGGGATCGCTCAGTCCTGGGTTAAACCGGTTGGTGTCTGGGCGACATGAGAACAGAGGAACTAGGAGCTGGAGCAGGACATCTGGCCAATCGAGCCTGGTCTGCCATTCAATAAGATCATGGCTGATCTTCTTGTGGACTCAGCTCCACTTACCCACCCTCTCACCATAACCTTTAATTCCTTTACTGTTCAAACATCTAAATATCTTTTCCTTAAAAATCCTCAACAAGGCAGCCTTAACTGCTTCACTGGGCAGGGAATTCCACAGATTCACAACCCTCTGGGTGAAGAAGTTCCTCTTCAACTCAGTCCTGAATCTGCACCCCTTTTACTTTGAGGCCACCCCCCCCCCCCCCCCCCCCAGTTCTAGTTTCACCTGTCAGTGCAAACATCCTTTCTGATTCTATCTTACCTATTCTCTTCATAATTTAAATGTTTCTGTGAGATTCTCCCCTTCATTTTTCTACATTCCAATGAGTATAGTCCCATTCTACTCAATCTCTCCTCATAAGCCGTCCCTTTCAACTCCAGAACCAACCTCCTCTGCACCCCCTCCGGTGCCAGTCCATCCTTTCTCAAGTAAGGTGATCAAAGCTGTACACAATACTCCAGGTGTGGCCTCACCAGCTCCCTATACAGTTGAGCATAACTTCCCTGTTCTTAAACTCCGTCCCTCTAGCAATGAAGAGCAATGTTCCATTTGCCTTCTTAACTACCTGCTGTACCTGCAAGCCAACTCTCTGTGATTCGTGCACAAGGACATCCAGGTCCCTCTGCACAGCAATGTGCTGCAATTTTTCACAAGTCTGATTGATTCTCCAGTTTGCACTGTGCAAGCCCTCATCTTTTTTTATCTAGAATCCCTAAAGTGTGGAAACAGGCCCTTCGGCCCAAGAAGTCCACACCGATCCACCGAAGAGTAACCCACCCAGACCCATTCTCCTACATTTTTCCCCTGACTAATGCACCTAACCTACACATCCCCAAACACTATGGGCAATTTAAGTAAGATTTCCTACAGTTGGAAACAGGCCCTTCGGTCCAACAAGTCCACACCGACACTCCAGAGAGTAACCCACCCAGACCCATTTCCCTCTGACTAACGCACCTAACACTATGGGCAGTTTAGCACGGCCAATTCACCTGACCTGTACATCTTTGGACTGTGGGAGGAAACCGAGCACCCGGAGGAAACCCACGCAGACACGGGGAGAATGTGCAAACTCCACACAGATAGTCACCCGAGGGTGGAATCGAACCCAGGTCCCTGGTGCTTTGAGGCAGCAGTGAGCCACCGTGCCACCCTACATTTTCTCTCCTACCTCTGTGACACTTAGTGTCCACAGTCTGACAATGTCAACATTCAAGCCTTAATACATGCGGATACCTTAATGTTATTTTTGTTTAAATATACTTTGAAATATAACTTTAGTAAAAAAAAAATTTTTCTTTTAAATATTAACAAATACAAAACCGAACAATTCAAACTAATATTAAAAAAACAAACATGATAACTATATATATATAAATATCAACTAATAACTAAGCTAATAAAGAAAAGTTTTAACAATAATAATAAAGATAATAACCATAACACAGCTCAACAAAACAAAGGAATAGCCCTCAATCATCGAGCAGATAAGTTTATACATATTCATATGTTCGTAGTTCCTTCCCTCTGGATACCAGATTTGTTACATAGAACTGCCATGGCTATATAAAGGCTCTTATTAGTATGGCGGACAAATCTGTACCCAGATAGTCCACAAAGGGCCAGCTTATAGAAATTCTCAGTTTTATGGTGCACCATGCATGTCAGAAATTCCAAGGGGATGTGCTCCATGACTCGCTTACTCCAGCCCCGGGGGATTTTCCGACAGCCACCCTCAAAGAACGTTCTTTCTTGCACAAAATGTGAGAATACTGAAAAGCGTTTTTTTGTGTGAGAGAATTAACAAAGCCATGAAGAAGAGAAACCAGGTCCATCTCCACCTCCATCCCCAGGGCCTTCTCTATTTCACCTCCCACAGCGCTCCAGCATCCCGCAGTCTGTGGCAGGACCAAAGGCAATGAGTAAGCGTGCCCACGCTCACTTTACATTTAGGACACGTCGGAGATGCTCCCATTTTAAGTTTAGCGAGGCAGTCTGACGCCAGATGGACCCTGTGGAGAATCTTCAACTGCAAGGTGTGGGTCCTGTTGCAAATCGAGATCCTTCTCGCATTTTCCCAGCTATCCTCCCATATTTCAGAAGAGATCTCAACGTCCAACTCCATCTCCCATACCTTACAGAGCCATCTGGTCTTGTCTGAGGGACCCCCTCCCAATAGATGATAAGCCAGGCTAACAGATAATGTACCCTCAGCACTCAACACCCTCTCCTCCATCTTGGATCGATAAGGATCAATTAGAAGTGTGGTCTCTTTTTGCACGAAGTTTCTAATTTAAAGAAATAAAAGAGGTCCGTACTGGGCAATTCATATTTCCAGAGCTTAAAAATGTGTTGCTGGAAAAGCGCAGCAGGTCAGGCAGCATCCAAGGAGCAGGAGAATCGACGTTTCGGGCATAAGCCCTTCTTCAGGAATGAGGAGGGTGTGCCAAGCAGGCTAAGATAAAAGGTAGGGAGGAGGGACTTGGGGGAGGGGCGTTGGGAATGCGATAGGTGGAAGACCATACACCATTAGTGAGGACTGCGGCAAGAGGATCTCTAGACAAACCCTCCAGCCACCCTGATGAAGGTCTCTCCCAGGACAATCCACTTCAAAGTATGAAAAAGATATGACCACTCGACGCTGTCAAATGCCTTGTCCACATCTAAGGAGATCACCGATCCCCATACTGATTGCTGTTGACATACTTGGATCATATTAAGTAATCTCCTGACATTATCTGTCGATCTGCAGACTTTTATGAGCCCCGTCTGGTCCTCCTTAATGATGGAGGGCTGGACAGTTTCTAGCCTTAATGCCAGAGTCTTGGATAGGATTTTGAAGTCAACATTCAGGAGCGAAATGGGCCTATAGGAAGCACAGTCCGGGGCTTTCCCTTTTTTAAGGATGAGAGAGATATTTGACTCTCTTTGAGATGGTGGGAGAAGGTCACGACTATGTGAGTCATTAAACATACTAAGCATCAGGGTCCTGACAATATATTTATCAATTCCTTATCAAACTCACTGGGAAGCCCATCAGGACCCGGCACCTTCCCATTCTGGAGCTGCCTCACAGCCTCCTGCACCTCCCGCTCTGACAACGGGACATTGAGGAGAGACTCTTGTTCAGGGGTCACTCCCAGAAGGCCCTAACTCTTCAAAAAAAGGCTCCATCCTAACCCACCCACTCTCGTAGCTTTCAGATGGGTATAATTCTGAGTAAAGTTCTTGGAATGCTGCATTAATCCTTTTAGAATTGTAGGTCAAATTTCCAGTGTCCTCTCTGATTGAGGTAATGGCTTGGGGGGGGGCACTCCTTTTCCTAGCAAGGTATGCTAGCTACTTGCCTGGCTTATCCACATGCTCAAACAGCCTTTGATTTGCAAATGTAAACTTCCTCTTGGCTGTCTGTGCGAGCATGGAGTTCAGCATAGACTAAAGCACCGTGAATCTCTGCAGTTTCAGCAGTGAGGGCCTGTCAAAGTCTGTCTTTTTAACTGCTTTCAGACACGCCTTGAGCAAACGTTGCTGCTCACCTGTCTGCTGCTTCTTACTGGCTGAACAGGAAATAACCAATCCCCAGCATAGGTTTTAGCAGCTTCCCAAAGAATGGATGGGCTACTGGCCGAGTTAACATCTGAGAAAGCCCTGAACTCAGTCGAAAAGAATTCGATAAGCTTGTTATCCTTGAGGCTGAAGGGGTCCAGCCACCAGTGCCTCAAGCCTACCACTGTATCCTTACTCTTAACCATTAAATACACTGGGGCATGATCGGAAATTGCCAATTGTACATGACAACACTGAGCCCAGATGTGCTGTGTGGGGTGGTGGGGGGTGGAGGTGGTCGGAAAAATCCTGGTACGGCATTTATGTGGTTTCGAGAAATCCTTGTCAGTAGGGTGAAGGTGCCTCCAAACATCCACCAACCCTAATTCAACACACAATCCCTTAATTGTTCAGATTACAAAGAAGCTAGCAGCGGGCCTTTAGGCAATCTGTCCACCGTCGGGTCTGTGAGATGATTGAAATCCCCTCCTATGATGATATGTTGAGATACAAGGCTAACCAGCCTAGAAAATGCATCTGCCAAGAGTTTAAGGGGGTAGGCTGGGGGACAGTAAACATTTAAGATCCTACATGCTTCCCCATGTATCAAATCTCAAAGGATTACAAATCTCCTGTGTTGTCTTTAATGCATTTTAATAACTTAAATAGGTGATTCTTTCTAACCAAAATGGCCACCCCTCTACTCCTTGTATTGAAAGGCGTAAAATAAACCCGGTCATACCCATTCTGTTGCAACTTCAAATGCTCTGCATCATCTAAGTGTGTTTCTTGTCATAAGGCAACATCCACACTCTTCCTTTTAAGGCTGGAAAGTAGCTTCTTCCTCTTGACCGTTGAATGACTCCCCTTAATGTTCCAGGTGCACCACTTAAACACATCCTCAGACTCCAGAGAGGGAGAACCTGAACTACAAATCACTGAGCTTTAATGCAAAAGAATCCACAAAGCCCAAAAACTACACAGACTAACATAACTACATCCAACAAATCTACAAACCTTACAAAATCTATGTACAGCAAAAACAGAAAAACAAAAAATCATCAAAGGCACTGATTGGAGGAATTTACTCCCCATTCAAAGGGGGTACCTACACATCCTACAATCATACTAACCATCCCAACACCCTACCAGCTCAGATCACACTACACACACCGACCACCTGGCAGAGAAAAAAACAACCAAGAGCAAGGTTAGTACTATAAACAATTAAACTAAAGATAAATATGATTCGGAGATGCCGGTGTTGGACTGGGGTGTACAAAGTTAAAAATCACACAACACCAGGTTATAGTCCAACAGACAATCACCTGATGAAGGAGCGTCGCTCCGAAAGCTAGTGTGCTTCCAATTAAACCTGTTGGACTATAACCTGGTGTTGTGTGATTTCTAAAGATAAACATGTCACCCATCCCTTAACATAACTTAGAGATTAAAGATAAATACTCTCTCCATCCCAGACATCAACTTATTACCAGAAAGGAGACTCCACCGAGTCCTTCTTAAATAAGAACAAACCCGATCAGCTCTGTCCCCTACAAACCCGATCAGCTCTGTCCTCTACAAACCCGAACAGCTCTGTCCTCTACAAACCCGAACAGCTCTGTCCTTAAACCCGATCAGCTCTGTCCTCTACAAACCCGAACAGCTCTGTCCTCTACAAACCCGATCAGCTCTGTCCTCTACAAACTCGAACAACTCTGTCCTCTACAAACCCGATCAGCTCTGTCCATAAACCCGAACAGCTCTGTCCTCTACAAACCCGATCAGCTCTGTCCTCTACAAACCCGATCAGCTCTGTCCTCTACAAACCCGAACAGCTCTGTCCTCTACAAACCCGAACAGCTCTGTCCTTAAACCCGATCAGCTCTGTCCTCTACAAACCCGAACAGCTCTGTCCTCTACAAACCCGATCAGCTCTGTCCTCTACAAACCCGAACAGCTCTCCCCTCTACAAACCCGAACAGCTCTGTCCTCTACAAACCCGATCAGCTCTGTCCTCTACAAACCCGAACAGCTCTGTCCTCTACAAACCCGAACAGCTCTGTCCTCTACAAACCCGATCAGCTCTGTCCTCTACAAACCCGATCAGCTCTGTCCCCTACAAACCCGATCAGCTCTGTCCTCTACAAACCCGATCAGCTCTGTCCTCTACAAACCCGATCAGCTCTGTCCTCTACAAACCCGAACAGCTCTGTCCTCTACAAACCCGATCAGCTCTGTCCTCTACAAACCCGATCAGCTCTGTCCTCTACAAACCCGATCAGCTCTGTCCTCTACAAACTTGAACACCTCTGTCCTCTACAAACCCGATCAGCTCTGTCCATAAACCCGAACAGCTCTGTCCTCTACAAACCCGATCAGCTCTGTCCTCTACAAACCCGATCAGCTCTGTCCTCTACAAACCCGAACAGCTCTGTCCTCTACAAACCCGATCAGCTCTGTCCTCTACAAACCCGATCAGCTCTGTCCTCTACAAACCCGAACAGCTCTGTCCTCGACAAACCCGTACAGCTCTGTCCTCTACAAACTCGAACAACTCTGTCCTCTACAAACCCGATCAGCTCTGTCCATAAACCCGAACAGCTCTGTCCTCTACAAACCCGATCAGCTCTGTCCTCTACAAACCCGATCAGCTCTGTCCTCTACAAACCCGAACAGCTCTGTCCCCTACAAACCCGAACAGCTCTGTCCTCTACAAACCCGATCAGCTCTGTCCTCTACAAACCCGATCAGCTCTGTCCTCTACAAACCCGAACAGCTCTGTCCTCTACAAACCCGAACAGCTCTGTCCTCTACAAACTCGAACAGCTCTGTCCTCTACAAACCCGAACAGCTCTGTCCTCTACAAACCCGAACAGCTCTGTCCTCTACAAACCCGAACAGCTCTGTCCTCTACAAACCCGATCAGCTCTGTCCTCTACAAACCCGAACAGCTCTGTTCTCTACAAACCCGATCAGCTCTGTTCTCTACAAACCCGAACAGCTCTGTTCTCTACAAACCCGATCAGCTCTGTTCTCTACAAACCCGAACAGCTCTGTCCTCTACAAACCCGATCAGCTCTGTCCTCTACAAACCCAAACAGCTCTGTTCTCTACAAACCCGAACAGCTCTGTCCTCTACAAACCCGAACAGCTCTGTCCTCTACAAACCCAAACAGCTCTGTCCTCTACAAACCCGATCAGCTCTGTCCTCTACAAACCCGAACAGCTCTGTCCTCTACAAACCCGAACAGCTCTGTCCTCTACAAACTCGAACAGCTCTGTCCTCTACAAACCCGAACAGCTCTGTCCTCTACAAACCCGAACAGCTCTCCCCTCTACAAACCCGAACAGCTCTGTTCTCTACAAACCCGATCAGCTCTGTTCTCTACAAACCCGAACAGCTCTGTTCTCTACAAACCCGATCAGCTCTGTTCTCTACAAACCCGAACAGCTCTGTCCTCTACAAACCCGAACAGCTCTGTCCTCTACAAACCCGAACAGCTCTGTCCTCTACAAACCCGATCAGCTCTGTCCTCTACAAACCCGATCAGCTCTGTTCTCTACAAACCCGATCAGCTCTGTCCTCTACAAACCCGAACAGCTCTGTTCTCTACAAACCCGAACAGCTCTGTCCTCTACAAACCCGATCAGCTCTGTCCTCTACAAACCCGAACAGCTCTGTCCTCTACAAACCCGAACAGCTCTGTCCTCTACAAACCCGATCAGCTCTGTCCTCTACAAACCCGATCAGCTCTGTCCTCTACAAACCCGAACAGCTCTGTCCTCTACAAACCCGATCAGCTCTGTCCTCTACAAACCCGAACAGCTCTGTCCTCTACAAACCCGAACAGCTCTGTCCTCCACAAACCCGATCAGCTCTGTCCTCTACAAACCCGATCAGCTCTGTCCTCTACAAACCCGAACAGCTCTGTCCTCTACAAACCCAAACAGCTCTGTCCTCTACAAACCCGATCAGCTCTGTTCTCTACAAACCCGATCAGCTCTGTCCTCTACAAACCCGAACAGCTCTGTCCTCTACAAACCCGAACAGCTCTGTCCTCTACAAACCCAAACAGCTCTGTTCTCTACAAACCCGAACAGCTCTGTCCTCTACAAACCCGATCAGCTCTGTCCTCTACAAACCCGAACAGCTCTGTCCTCTACAAACCCGATCAGCTCTGTCCTCTACAAACCCGATCAGCTCTGTCCTCTACAAACCCGAACAGCTCTGTCCTCTAACAAACCCGAACAGCTCTGTCCTCTACAAACCCGATCAGCTCTGTCCTCTACAAACCCAAACAGCTCTGTTCTCTACAAACCCGAACAGCTCTGTCCTCTACAAGCCCGATCAGCTCTGTCCTCTACAAACCCGAACAGCTCTGTCCTCTACAAACCCGATCAGCTCTGTCCTCTACAAACCCGATCCGCTCTGTCCTCTACAAACCCGAACAGCTCTGTCCTCTACAAACCCGATCAGCTCTGTCCTCTACAAACCCGATCCGCTCTGTCCTCTACAAACCCGAACAGCTCTGTCCTCTACAAACCCGAACAGCTCTGTCCTCTACAAACCCGAACAGCTCTGTCCTCTACAAACCCGATCCGCTCTGTCCTCTACAAACCCGAACAGCTCTGTCCTCTACAAACCCGATCAGCTCTGTCCTCTACAAACCCGAACAGCTCTGTCCTCTACAAACCCGATCAGCTCTGTCCTCTACAAACCCGAACAGCTCTGTCCTCTACAAACCCGAACAGCTCTGTCCTCTACAAACCCGATCAGCTCTGTCCTCTACAAACCCGAACAGCTCTGTCCTCTACAAACCCGATCAGCTCTGTCCTCTCCAAAACCGAACAGCTCTGTCCTCTACAAACCCGATCAGCTCTGTCCTCTACAAACCCAAACAGCTCTGTCCTCTACAAACCCGGTCAGCTCTGTCCTCTACAAACCCGAACAGCTCTGTCCTCTACAAACCCGAACAGCTCTGTCCTTAAACCCGAACAGCTCTGTCCTCTACGCCTAATTGGCTGGTCAACTTAAGTCAGCATGCCCACAAAGCTCTTCTCTTTCTCTGGCAAGTTGAACAAATGTATGGATCCATTACGAGTGATCCGAAGCACCGCTGGATATCTTAAAGAATACTGGATCCCAAGCTCTCTCATTCCCCTCTCATCATAAGACTTCCTTTTCCAGACCACTGACACCGAGAAGTCTTGAAAAAACATGACCCTGGAGCTGCTACATCCCAATGCCCTCGGGTCCCTCCCCTGAGCTCTACAGGCTTCCATGACCCTCTGCTTGACTTTATAATGATGGAACCTCACCAGGACAGGCCGTGGGCACTGATCTGCATCTGGCTTTTGTGCCCTGATCCTGTGGGCCCTTTAATTTATTATCCTTCCCTTCTCAACCTCCAAACCAAGGAATTCTGGGAGCCACTTCTTGAAGAATTCCACTGGCTGCCAACAAAACGCAGGTTTTTTCTTCTGCCCTGTTTTCTAGATCTCCCACCAGATCCAACAGACCCTGGACCTGTGTTTCCAGGGCTTCAATCCCGCTCTTGGAGGAGTCAGTCTCTGCCTCTACCCCTGCAGCCCGGTGCTCCAACTCATCGGTCCTTTTTCCCATGTCTTGCAGCATAGCAGATACAGGAGCCAGCTTCTCCTCGGTTTTTACTTGGATCTGCTTCCCCAGGACTTTGTGGGATTTGGCCAGTTCCTCAACCATGGCCTGGTGAGTAAGGAAGCCCACTGCTTCAGAGGGCTGAGCCTGTGGCCCAGGCCTCAGGCGAGCTTCCTCCTTCCTTCGGCAATCCCCAGCTGCAAAGACAAAGGTAAGTAGAGTGTTTTCAGATTTCTAGCTCCTTTACTGTATTTTCACTCACAGTAAAGTGTTAGGGATGGGTCCTGGCTCTGTCAGGTCACAGCGTGGAGCCCAGCAAGCACGTGTCTAACAGGATGCCGCCATCTTGGATCCCCTTAATGTTATTTTAACTTAAAAAAGTAGGTGAACTGAGACAGAAGCAGGGAAATTTTACAGAAAGATTCTGAGGGGATTTAAAGACATTGCGCAGGACACAGTTTTAGCCTCTATATTTCTTTTCAATTCATTCACAGGATCAGGGCACCGCTGGTCAGGCCTGCATTTATTGCCCATTCCAGAGGACAGTTAAGAGTCAACCACATTGCTGTGGGTCTGGAGTCACATGTAGGCCAGACCAGGTAAGGATGGCAGTTTCCTCCCCTGAAGAGCATTTAAGGAAGGTTATACTTTCCGCAGAGGCTGTATCGTGAAGGTTCATGAGGTGTGATGACAGGGGGATAATAAGTAAGTTTGCAGATGACACTAACAGTGAGGAAGGTGGTGTTAGGTTTCAGGAGGTTAGGGATGGAAAGGTCAGATGAGCAGATGAGAGATAACCCCAATAAATGTGAGGCGATGCTCTTTGGAAGAAGGAACAAGACAAGGGAATATTCAATGAATGGCAGGACATGAGGAAGCTCCGAGGAAAGGAGGGATCTCAAGATGCTTGTCCATCCATCCCTGAAGGTTAACAGGTTGGTTCAGAAGGCAGATGAGACTCTTGCCTTTATCGGTCAGGGCTTAGATTATAAGAGCAGGGTGGCCCTGTATGGGACTTTGGTGAGGCCACAGCTGCAGTACTGTGGACAGTTCTGGTCCCCACACGAGAGGAGATTCACCAGGAATTTCCCTGGGTGAAGAGAGACTGGATAAGCTCAGGTTGTTTTCTGTGGAGCAGGGAAAACTCGGGGGGGGGGGGTGGAACCTGACAGGGGTGTGTAAGATGGACGTCCATGGACAGGGTAGACAGGAAACAACTACTCCCCTTAGCGAAGAGTGACCAGCAAGAAGTGGTCATTTTAAGGTGAGAGATAAGAGATTTAAGGAAAGAGTTTTTTTCACCCCGTCAGGCTCTCTGGCAAGGGGGCCTGTGGGCAGGTAGATTGTAGGAGGAAGGGGAGCTGAGTTATGAGAGAGTTTGGTTCTATTGACCCAGGGCTTTCTGGAGAAGGATGGGGTGGTAATAAGGTGGAAAGGTGGGTGAACAAGAGCCAATGGAACCGAGGGGAAAGGCTTCCAACTGCTCCTGACCTCACATTCGGGAAGGTATTTTAAACTAACCTGTATCCGAAGTAGTTGTCGCCAGATATACCTTCCAGGACCCATTCCACCTGGATGAAGGTGCGACGAAAAAAGCTGCCTGTTTGAGCAACCTGATATGGCCAATGTGGCTCAATATCAAAGCACGCTTCATTTCGCTACGATGGGACCTCGGGACATTTCATGGCGTGAGATGTGCTGTGTAAATGTAAGTGATTGTTGTAGATGCGTTTTCTGGGATACAGTCGATGCTGGGTCTAGAACTTCCCCTGGTGACTGACCAGTCTGCGAGTGTTAGCCAGTACAATGTGAGTGCTTTGGTCAAAAATCCATTTGTGGGATGTGGGTGTCACTGGCTAGGCCAGCATTTTTCACACAGAGGATGGGTAAGGGTCTGGAGTCACATGTAGGTCAGGCCAGGTAAAGACGACAGCTTCCCTTCACTAAAGGGTGTTAGTGTTGCTAATTACAGTCAACAATAGTCAGTTCTTTTTTTTAGATTAGCTTTTTCCCCTTGAATTATCAACTTCAAATTTCACCACTGGCTACAGTGGGACTTGAACCCATGCCGTCCAAATATCAGCCTAGACTCTGGATTACTGACCCAGTGACAGTATCAATATACATGGCCTCCCCACTCAATAGCACATAGACCCCGATTGCCAACTCTGTTCACAGCAGCTCAATTTTGCCAAGGCCAGAGCCCCTGATTAATTTCATAGAATCAGAGAATCCCTGCAGTGTGGAAAAAGGCCACTCA
Organism: Chiloscyllium plagiosum; assembly: GCF_037043375.1. Taxonomy (NCBI): domain Eukaryota; kingdom Metazoa; phylum Chordata; class Chondrichthyes; order Orectolobiformes; family Hemiscylliidae; genus Chiloscyllium; species Chiloscyllium plagiosum. Next base: position 16,781,227 of record NW_028270183.1, read on the forward strand.
GCCCTCAGCGACCCTCAGAATCCTCAGCGACCCTCCGAAGAGCATCCCATCCAGACCTAACCCCCAGCGTATTCTGATAATCCTGTATTTCCCATGGCAAATCCACCCAGCCTGCATCTCCCTGGGCCGCACGGACAATGTAGCATGGCCATTCCACCTAACATCCACAGCGAGTCATACTGTCATGGAAGTCTACAGCATGGAAACAGGCCCTTCGGCCCACTCGTCCATGTTGCCCAGTTTTCACTATTAACCTAGTCCCATTCACCTGCACTTGGTCCATATCCCTCCACACCTATCCCACCCATGTATACATCTTTGTTTCCACACGCAAAGGGTCTGGCTACTGTTTCAGATCCACACTCCTGAGAGTCCTTGGGAAAGCCCGGGCTAACAGGGGAGTAGCCACAATCAGGCCAGCCATGATCTTACCAAATGGCACAGCCGGTGCAAGGGGCCAAATGGCTGACTCTGTTCCTAATTTGTAGCTTCGAATGCCTTTAACAGTTGGATGGGAGGACCAATATCTATCAAATGTGCATTTGTTGGCCCTGTAGGCACACAAATTGATTTGCCACCAGTTTTAAGTGTGTAAAATGTGTAGGATAGACAGAACGTTGGAAGGGTTAAGTTTTTTTGTTTAGTTTGTCCTTCTCTGATATTTGCAATGGAAAGTCCCTGCAGAATCTGAGAGACATTGTGGGAAAGTAAGCAGTGAATGGTTGTGGCGCGGCAAATATTTCTTGTGCACCTATTAACACACCTAACATACCCAACCAGTTTCCAATGCCAATAAAAATAACTTGGAGGCGATAACCATCACAGATAACCTGGTTGCACAGTGATAGGTTGGCATTTGAATATTGAAGGAAACAGGAAGCTCAAAAACGATGGGAGTGAGGCTCTGTTAACTACTGGTGATGTTAGTGAAATAGGGAGAGATAGTCTGAGTTCAGAAACCCACTGCGTCAAAGGAGTTTGGATAGTGATAAAAGTCGATAAAGAGAAGTCACTTGTAGAAGTGCTGAACAAGCCACTTTTAGAAATCATGGAACCTGTGAGGAAGCTGTGACACTATTAGTGAGGGATTTTAATTTACTGACTAAACTACAGTGTAGCCTGAGAAAGTTGGATGGATAAAGGTCACCGAGCTGAGGAGTTCATTGCATGTTTTCGGGACAGTTCCTTTGCAAAACATGAGTCAGACAGCACGGAAAATAGACCCTTCAGTCCAACCAGTGCATGCCAAACACAATCCCAAACTAAACTAGTCCCACCTCCCTGCTCCTGACTCATATCTGTCCAAACCTTTCCCAATCATGTCCTTATCCAAATGTCTTTTAAATGTTGTAACTGTACCTGCATCCATCACGTCCTCTGGACATTCATTCCACATCTGAACCACCTTCTGTGTAAAAAAACTTTCCCCCCCAGCATGACTTTTTAAAATCTCTCTTCTTAAAAATGTGCCTCTCTAGTCTTGAAATCCCCCACCCTAGGGAAAAGACGACTGCTATTAACTCTTTCTATGATTTTTCAAACTTCTATAAGGTCACCTCTCGACCCCCTACGCTCCAGTGCCTATCCAGCCTTTGTTTATAACTTAAACCTTCCAGACCCGGCAACATGCTGGTAAATCTCTACCTGAACCCTCACCAATATTCTTCCTATAATAAGGTGACCAGAACTAGACACGATATTGCAGAAGAGGCTTCACCAATGTTCTGTCCAACCTCAACACGTTCTGAAGTCAACTAAAGGACAACCCGGTATTGTTCAGTGAGATAGGATTAATTAGTGATCTTCCACTACATGTGCCCCATGGTATCATCTAGCACAATATGATTCAATTTTACATCTGGTTTGAGGGAGAGATGTGTGGTTCAGGACTGGTGTTTTAAACTTAAATAAGGGCAATTATGAGGGCATAAACGCAGAGCTAACTAAATTATCGCCCATCACAGATAACCTGGTTGCACAGTGATAGGTTGGCATTTGAATATTGAAGGAAACAGGAAGCTCAAAAACGATGGGAGTGAGTCTCTGTTAACTACTGATGATGTTAGTGAAATAGGGAGAGATAGTCTGAGTTCAGAAACCCACTGCGTCGAAGGAGTTTGGATAGTGATAAAAGTCGATAAAGAGAAGTCACTTGTAGAAGTCAACTATGTTGGGCGATAGGTCAATAGAGATAAAGGAACAGAGATTGAAGGCAATATTTCAGAGTACAGAGGAACCTCAATTATCCAAAGGTGAGGGGTGGGGCAGTATTTCATTCGGTTAATTGAATTCTGGATAATTGAATGCCGGATAACATAGTTTAGCTGAGCATTGGGACCTTGTGATGTTGCCGGATAATCCAATATTTGGATAATCGAGGTTCCTCTGTACTCAGAGTAGATACATTCCAAAGAGGAAAAAAATTCTAAATCGATTTATCTAAAAATAATTTAGCTAGAAATGTTAACGATAGTATCAAACCTAGTGAAAAATATACGCGATTGTGCGAATTTATCAATGACATGCCAGAAATTTGAATGAAGTCTAAAATACAGCAAAGAATTACTGAAAGATTAATAAGGATGGACAATTTAGAGAATAAGAGAAAGCTAGCTAAGACTATAAAAACAAATTGGAAGAATCTCTAGAGATATTTAAAAACAAAAAGAGCTAACAATAAGACCATTTGTCAGGTTGAAACTAAATCTGTGGAATTAGCAGTGAAAAAGAGAATGGCAGATGAACTGAGCAAGTATTTTGCAACAGCCATTACTGATAGAGAGAGTGTGAGTAAGATCCTGGAAATAGCTGTAAATCAGAAAGTGGAATGGAAAGAACACGTTAAGAAAATTATAATCATCAAGAAAGTGATACTGAGGAGCTGGAGGCTAACAAATGCATGCAGCTGATGGACCTTATCTCAGGGTCTTCAAATATGTTGACGGTGAGATAGTTTAAGTTTTCCAAGATTCCCTCAATTCAGCGATGGTCCCATTTGATGGAAAGTACCAAATGTAACTCTGCTTTTTTTCCAGAAAGGGAGGGAGAAGAAAACCAGGAAAGAACAGGCCCATCTGTCATGTGGAAAATGTTAGAAACCCCTCTGAAGATGTCATAGTAAGGTACTTTGAAAAATCAAGGTCTTCAGGCAGAGTCAATGTGGTGCCATGGAAGGGAAAAGAGCTTTAGCCAATTTATTAGAATTGTTTGAGGAATCTGGATGGGTATCTGAATAGGAAGGGTTTGGAGAGATATGGGTCAGGTGCTGGCAGATGGGACTAGATTGATTTGGGATATCTGGTCGGCATGGACGGGGTTGGACCGAAGGGTCTGTTCCAGACTGTACATCTCTATGACTCTACGTAACCTATATTGGTGTTAAAGGGGGATACTGAATATAGATTTCTACAATAATTTTTTTAGGGTAAAGTTGCCATTGTCCCAGAGAACCATAGGACTGCTCTTTCATTATTAGACACAGACAGAAGTGACTGGTGGCGATTTTACCTGAGGGTCATTATGCCTCAAGTGAGGGGAGATTTTTAAAAGAGAGTTAGTATGTGGTGTGCCACAGGAAAACAATGGATCGTCAACTTTTTATAACTTATACAAATGACTTGGTTGGAGGGACTGACTGCACGGTGGCTAAATTTGCTGATGACACAAACACAGATAGGGAAATAAATTGTAAAAAATGGCGTAAGGAAGCTATAATATACATGAGAGGGCAAAGATATGACATGAAGGATAAAAGAACTGTGATATTAAAATGGTGAGTGATCACGATGGTGTAACAGGGAGGGAGACATAACACAGGAAATTGTCGGCCTGTTAGCTTAGCTTCTCCATGTTAGACAACACTTGGAGGAAGCAATGAGGACGGCAAGAGTGAGAAATGAACTCAGGGTAGGAATTCAACATTCACCGCCAAGTGCGGCTCAGCAGTTGTAGGAAGGATGTTATTAAATTGGAGAGATTTATGAAAATATTTATCTGGATGTTGCTGGGGCTGGAGGGTTTAAACTATTAGGATAGGCTGGGACCTTTTTCTCACTGGAGCATAGGAGGTTGAGGGGTGACCTTATTGAGGGGTGTAGATAAGGTGCATAGCAAAGGTCTTTTTTTCAGGTGGGGGGAGTTGAAAACCAGGGGGCATATTTTTAAGGTGAGAGGAGAACGATTTAAAAGGGACCTGAGGGACAACTTTTTCACATAGAGGGTGGTTCGTGTGGGGAATCTACTGCCAGAGGAAGTGACACATTCAGGTTGATTTTCAACATTTAAAGGATGTTTGGTTGTGAACATGAATGGGAAAGTTTGAGAAGGATATGGGCTGATTGCAGGTAAGAGGGACTAGTTTAGTTTGGAAAACGTGGTTGGCATGGACACGCTGGACTGAAGGGATTGTTTCCATGTTATATGACTCTATCTGTCATTGGGACACGCTAGAGGCTATTATAGACGATGTAATATTTGCATTTATTTACATTTATATTTACATATTAACGTAGCATTCAGCATTACATAATATAATCAAGTACCGTCAGCATGACTTCATGAAGGGGAAATCATACCCAACAAAGTTTTTGCTTTCTTTGAGGGGGTAAAAGGCAGGAGAGATAATGGGGAGCTGGCAGATGTAATATATCTGGATTTTCAAAAGGTGTTCAATGCGGTACCGCACATAAAGCCATTTAATAAGATGAGAGCCCATGGGTGTTGAGATAGTGTATTAGCTTGGATAGAGCGTTGGACCAACTATTAGAAGACAGAGAGATGGGGTAATGGGGGCACCTTCAGGAGATCAAATTGCAATAGTGGAGTGCCACAAGGATCAGTGCTGGGGTCACAATTATTTACAGTACAGGTACACAATCCTTAATCCGAAATTCCGAAATACAACAAGCTCCGAAATCCAAAATTTTTTCATGGAGTGTGGAGCGTCATTTTGGTGTGTGAACAGGTGACCCAACTCCACAGCCAGTCGTACCACATCACTCAGATATGACGTGGCAGCGTGGCCCAGCACTGGCAGGTGTCAATTGTGTCTTAGCGCTCGTACTATTCACACGTGCGTCTGCTGTTTGGTAATTTTCTTCATTTCACTGTGAAAATGTCATTTATTCCGAAATCCAGAAAATTCCGATTTCTGAAAAGCAACTGGCCCGGAGGATTTCGGATAAAGGGTTGTGTACTTGTATCTCTTAATGACTTGGATGATGGACATGAGTATATCAGAACCAAGTTTGCAGATGAGACACGGATAGGTGGGAAATGCATGAGGCACAAAACAAGAGCTGGATTGAAGTTGGGGAGAAGTTGTCTAAAACTGCAGCAGAGACGGATTATACAGAAACCACAAAATGCTAACAGCAACATTCAGTGGGTAATAGAGAAAGTGAATGCCATATTGGCCCTTACCTCAAAGGGAATGGAATATGAAAATAGAGATGTTATGGTAAATCTATTCAAGATACTAATCAGACTACAGCTGGAACACTATGAATAGCTTTGGTCCCTTTGTCTAAGCATGGATATTGGAGTAGGTTGACGAGGTTGAATCATGGTTCGGAGGGATTTTCATTTGAGGAGAGGTTGAGTAGGTTGTTCCAATGCTCATTATCTGCCAGTTAGGTATTGAATGGTATAAGAAACCTGACGGAGTAGATGTGGAGAGGTTGCCTCCCTTTGTGGGAGAGTCCAGGGCCACAGGGTATCATCTCAGAGTAAGGGATCACCCATTTAGATGCATAGAATCATGGAGTCATGCAACATAGTAACAGACCCTTCGGTCCAACTCGTCCATGCTGACCAGCTTTCCCAAAGACAACTAGGCCTCTAAACCTTTCCTATTCATGTATCTGTCCAAATGTCTTTGAAATGTTGTAACTGTACCTGCGTCGACCACTCCCTCTGGCAGTTCATTCCACACATGAACCACTTAAGACAGAATGATGAGGAATTTCTGCCTCTCAGATGGTAGTGAATCTGTGGAATTCTTTATCTGTGGAATTTAACTGCAAAATCATCCAAAATAAGATAGTCTTAGTAAGGGTGGCTGTGAAATTATCAGCAATCGTTAAAATCCATTCAGTTCATGAACATAGTTCATCTGAATCGTAGCCCCCTGGATGTGAAAAGGTACTTAAATCTTACTGGTTCAGAATGTCACCTTGCAAAGCCTGCCTGGCTTTGTCCGATCTTTCTTTCTCATACAGTTTGCTTTTCTACACCTCTGTCTCTGATGTTTTCTCAGTCTCTGTGGGTCTGGGAATTGAACCACTAATGCTCAGTCTCCAACAAAATCCCAGATCTCCCAGTGCCCCCCACTGCACCAGAATCAATTTGAACTTTGAGACATTTACCTGGTTCTGGGGAAGGCTCTCTCGAACTGAAACGTTACCTCTGATTTCTCTCCCACAGATGCTGCCAGACCTGCTGAGCTTATCCAGCAATTTCTGATCCTGTTTCTGATTTACAGCATCTGCAGTTCTTTGGTTTTTGTTAACATTTATCAGAAGTTTATTTTAGGAATTGAAGGAGTCATTGGGTCCGTGCCGACAACTTACAGGACAATTGGTTTCACAGCCGGTGAGTGTAGGTGAATATGTTAAATTGCTGGCTTAAGCCTCGAGCTGCCTAGCCCCAGCAAGACCAGACCAAACAAAGCTTGTCACTTTGTTGGGAAAGATGGCTGCTGTGTAAACATGGTTAATTTTCAACTGTTGCATTGTAACTTTAAACTGAAGTCCCAACCCATGCCTGAGGCAACTTCCCACCTTATTATGTTCCCTTTGACATGTTGGGCAGTTTAAGTTTTAAAAATGCAAGATTATCATTCAGATCGCAAAAAAGAGCACTGAGGTAATAGTTTCAAAATCCCTGACACAACAAGTTTGTACAGAACCCTGAACTCGCTGTCTTGAGTTCTGCAGCTGAAAATGGGCTGTTGATAATTACAGCAGTTTGCAACAAAAAAAAACTCATTTGAGTTGAAATGTCCAAAGATCAGCTTAATTCCCTGGGAATTCTCATTTCTGGGAAGCGGGATAAATGATCTGCCTGTAACCAGTCTCAGCCAATCACATTGAAGCCCACCTTAGGGTCTTTCAATCTTTGAAGGGAGTGCAGTTGGACAGCGATATTCCTGAACAGAGGCTTTTATTTGATGTTTCACCTCTGCCAGGGGACCTCAGGGTTGAGCTTTCCCCAGGGTTTCAGGACCCCGACATTGGGACTAAACTGTGGGGTGAGGGCAGGGTCCTGATCCTAAGATTGACAGCGGGACGACTATTGGTGGCAGTTTCTCGAGAGGTGCACTCCTAATTGGCCCCTGGTGTTCACCGTGTGGTGTCGACGTGTTAGCACGTGTAACAGATCCCACAAAAAGGTCGTGGTTACATTTCTTTTTCTGAGGTGATTCTAATCTCCTGGGTTATTTTTAAAAAATAAAACTCCCCCACAGTGCTTATTTCTCCCTCACAGCCATGTCATGTGCATGTAGGTGTCGGACACAGTGAAGTAACATCGAGTGCAGAAAACTTTATTCATATTCCACCAGCAGGAAGAAAAAAATGCCTGGGTGGCCAGTGGCAAGCAGTGCCCTTCTCGTGGTTATGTACATTTTTTTACAAGTGATGCGTTAGGCCTACAGAAACTTCCCTCTCTTCACTCCATCTCTCACATCTTTCCTGTGTCTCCGTTCTCCGCATCTCCAATTCCCACTCAGAATGCCCAAAGTGCATCCTAGTTTGGTTGAGTAGGAACTACAGAGCAAAAAAAAACCTGTATAAATGAAATAAATGCTCAGAGGCCAGTGTCCCATCATCAAGTCACCCTTTTCCTGCCAATGTGCAATGCACTGGCTATGGCCAGCCAGCTCAGAGTCAGAGGGTTGTGGTTATATTGAGTCAGATATCTGCAAGTTTTTTTAACAACTAACTATGTACTGTGCTGGTGCATTTGGATGTGCGTATACAGTCTGTAAATGTAATATGCTTCTGGAATCCTCATCTAATTGGATTGCTCACATCTAGCTTCAGGACAGCTCCCCCTCCCCCACCAGCTTTGCGTACAAGTCCTGTCTGTGAGGGATTGGGGTGTTTATCCAACTGTGAGAAGCGCTTTACCATTTGTTTGAAATCCCCACAAAGGCAAAGTGATCCATAGGGCTTCACAATCAGTACAGCTGGTGCTGCTTATTCCACAAACTGTCCTGGTTTGATGATACCTTCGCTTTCCAGCCTCCTGATTTCTGTCTCTACTTTTGCTCATTCGGCAAATGGCACTGAGCAGGCCTTGCAGAATCATGGAATTGCTTCTTGGTCAACATGTAAGGTGGCCTTGGCCCCTTTGATAGTCCCTAAACCTTCCTGAAAAATCTGGGTATTTAAATAGGACATAACTCAGGCAGCCATTTTTAAATCAAAAGATGTTGAGCCAATCAAGTTGAATCTTTGTTAATCAACTCTTCTCCATCAAACCTGGGCCTGAGCCTTTTACTAAATCAATGATAACTGAACCAGCTGCTTCTGATACGACACTGGAACCAAAGTCGTACTCTTAATCTGTAAAGGATCCCAGGTGTAGGTTCTCAGCCTGGCTCAGGTCTTACACAAACGTAAGGGTTGCAGTCCAGAGTGAATTTTGACAAAGGTGGTTCCTGCGCTCACTATTACAGCTGTGCCGTTATTGACCTCCATTAGAACTGGGTGATCATTTAACCAGATATTGATTTTAATTGGTTCTGATTTAGATGTTGCTAAGCAGTTTAACTGCTCCAAACCAATTGTAGGTGGACTTTCCAGAGTGTGCACTCTCCCAGATACCGGCCTATGAATTCTCTTACTCAATTCAGGCCTACTGGGGCTCTTTCTCTGTCTTGAGTCTGCATACTGGCAGCAACTACAATGGCCTGCTGGCCTGAATCCTCAAGAAAATGTGAACCATTTGGCTGAGACTTGGCTTTGCTTTGGGGTTTTGCTTTAGTTTAGCCTCGAGTCCCTCTATTCAGGATATATTCCTGAGCGAGGCTACACAATTGCTTTCACGAAAGCGGTGTTCCCCAAATGCAGTCAGATTGGCAAGAATGTCCACTTCCATCAGTGTACTCTCTAACTCATGTGCTCCACTCGCCACATTTTCTCACAATAAACCCAGTTGTGGTTCCTGTTTGAAGTCCACTTCGGCTTCAGCTAGTCGGCGCTTTTGCGTGGTCACATTATCAATCCCACTCTTATCGCCACTGGATAACTCCACAAAGGCTGGTATCCCATCACCAAGTCACCCTTTAGTTACACATGCACAGTAAATGACACTGACCCAGCCAGCTCAGAGCCGGCTCCTAGAGTGAAGAGAACCTCTGACACTCCTGTCAGCCAGGCTCCTTGATTGGACCAGGTTAACAGCCCCAATCAGGGAACTCATATTCTCCAAGATCTACCTGGATGACATCATTCTAAACACTATATCCCTCAACTTCCTTCATCTAGAAGGACAATGGCAGCAGATACATGGGAACATCACCCCCTGCAAGTTCCCCTCCAAGCTACTCACCATCTTGACTTGGAAATATGTCACCTTTCCTTCAGTGTCACAGGGTCAAAATCTTGGAATGCCCTCCCTTAGGGCATCTAGAGCTCAGGACTGTTGTTGCTTTAGGAAGGCAGCTTGCTACCACCATCTCCAGGGCAGTTCAGGGCCGGCAATTAATGCTGGCCCAGCCAGTAACACTAACATCCCATGAACAAATGGACAAAAAGATGTCTGACAGACATCATTATTTTACTCTAAGGGCTATTAGTTGTACCACAACGGAAGGTGAGGGAAAAAAGGAAGGTCATGTAATGAAATCTCCAGGACTGGCCCGACCAGAGTTGGCAATGCGAGGTGTGAAGTACTGACTGGTAAGATACAAATTTTTACAAAATATCTGACACATGTTCACAGCAGCTGAGAGAAAACAACTGAGTCCTCACTGCGATCGTTATTTATTTCAATTTTTGTGCTTATTTTCATTGTGGCAATACTGGAAGCGTTTTCAGAGATCTTCCACAGTCAGTATCTCAGCAGAATTCGATATCCCCTGCCAGAAATAAAGCAATTGGTTGGATTGTCTGGGGATATTTTCTAATCAACCCATAAGTGACCCAACCCTCCAGTTTCTCCATGCTGGGATCTGAATCTGTATTCCACTCCCCCACCACCCAACGCGTTGGTTTGAAGTTTTTGGATGACAGATCAGCAATATTTTCACATTGCCATTGCTTTGAACTGGCTTCGATGTAACAGACAACTTGCCCAATCAGTCTCTAATCCCCAAGGATGAGTCACATTTGTTAATTGCCAAATTCTTTCAGAAATTGCAGATCTGCTGGGTTTTCATGCTGAGCTTTTACATCTCCTCGGTTAACGCCAAGACATTCCGCTCATCCTGCCCGAGACCTTCCCACTGTTGGGAAATCCGGGATGGATGGTGGAGCTGGAGAGGTTGAGAGGAAGAGCAGCTGACCCTTGGAGCAGCGTGGCTTTGAGCTGTGCACAGTGATGTTCCAATGTGGAAGTGGACCCCCCGTTTTAATACTCTCAGCGCTGCCCTCCTGTGAAGTTTGTCCCCTCCCCATCCCTGTAGCCTCCTTTGGATCCATAACGCTCCACTTCTAATTCTGACCCTCGCATGTTCTCAACTGTCATCATCTTTGGATGCCCTATCTATGTACTGCCCTTGCCCCAAGATCTAGAATTTCACCCCTCTCCCAGCCAGATCACCTCTCTCTTATCTATTAAGATGCTGCGGAGTTCAGGGAAGGATTGATCGACTGAGAGTTGGGGAGAGGGCTGTTACAATAAGAGGATGGGCCTGTACCCACTGGAGTTTAGAAGAATGAGAGGTGACTTTATTGAAACAGATCAGAACCCTAGAGAAAGTTGCTGAACAAAGAGACCTAGGGGTGCACATTTCCTTGAAAGAGGAATTACAGCTAGAAGGATGGTGAAGAAGGTGTTTAGCACACTTGTCTTTATTGGTCAATGCATTGAGTACAGGAGTTGGGACATCATGTTGCGGCTGTACAGGACATTGGTGAGACTGCTTTTAGAATACTGCGTACAATTCTGGTCGCGTGTCAACAGGAAGGATGCTGTTAAACTTGAGAGCATGTGGAAAGGATTTATAATGATGTTGCCAGGTTTGGAAGGTTTGAGCCACAGGGAGAGGCAGAACAGGCTGGGGTTGTTTTCTCTGGAGCGTCAGAGGCTGAGGGGTGACCTTACAGAGGTTTGTAAAATTGTGAGGGGCACGGAAAGGGTAAATAGACAAGGTCTTTTTCCTAGGATGGGGGAGTCCAAAACTAGAGGGTTGAAAGTGAGAGGAGAAAGATTTAGAAAGGACCTGAGGGGTGGTGCGTGTATGGAATGAGCTGCCAGAGGAAGTGGTGGAGGCTGGTACAATCACAGCATTTAAAAGGCAACTGGATGGGTATGTGAATAGGAAGGGTTTGGAGGGATATGGGCCGGGTGCTGGCAAACGGGACTAGGTCAGACTGGGATATCTGGTCTGCACAGACGAGTTGGACCGAAAAACCGACTGTTTCTGTGCTGTCTGACTCCATAACTGAGGCGACTTGACGCAGCGGATGCTGAAAGGGTAATGGGGAGACAAGAACGAGGGAACACAAGTTTCAAAATAATGGGCCTCCCATTTAAGGCTGAAATGAGGAAATATTGCTTTCCCAGAGGGTTGTCAGTTTTTTGGAATTCTCGGTGGAGGTAGAATAATTGAATGTTTTTCCTGGACAGAGATAGATAGATTCTTGAATAACAACTGAGTCAAAGTTTTGAAGGAATAGGGATTGGAGTTGGGGCTACAATCAGGTTAGTCATGATCATATTGAATATGGAGCTGGCCCAAAGGGCCAAATGGCCTTATGTATATTTTATTATAATCTAACCTTTTTACTGTCAAGGTTCACCTGAATTATAGCAGTGCGCATTTATGAACTGTTTTTAATACAGTGATATGTTCAAAGTGCCTTACAGGAACATAATCAAAATTCCACAGCGAGGTATCTTATAAGACAGGTGAGCAATAACTTACAAAGGTGATTAGTTTTAAAGGTGATCTAAAAGGAGGAGAGGGAGGTTTAGGACAGACAGGGGTCAGGGAAGGAATTCCAGGGGTCAGGGTCTATCAGCTGATGGAACAACTGAAGTTGGAAATGGGTTTACTGATTTGTGAGGGAATCAGTTTAGCTCGGTTAGCTGGATTGCTGGTTTACAGAGCAGTGTGATACCAACAGTGTGGGTTCAATGCCCATTACCACAGTTTGAGGTTACTACGAAGGACTCAACCTCTCCCCTTCCCTGAGGTCTGGTGGCCCTCAGGTTAAATTACCACCAGTCACTTCTCTCTAATGAGAGAGCAGCCCCTATAGTCTGGCAAGACCGCGGTGTCACACACATATACTGGTTCCTAAATCCAGACCATTAACCCATAATCTTTTCATCTGATACCTTCTGTCAAAAATAGTGGTGCCCTTTCAACAGGGCAGACCTTCCAGAAGTGACAGCACAGAGCTATGTCCATCAGGAGCGAGGGACACAATTACCAAAACTGACTGTTTGCTCCAGGAATCCTCCTGACATCACATGCAAGGAAATCTGCTGTTAACCAACCATATGCCCCCCGCAACCCCATCTCCTACCACCCCCACCAATAGTTCAATAGACCTTCATGTTGAGCATTACTTGGAAGAAACATTGTAACCCGGGCAGAAAATATCTCCTGGACAAACGTTCATGAACAAAACTGGCTTGTCAGTATTACTACTAACATAGCTGCCTGAGTTCTGAGAGACTTGTCTGTCAGTATGGGGCTTGGCACTGGCCGAGAGAACTGATATGATGGGAAAATTTGATCTTGTCTATCTACCTGTCACAGATGCTTCCAACTTCAGCAGCATTAGGAAGAGTGCTACAGCCACTGACAGTGCGACTCCCTCACCAATAACTTCACTCAGTTTGTGATCTGATTGGACCACACACACCACTAGTTCACATTCGAGGTAAATGCTTCAACAGTCTGGCCAGATTATTAGGGAGAGTCAACTGGCAGTGGTTTAACCTCAAGATCACCCATACCTCAGGCAAGGGGAGAGGTTGGGAAGGAGAATCCTTCACAGTAACTTCAGCTGGTGCAGGAATTGAACCCACGCTGTTGGCATCACTCCGTATTGCAAACCAGCTGCCCAACTAAACCAGGACACAGCAGCAGAATTCTAGAGGTGAGCTGAGAGTAGATGCTCTTGATATTAAGGTGGAGATTGACTGGTTGTGGCATCAGGGAACATGGGTGGAGTGAGGTCCTTGGGAGTATTAGGGAGCTTTCCCACGAGCTGGAATTATAGCTAGCACACAATTAGCAGGTCAGTCATCTTAGTCTCAGCACATCACTGCAGGAGTTCCTCAGCTGGTATCCTAGTCCCAGCTCAATGCCAATGACTTTTCTTCCATCAGACGGCCAGATGTGGCAGTGTTCACTGATGGTTGCACAGTGTTCAGTACTATCCATGACTTCTCGGAGAATGATAAAGTTTGCTCCTGCATGTAGCAAGACTTACACAATGAAAAAGTAGAGCCTTGGGTAATGTTGTAGAACAGAGAGACCTAGGGGTTCAGGGACATAATTCTTTGAAGTTTGTGTCACACATAGACAGGGAAGTCAAGAAGGTGTTTAGCATGCTTGCCTTCATTGCTCAGAGCTTTGAGTAGAGGAGTTGAGACATCACAGTGAGGTTGCACAGACCTCTTCTGGAATACTGTGTCCAGTTCTGGTCGTCCTGTTATAGGAAGGATATTATTAAACTGGAGCGATTTACCAGGAAGTTGTCAGGTACAAAAGGTTTGCGTTATCGGGAGAGGCTGGATAGGCCGGGACCTTTTGCACTGAAGTGTAGGAGGTTGAGGGGTGACCTTACGGAGGTTTTTTAATCAGGAGTAGTATAGATAAGATGAATGGCAGGGATTTCAAGACCAGGGGACATATGTTTAAGGTGAAAGGTGAGAGACTTGGGGGCAACGTTTTTACACAGAGTGGTTTGTGTGTGGAATGACCTTCCAGAAGAAGTGGTGGAGGTGGGTATCCTTACAACCTTAAAGTATATTTGGATAAGTTCATGAGTAAGAAATGTTGTAGGGATATGGGCTAGGAAGATGGAACTAGTTTAGTGTAATTGCAACATTTAAGAAGCATTTGGATGGGTATATGAATAGGAAGGGTTTGGAGGGATATGGGCTGGGCGCTGGCAGGTGGCACTAGATTGGGTTGGGATATCTGGTCGGCATGGACGGGTTGGACCGAAGGGTCTGTTTCCATGCTGTACAGCTCTATGACTCTATGACTCTAGTTTGAGGTTATGGTCAGCATAGACTAATTGGACCGAAGGGTCTGTTTTTGTGCTGTACGAGTCTATGACCAGGTCAATATTCAGGCTTGAGTGAGACATGAAGAATAACATTCACAAGTCCCACATGATGCCCATCTCCAACAAGAGCAAATCTAACCAACTTCCCTTTGATTTTTAATCTAACACTGAGTGCCCCTTTGTCATATTTCCTACAAGGTACCATTGACCATAAACTTATCTGATCGATCCAAATAAATACTGTCAGAACAACAGCAGGTCAGAGGCTAGGAATCCTGCAGTGAGTAACTCACCTCCTGACTCCCCAAAGCCTGCCCACCATCTCCAAGGTACAAGTCAGGAGCATGATGGAATACTCCCCACCTGCCTGAATGGGTGCAACTCCAACAACACTCAAGAAGCTCAACACCATCCAGGACAAAACAGCCCTCGCTTGATTGGTCTCATCTCCTCAAAGACAAGGAGGGTGGAGCTCAGCCAATGATACTCACATCCTTGTAAATCCCAGCTCAGATACAAATAAGTTGCATGCGACTCTTGGGGTCAATGGTATTATGACCAAATAGAGTCATAGAGATGTACAGCACGGAAACAGACACTTCGGTCCATCTCGTCCATGCCAACCAGACATAACCTAATCTAGTCCCATTTGCTGGCACTTGGCCCATATCCCTCTAAACCCTTCCTATTCATATACCCGTCCAGATGCCTTTTAAATGCTGTAATTGTACCAGCCTCCACCATTTCCTTTGGCAGCACATCCTCTGCATGAAAACATTGCCCCTCAGGTCCTTTTTATATCTTTCCCCTCTCACTCTGAACCTATGCCCTCTAGTTCTAGACTCCCCCACCACAGGGAAAAGACCTGGTCTGTTGTTTATGCTATCCACGCCCCTCATGATTTTATAAACCCAGAGAAGGTCACCCCTTAGCGTCCGACACTCCAGGGAAAACAGCTCCAGCCTATTCAGCGTCCCCCCACAGCTCAAATCCTCCAACCCTGGTAACATCCTTGTAAATCTTTTCTGAACCCTTTCAAGTTTCACAACATCTTTCCGATAGGGAGGAGACCAGAATTGCATGCAATATTCCAACAGTGGCCTAACCAATGTCCTGTACAGCCGCAACATGACCTCCCAACTTCTGTACTCAATACTCTGACCAATAAAGGAAAGCCTACCAAACACCTTCTTCACTATCCTATCTACCTGCGACTCCACTTTCAAGGAGCTATGAACCTGCGCCCCAAGATCTATTTGTTCAGCAACACTCCCTAGGGACCTTGCCATTAAGTGTTAATCTAAAAGTTGCAAGAAGTGAAATCTGATTCATTAATTTGTTCATTTGGAGGTCACTCGAAACATTTGGTTCTTTTGGATTATAGATCTGCTCAGGGATCATGATAAGTAACACTTTGTGAGCCAGCCAATCCATACTGTGGTAGGCATATACACTTCACCTGACCATTCCCCATCATACACACACAGATCTAAAACAATGTAACTGGCTTTTACCAAAGATCCTCAATGGTGCAGAATAGAGTTTCTAGCCTGCTGGCATTAGGTAAAGGTAAAGTCACCAGACCACAGACCTGCTCTCTCATGAGAAAGACAACTGGTGTTTGTTTAACCAAAGGGTGACCATCCCTTTGGCTTCTCATTGTTTAGTGAGTGAGTGCACCATGTGCTGTGATAGCAGGACTAGGAGGGTTCTAGCTGTAACTCTTTATATATAGAATTAGGCCGGAATAGGCCATTCAGCCCAACCACTCCATGTTGGTATCTTCGCGCACCTTGTCATCTGAGTCTCAGTTTGACACTTTACACCCATCTCCCTCATGAGCACACCTAACCTTCCCCTAACTGCATCCATACGATTAACATCCAACACTCATTGCGATATTGAGTTCCACATTCTCACCACTCTTTGGGTAAAGAAGTTACCAATTGGGTTCCTTGGTGATTATCTTACATTAACGGTCTCCTCTTCCCTGCAGCAGGAAACACTCTCGCTGTGTCCATTCCTTTTAAAGGTCAAGTTAACCCTGCCCCACCCCCACACCCCACAACCCCCTCCCCCCTTCTTTTCCCAAAAGGATTGACCCAGCCTTTCCTGGCATATTTATGCATGCGGTTCTGGAATATAACTGCCACTTGGGAAGATAATGTGTTGCTGGAAAAGCGCAGCAGGTCAGGCAGCATCCAGGGAACAGGAGAATCGACGTTTCGGGCACAAGCCCTTCTTCAGGAATCCTGAAGAAGGGCTTATGCCCGAAACGTCGATTCTCCTGTTCCCTGGATGCTGCCTGACCTGCTGCGCTTTTCCAGCAACACATTTCCAGCTCTGATCTCCAGCATCTGCAGACCTCACTTTCTCCAGTTGGGAAGATAAACCAGACCATGGTTCTGTCACATAGCAGCACTGCAATAAATTGTTTGTCAGTGAATGCTGAAATGGAGCTACGCATGGTGGCTCAGTGGTTAGCACTGCTGCCTCACAGTGGCAGGGACCCGGGTTCGATTCCACCCTCAGGTGATTGCCTGCATGGGGTTTGCACGTTCTCCCCGTGTCTGTGTGGGTTTGCTCCCACAATCCAAAGATGTGCAGATCAGGTGGATTGGCCAGGCTAAACTGTGGGCGCGTTAGCCACGGGCAGTGCAGGGTTACAGGGAGTGGATGGGATATCTGGGCCGAACGGCCTCCTTCCACACTGTGGGGATTCTGTGAAGGCTCAACAAGCAAACAGTTTCAGACCCTGGGAAGCTAAGTGCGAGGCTGCAGTGATTCAGAAAGATAAATGTCAAGGCTTCATGTTTCTGGGTGTGGTGAGAAAGTGAAAATCCAAGGGCCATCTGACAGCATATCAATCACCTCACAGCTTTGAAATTAGGCTGTGCTGCATTTTTGTGGCAGAAAAGAAGGTTTCAATTGTTCCTTTGTTCGCTGTCAGGCAGCTTGGCCAACACACCCAAACCTGTTGGATGTGATGATAGCTTCGGGCCCACATTCCAGGTGCGAGAGGGAAGCTGGACGGTGAGGCTAACCCAGAGCTCAATCGGGGACGAAGGCAATCAAACACAGTGTGAGGGACAATTTGCATTTGTGTAGCGCCTTTCCTCGAAGGGCTTCGCAACCACATAAGTGCCGTTTTGACATGCAGTCATGTAGTTTTTGCAGGTAACATAGCAGCCAAATTGAGCACAGTGGGATCCCACAATTAGCAATGCAATAGACACTGATGGCGCCATCTGATCTGGCGACGTTGGTTGAGGGGGGAATATTGACCGAAGAAGCGAGGGAAACCCTTTTGACCGTTGTCAAATTAGTCCCAGATAATCTCTTAAATCTGCCTGAGAGAGCAGTTGGAGCATTCTGCCGCATTGCAGGCGCTTTAGAAATGCAATTGGTATTATTGATAAAGTCAGCTCCTGGAAGACTTGCATTGTGTCAGAATAAACACCTCGAGCAACAAGCCCTGGCCAAGTTGGACCATTTGTGACCACGTTTAATTTTATTATAAATAAAAGACGTGTTGCACAATGTATCATTTTGCAACCGTCAGGACACATGAAAGAATGCCATGTTTCAAATGATCACAGCAATTTATATTACAGGAGAGAAGGATACTGACTGGTTAGCAAGTCAAATTCGTCTGGCTGAGGTATTGTTATAGGGGAAGCAATAGGCAGCATGGTGGCTCAGTGGTTAGCTCTGCTTCCTCACAACGTCAGGGACCCAGGATTCAATTCCACCCTCAGGCAATGGTCTGTGTGGAGTTTGCACATTCTCCCAGTGTCTGTGTGGGTTTCCTCCGGGTGCTCCGGTTTCCTCCCACAATCCAAAGATGCGCAGGATAGGTGGGTTAGCCATGTGATATACAGAGATAAGGGGTGGGATGCTTTTCAGTGTGGACTCGATGGGCTGAATGGCCTGCTTCCACACAATGAATTATAGACTCTCCAGGCTTCTGAGTAATTCAAAAATAGCACAAAGTTTCAAGGTATTCCTTTATTTTGCGTCTCCCTGGATGTGAATGCATTTATCGTAAATTGGTTGCAAGTGCACATTCACAAGAAACGTGTTGGAAAAGCACAAGGTTATTTACATTAATGTGTGTGGGGTTTCTGCTGGCATTTAGTGACCCTCTGCTCCACTCTGTAACCAGATAATGCTAGCTCAGGAAGGCTGGTGTGATGAAAACAAAATAAGTTTTCTGAAGAAAGCGTTTTTAAGAACTTTAGGACGGCCACAAAATATTTTACCTTCAATGAAACACGTTTGAAGTTAATGCACAACTATCTCCCACAAACAGCAATGTGATAATCATCAGATCATCTTCTCTCAATCACGTCGAATGAGGAGTAACTATTCTCCAGGACACTGAAAAGGGCTCTTTGATCATAATTGTACCAGGGGGAGTTTAAAAAATCATTGAGCAGAGCCTCCCAACTATCATATCATGTGATAGGATAGTTGGGAGGCTCTGCTCAATGATTTTGCCACGCTCACCTCAAAGATCACAGCTGAAGGCGGCCTCTAGAGCTTATGCACAGGGTTCTGCAGTGCAGTACTGAGGGAATGCTGCATTGTCAGAGGTGCTGACTTTCTGATGGAGCTGTAATCCGAGACCCACATCTGCTCGTTGAATGCAGGTGCAAGATGCAGTGGCATCATTTGAAGAAGTCATAGAGTCCTACATATCGAAAACAGACCCTTCGGTTTGACCAGTCCATGCCAATCACAATCCTATATTAAACTAGTCTCACCTGCCTGGGCTTGGCCCAAATTCCTCCAAACTTTTCTTATTCATGAACTTATCCAAATGTCTCTTCAATGTTGTACCCAGCATCCCCCACTTCCTCAGGAAGTTCATTCCACACATAAACCACTCTGTTAAAAGAGTTTGCCTCATGTCTTTTCCAAATCTTTCTACTATCAGCTTAAAATTATGATCCCTAGTCATGAAATCCCTCACCCTAGGGATAGAAGACTGTTCACTCTATCCATGCCCTTCATGATGTTATAAATTTCTATATGGTCACCCTTCAAACTCCTACATTCCAGTGAAAAAAGTCCCAGCCTCTCCTCATAACTCAAACACAATGCGCAGGGGGTGGGAAGCACACAGCTGAGTGAACATTAACTGGTTTGGACAGAGCAAGGGATTGTAGGAGAGGACATCTTCTGGAGCTCCAGCCAGACACAGGATCCAGTTCCATCTGATCTGATCTTCTTACGCACATGCTCAGTAGCCATTTTGAGAGTAATAATCTACCATTCACTCCACGTTTGCCCCCAAGTTGCTCTTTGAAAAGGGGCGGAAAAGGGACAGTTTAGATTTTCTGCTAATCACAAGTGCAGTACTTACAGTTAGAAGATGTGAATGTGTTAAGATAATGATTGGATGATATAGCTGAGAGTGTGGTGCAGGTCAGGCAGCATCCGAGGAGCAGGAGAATCGATGTCTCGGTCATAAGCCCTTCCTCAGGATGGGCTGATTCCTGATGAAGGGCTTATGCCTGAAACGTCGATTCTCATGCTCCTCAGATGCTGCCTGACCTGCTGTGCTTTTCCAGCACCACATTCTCGACTCTAGTCTCCAGCATCTGCAGTGCTCACTTTCTCCTGGATGATATAGCTGTGCACAGCAATCTTAAAATGTAGACTATGCAAACACAGTTGGATAGAGATAACGGTGAGTAGCCTTTTGACTGGAAATTACTGTCTGTCAAAATAGTTGATTGGTAGGACTAGCATGGCTTCAGAAATACAGTTTGAGCTGTACACCATCTTTCGATACCCGTGAATAAATGTTTAACAAAGAAACCGGAGGTGTGTCTGAACTAAAGAGGGGATAAAGAGTTAAGTCACCCTTTCATTGCTTAGCACAAACTGTGAACCTCACAAACTATTTCTTCTGATTTCTCCTTGCCCACCCCAGCCCCTCAGACCGAAGTCCCTTGTGTTTGAGGCATTGGTCTGCAGCTGTGTTTCTGCTCTCTTGGAGACGATGTCTGGTGGAGATTGGCACTCCCTTGGCATTGTGCCAGAAGGTGAAGAGACTGGTGGACTGGAAAGGCAACGTCTGAGTTACTAGATTAGATTACTTACAGTGTGGAAACAGGCCCTTCGGCCCAACAAGTCCACACTGACCCGCTGAAGCATAACCCACCCAGACCCATTCCCCTACATTTACCCCTTCACCTAACACTACGGGCAATTTAGCATGGTCAATTCACCTAACCTGCACATCTTTGGACTGTGGGAGGAAACCGGAGCACCCCGAGGAAACCCACGCAGACACAGGCAGAATGAGCAAACTCCACACAGAGAGTCGCCTGAGGCGGGAATTGAACCCCGATCTCTGGCGCTGTGAGGCAGCAGTACTACCACTGTGCCACCGTGCCGCCCACAATGAGTTGCGTGACCCTTCCTGAAGATCTGAATTCAGAAGTATTGAAGACTTATCGAGGAGAAATGGACTGAAGAGGCAAACTTTCCAGGGTTCAAACTACCAGACCCTGTTGAAAACGAAGATGCCAAACTGAAATTATGAATACACAAACAAACAGAGGCCACTCGGCCCCTTTGGGCTTGCTCCACCATTCCGATTTTAACTTCAATTCCTGCACATCCTCCGATAATCTTTCATCGCCTTGGTCATCAAGAATCTACCTACCTCTCACTGAAAAATATTTGAAGATTCTGCATCCATTTCCTTTTGAGGAAGGGAATTGCAAAAACTCACAACCTTCTGAGATAGGAGAATACGTTGCCTCGTCTCTGTATTGAACAGGCACCCCTTTATCTTTAATGTATGACCCGTAGTTGTAGATTCTCCCACAAGAGGAAACATCCTTTCCACATCTGCCCAGTTAACTCATCTCAGGATCTTATCTGTTTCACCTCTGACCCTTCAGAACTCCAGAGGATACGGGCTGACTCGCCTTTCCTCATAAGACAATCTGCTCATTCCCAGGGAAACCGTCTCTAAACTGTTTCCAATCCATTAACAACCTTCCATTGGTAAACGGTACTCCAGGTACAGTCTCACCAATGACCCATAGGCACAAACTGAAATTCTACCTACTTTGACATTCCACTGAACTCTGAAGCATAGACAAAAGCAAGACTGAAGGACGTTCAAATCCATAGAATCCTTATGGTGTGGAAACAGGCCCTTCGGCCCAACAAGTCCACATTGACCCTCCAGAGAGTAACCCACCCAGATCCATTCCCCTACCTTATATTTACCCCTGACTAATGTGCCTGACCTACTGAACACAATGGGCAATTGAGGATGACCAATCCACCTGACCTTCACATCCTCAGACTGTGGGAGAAAACCGGAGCACCTGGAGGAAACCCACGCAGACACTGGGAGAACGTGAAAACTCCACACAGACAGTCAACCGAAGTTGGAATCGAACCTGAGTCCCTAACCACTGAGCCACCATGCCGCCCCAGGACTGAAAACAGTCCTGGAGATGAGGGAGCAAAGACGTCCATACCCACTCTGAGGACACGACTTTCTGTTTCTGCAGATACTGGTGCCAGTCCCAGACTTATTTGCAATATGAGGCTGCCCTGCTCCGGACAGTGAACCTCATCAGAGACAGCCGAACTGCACCATCATCAAATATAGGATGAGTGTGTGGAAGATGCGAGGAAATTGAACTATTTTGGACTGGGATCTTGGGAAAGCTGTTGCATTAACCCCTGGCTGCAATCCTGCCAGAGGTTGTACTGCAATGCCAGGCTCTTCTCCAACAGAACCCTCAGTGGCGACAGCGTCATGAGCCCATGTGCCTTGGCTGGATCAGAAAAGAAGGACACATTATTTGACTAGGGGGCCAGGCTCAGTGGGCGCACGGTGGGGTGATAGGAACCTGGCCACTTATTAAACTGGAGACAGCAGATCTTCAGGCCACCTCAGGAGAGGGTATCATCTCCCAAACACTGACCCTCCCCCCTCACGCAGGAATAGCAGGTGTGGGGTGGGCGGGGGAAGCACTGAGTGAGAAGTGGGCATGCTCCAAGTGGCATGCCACCTTATTCTCTCCTTTCACCATTGTCCGTATTCAGCCGCATTGTAGGGCTACGATGGTGTTGGAAATCTCGTTGCTTCAAACCAGTTGGGATGCTGTTAAGACCAAGCGAGGCCAGGGGACCATGGTCACTGTTCCTGAGTCTGTCTTTGTGTACAGGATTTATTCAGAACCACATTTAAAGCACCTCAGCCCTCAGGATGGGGTTTGAGCCCACATCGTCACAGCCTCTGGATTACTAGTCCAGAGACATTATCACTTCCCCCCTCAATCTCCCTTACATCAGGATGCAAATGGTTGCATTGGAGTTGCTGGTGATGTCAGGTTAATATGAGTGACATTTGGGTGGTATCTGCTTTTTAGAGGATCAGTATAGACTTGATGGGCTGAATGGCCTCTTTCTGTTCTGCAGGGATTCTATGTCACCAGGTAGCAATATTAATTGCTACAAATCGAGGAACTGTCTTTTTCTAGTTCCTCCATTCATCACAACATCTCTTTAAATATTCTACCCAGCTACCTGTGTCTAATCATAAATTATGCATGTCTTCAAGGAGTTTTAGTTTGGAGGAGGGGGGAAGGCAGGAACAGGGGATGGTCAGCCATGATCATATTGAATGGCAGAGCAGGCTCGAAGGGCTGAATGGCCTCCTCCTGCTCCATAGAAGAATCATAGTTTGGAAGCAGGCAATTCAGCCCATCGGGTCCACACCGACCCTCCAAAGAGCAACCCACTCAGACCCATCCCATCCCAGTGCAACTGCATTTCCCATGGCTAGTGCACCTAAGCCTGCACATTCCTGGATACTATGGGCAATTCAGCCAATCCACCTGACCTCCACATCTTTGGACTGTGGGAGGAAACTGGAGCACCCGGAGGAAACTCTACACAGACAGTCGCCCGAGGCTGGAATCGAACCCGGGTCCCTGGCGCTGTGAGGCGGCCATGCTAACCACCGTGTCACCAAGACTCAGCCAGCATGCCGCCATGTTTCCCTGTTTCTAGAAAGTTTCTCTTCTGGGTTCCAGCCACATATGCTTTGATATGATCTGACATCACCGAAGATGCACTTTAACAATGAGAATAATGTCTTTTGGCCTCTTGTACATAGTAACTGGAGCTCCTAATCCCTTCATCTCTGACAGCCACATGCTGACAGCTGGAAGGTTACCTCTAGTCTCCTTCCCCTACCTTCAATTCTCCTCTCCCATGGCTAGACACAGTATGGCTGGCCACGAAAGAGAGCCATTACATTGTATGAGTCTGGGTGGGTGAGGAAGATCAATAGGCCTGTGAGGAAATGCACAGAAAGAGCAGGTCGCAGGCGTACACAGGAGATCAGTATGAGGCAGGAATGAAGGTGTGATGGGATAGTGCTTGAGAAGTGAATCGTGATAAGGCACATTGGATGGAAACAAAGATGCAATCCTACTCACCTTTCCTGACCTGGTTAGGTCCTTGAAATTCATACAATGAAGTTCATCCATGCTCCTGCTGCTTCAGTCCTGGGCTGATTTCTTGACATTAACAATGAGTTTCTTTGTCCTTGAAAATAACTCTTCAGAGGCCAGCATCCCATCCCCGATCACCCTTTATTTACAAATGCAGAGCCATTGACAATAGCACTGCCTCTGACTGAGTCAGGTATTCCATATCCCTGACATTTATCCTTTCATGTCAGCCAGAGCTCCCCGATTGAATCATAGAATCCCGACAATGTGGAAACAGGCCCTTTGGCCCAACGTCCACACCAACCCTCCGAAGAGTAACCAACCCAGACCCATTCCCCTACCCTACTGCCCTACTAATGCACCGCCCAGAACACTATGGGCAATTTAGCATGGCCAATCCACCCTAACCTGCACATCCCTGAACACTATGGGTAATTTAGCATGGCCAATCCACCCTAACTTGCACATCCCTGAACACTATGGGTAATTTAGCATGGCCAATCCACCCTAACCTGCACATCCCTGAACACTATGGGGCAATTTAGCATGGCCAATCCACCCTAACTTGCACATCCCTGAACACTATGGGCAATTTAGCATGGCCAATCCACCCTAACCTGCACATCTTTGGATTGTGGGAGGAAGCCAGGGCACCCGGAGGAAACCCACACAGACACGGGGAGAATGTACAAACTCCACACAGACAGTCGCCCGAGGCTGGAATCGAACCTGGGACCCTGGCGCTGTGAGGCAGCAGTACTAACCACTGAGCCACCGCGCCATCCCTAATGGATCAGATTAACAGATCCAATGAGGGAACTCATATTCTATGAGGTGTAGCTGGCTGACCTTGTCACAATCACTACAGTCCTGTTGCAGGGAAATGGAAACTGCTTCCCGATTCTCACTGCCTCTGTGAGGCTGCTCATGGAAAC
Organism: Chiloscyllium plagiosum; assembly: GCF_037043375.1. NCBI lineage: Eukaryota > Metazoa > Chordata > Chondrichthyes > Orectolobiformes > Hemiscylliidae > Chiloscyllium > Chiloscyllium plagiosum. The sequence goes on from NW_028270183.1 coordinate 16,806,082, forward strand.
TGTGGGGAGCAGAGCTTTGGGCATGTTATCCCCATACCCTATACTGTATCCAATGCCATGCAACGTGCCTCGTTGGATTTTCCCTCTAGTCGGGATGCGAGCATATATCGTCATTGGCAATCACTCGCTAATGAGTATGATTGTCCAGCTAGGAAACTGCATGTCACTGGTCATGGGTTCTGTTGGTCCTTGCATGACTGATAATCCCAATCCTGGAGCCACATCTCCGACATCTCCAGGAGGTGGGAATTGATCCTTGGCCTTGAGATCATTGGCATTCCTTTCTCAGGTTCCTTTTCCATGAGTGTTCTTGAAGAATTGTGTCCCTTTGAACAGGAACTTCTGTTAAGTCAGTGTCTTCTGCACAAGGATCTCTCAGGCATTGACATCTACGTTGATGGAAGCCTTCAGCGTGCCTTCGGAATTCTCTCTTCTCTCATTCAAGTGCCTTCCTTGACCACGGTGATGAAGATTGGTTTGGCTGTTGATGCTCAGGAACCCTAAGCACGTGTCCAGGGGAGCTGGTTATGATGATCACAGCCTCGATGCTGGTGGTATTACCCCCATCCTTGCAGAGGGACGGGTTAGCCTGATAGTCTTACCACTAGACCATTAATCCAGAGATGCAGATAATGTTCTGGGGATCTCGGCTCAAATTGTGGCAGATGGTGGAATCTGTATTTGAGATACAATCTGGAATGTCTGATGATGACCATGGAATGATTGTCAGTCCATCTGGTCCTTAGGGAAGGAATCTGGTGTCCTCACCTAGTCTGACTACATGTGACTCCAGCCTCACAGCAATGTGATTGATGCTCAGCTGCTCTCTGGGCGATTAGGGATGGGTGCCATGGTGGCTCAGTGGTTAGCGCTGCTGCCTCACAGAACCAGGGAGCCGGGTTCGATTTCACCCTTGGGTGACTGTGTGGAATTCTCCTCCTGTCTGTGTAGGTTTCCTCCCACAGTCCAAAGTTGTGCAGGTTAGATGGACTGGCCATGGGAGATTGCCCATAGTGTCCAGGGATATCCAGATTAAGTGGGTTAGCAATGCGAAATGCAGAGTTACAGGGTAGGGGGTTGGTGATGTTCTTCAGAGGAGGGGTGGTGGGCTCGATGGGCTGAATGTCCTGCTTCCACACTGTAGGGATTCTATGATTTTATGATGAATGTTGGCCCAGCCAGTGATGCCGTCATCATTCTGAACGAATAACAAAAAAGATTAGATGGGCATACACTAAGTGTGTGGTGCTGGAAAAGCAAAACAGGTCAGGCAGTATCCAAGGAGCAGGACAGTTGATATTTCGGGCATAAGCTGTTCATGAGGAATGCATCCAGGGCTCCCTGAAATGTTGATTCTACTGCTCCTCGGATGCTGCCTGACCTGCTGTGCTTTTCCAGCGCCACACTAATCGACTCTGATCCCCAGCATCTGCCATCCTCACTTTCTCCTACAGACTGACTTCATGCCACCAGTTGTACCCCATACAACTCCCTCTGGGGTCACATGTAGGCCAGGTCAGGTAAAGACGGAAGATTTCCTTCCCTAAAAGGCATCATTGAACGCAATGGGTCTTTATAGCAATCGACACCATTGTGTTAGCTGTCACTGAATTCAAACTTTACCATCCCCTGTAGTGGAATTTGAACTCATTCCCCTCAGAACATTATCCTGACAGTCTAAGGATTGCTATGCTAGCAACATTACTACAGAACGGTGTCAAGTTATAGAATATGAATGCAAAGTCAGCCATAACTACCTGGATACCAAACAAAACAAATTCCTTGGCTAAAGCACCTTTTGGGATGGGTTCAGACAGATTTCCAGTGAAATCTGTTTGCACACATCACCCCATATTGAAATGTTGCCTGCCACACCCACTATTCAGTTGGAAACATGCAAGAAGAGATAATAAGCTCAGAGCCAGAGGGCAGATGATGAACAAGCAGATTTTGCAACATAGACACTTGTACTAATTTAACTTTTTAACACTCAGCTTGTGACTTTGTGGCTCTTTTGGTATATCCAAAGGCTGTAGATTTAAAATCGCAGTCTCAAGCCACTCCGTGGCCTCTCTATCCCTTCACTATCCATGCGACTCTATCCACGTGAACTTTAAGTTTATCTAACTCCTATGGCATCATCACAACCCACCATTAGCAGCTGCACCCACAATATCAAAGGGGTGTACTGGTCATATCATGTAAACCAGCAGCCTAGGGTGAAGTTCTGGTGAGGTGAGTTCAGATCCCCCATGGCATTTAGTCTCAGTGACGACATAATTTGTAACCACTGCCACTTGAAAATGAACCCCATTGGGCACACTAATGCCCTTTGAGGAAGGAAATCTGCTGTCACTACCTGGTCTGACCTACATGGAATCCCAGACCCTACTGCAATGTAGCTGACCCTTACCTGCCCTCTGAAAATGGTCTGAACAAGCCACTCAATTTGAACATGGGAGGCCAATGCCCACCTCTCATGAGACAATGAAAGGAAAAATGATGCCTGGCTTTTAGAATTCCAAGCAGAACTCTCTATTTTTTGAGAAGACCCCTCCTCCTTTAAGACCATCCTTCCTTCTTTGATAAAGCATTTGCTTTCCCTTAAGCACTCTCGTCTGCTTAAGGGCCTTTGGGAGACTTTGCTAAACTGCGGGCACCATGTAAACACAAGTTGTTGTTGCCTGAACTTGAAGCGACTGCCAGTCTCACCTGCATCCCACTGCGAAGGTGTCAGCCCTTAAGATGAGTTTGGGAATGTGCTGCATGACCCATCCTGTAACGGGCGGCGACTGATTGTGAGTGAGTGGGTATCGATTTAAGTGGCAAAAAAGAAATGATGGTTACTTTCAGGGAAAAAACATCCACTTTCGAGCAGCAGGTAGTTAGGATCTGAAGGGCCCAGCCTGAGAGTGTGGCAGAGGTGGGTTAAATCAAAGCTCTTACCTGGAACTGAGAAATTCACAATGTTCTGGGAAGGGGTTGGGTCACTGGCACGAATTGAATTAGAGTTATAGAATCATTCGGCACGGAAACAGACCCTTCGGTCCAACCCGTCCATGCCGACCAGATATCCCAACCCAATCTAGTCCCACCTGCCAGCACCCAGCCCATATCCCTCCAAACCCTTCCTATTCATATACCCATCCAAATGCCTCTTAAATGTTGCAATTGTACCAGCCTCCACCACATCCTCTGGCAGCTCATTCCATACACGTACCACCCTCTGTGTGAAAAAGTTGCCCCTTAGGTCTCTTTTATATCTTTCCCCTCTCATCCTAAACCTATGCCCTCTTGTTCTGGACTCCCCAACCCCAGGGAAAAGACTTTGTCTATTTATCCTATCTATGCCCCTCATAAAATTGTAAACCTCTATAAAGTCACCCCTCAGCCTCCGACACTCCAGGGAAAACAGCCCCAGCCTGTTCAGCCTCTCCCTGTAGCTCAAATCCTCCAACCCTGGCAACATCCTTGTAAATCTTTTCTAAACCCTTTCAAGTTTCACAACATCTTTCCGATAGGAAGGAGACCAGAATTGCATGCAATATTCCAACAGTGGCCTAACCAATGTCCTGTTCAGCCGCAATATGACCTCCCAACTCCTGTACTCAATACTCTAATCTTGCTTGTCTGCGTTTGGCC